>NC_090928.1:877810121-878113151 GCF_040938575.1 Ambystoma mexicanum | reverse complement strand
ATAGTTGCCTGCCTGAAAATCGTAGTAAACCAGCGTAATGTATTAGTACTTGTAAGTAGTTTAAGCCCGATGAACTAAGTAGTAATTTAATGCCCAGGCAAAAAGCTCCTCCCAGATCCTCCTTATTGCTCTGTTTCTAAGTATGGGTAGGGCGTGGTGGAGTTGTGGGTCTGATTGTGCTAAATATTCAATAAACGCATTGTAATATACATGTGGTGGTCTTGGTCTGGACTGGGTGGGTCTTTGTAGGGCATGAATATATTGGTGGGAGAGTGCTTCAGGGTGTTCAATGGGAGGCAACATCTAAACCAAATTAATTTTTTTCAATCTATCTTCAACATTTATTAACATACATTTGTCAGATGCAGAACCCTGCATATGCGAGGAGACAAAAGGGAAAAGAGGGCACGCAAATACAGTGTAACACAGTGTATTCCTAATGGGTGAGTGCGTGCTGAATAACCCTATCTATATTGTAGCGTTCTTTATTTGTACAACCAATATTTACATTACGATTTTATGTATTTAGGTAGTGACGTCCAGTTTATTCTAACTCTACTCGCATTGCTGTGGGGATGTCAGATGTCTGTAAGCGCCTGATCATTAAGTGACCTGTGCGCTCTTGTTCAATTGTGTCCTTGCAAGTGTCTAAAATGGCAGGTAATGATAGTGGGACACTACTGTTGTCTGAGGTATCCATTGCTGAAGCGTAGGCCCTGTTGATGCTGAGGTGCGGCGAGGTTGATGCTTTGTAGGGCTTGATGTCATGTAGGTGTGACCAAACAGTTTTGTCTTGTAACTTAACTGCCCTGTCTGCAACTTTCTCCGCTATGTGAGGGCCTATAAATCTGGGCGAGTTCCACTTCCGGCTAAAATTTCGTAGGAGAACCTGGTCTTCTTCTTTGATTGTTCAGTCTTTTGCTTAGTCTTGAGGGTTGTTGGCTTCTTGTGAGTTGTTCTCCGACCTCCCCTGTGTCCGTTGGATCTGTTGATAAATAAATGAGGCACTAGTAACCAGTGAAGTGACATATACATGGATTTCGCTTCCAAGTACTTCGGCAGCCCCCTCACAATCACTAATGGCCCTTGTAGTTGGGGCTTATGTGAGGTACATTTGGCGACTGGTCACCACCTCGTTGGGTGTGGGGTGGTGGTCCGACCCGGGCCTATTCCACAGCTTAAACAGAGCCAGTGGCAGGCAATAGAGCCAGTTCTTTTTAGTTGTCTGTTGTGTTTTTGTGATTGTTTCCTTCATGAGGCCTTTGAGCCATTTGCAAACGCCATTGGCCTGCGGGTGATATGCACAATCAAACTTGTGCTTGATATTGAACAATGTAGCTATATGCTTGAAAACTTTATTTGCAAAATGGGGTCCATTGTCTGATTGTATGACTTCACAGATACCCCACCGTGGAACACCTCTCTAACCAAGAACTTAGCGGCCCATAGTGCATTGGCATGGAAGCATGGGCCTAGAAAAGGGACATACTACCACGATCATGTAGCGATAGCCTTGACATACATTTATCATATCGACATAGTCGATGTGGAGGTGTAGAAAAGATCCTTTGGGTTGGGGTATCACTGCTTCGATCACTTTGAGCATATGACCCGCAGTAAACTGATGACATGTGAAGCAATTACTGCTAAAATTTGAGACATGAGCATTTTGTTCGGAGTAAAACCCTGATTCCTTTATGTGTGCCGTAATTACCTCTTTCCCTGTGTGTGCTGGATAGTGGAGTTGTGTTAATGCTCTTTCTAGTAATGCAAGAGGCATGACTACTTTCCCCGTATTGTTTTGTCTCCATAGGGCATCTGTGGTGGACATTGATCACCCTCTGTTTACCCACAATTTCTTTTCACTCATCGGGGCTGCTGCCTGTAGCTCTTACCTGTGTCTGTGGTAAATGTCTGTACCCTTCTTTCATTAGCATCTGTCTTGCCCCTCCCCTCTCTTTGTGTTTTTCTTGGAGGTTCCATAATTCCCCAAAATACGAGACATGCTTTGCATAGAAGTCTGCTGCTTCATTTTCTTTTGATATGATATGATATGATATGATATGGTATTTGTAACGCGCCTATACACAGGTGTTTCAAGGCGCGACGAGGCAGGGAGGGGATGAACAAGGGGAGACAGACAATGATCCTACTAGGCCAGGTGTCATTCAGATCGCGCAAGTGCAGGGGTGGGGGAGGGGGAAAAGTGCAAGGGGATGGGGAGGGGGGGAAGTGCAGTACAAGGTAAGTGGCGTAAAGTAATAATTAAATAGGGCCAGCTGGTGGCAAGTGCAAGGTAAGTGCAGAACAAGTGCTGGGGAAGGGGGGGGGCTGTAGGGATACAGAGACAGTCCCGCAGTGCAGAGGGGTTCCAGGGCATCAGTGCAAGTGGAGAGTGGCTGGGCCCAGGGCCGAGGCCATTTAGAGAGGTTCAGTTGCAGGAGCACTGCAGTTTCAGTGAAGAATATTAGCTGTTCAGCAGGGGAGAGGGAGAGAGAAAGCAGAAGCAAAGAGGAAGGTTTTGAGGTGCTTCCGGAACCGGAGATGGTTCTCCTCGAGTTTCAGGGAGGCAGGAAGGCTGTTCCAGAGGGAGGCCCCTGCCGCGGAGAGAGATCTACCCCCAGCTCGTTGCTTCGAGAAGCGGCTGACCCTGAGGGAGTTGGAGGCGGATGAGCGAAGGGCTCGGGAAGGAAGATATTTGGGAAGAGAGAGTTGAAGGTATTTAGGACCCAGGCCCCAGAAGGCCTTGTGGACAATGCAGAGGGTTTTGAACTTTATCCTCGCAGCCACTGGGAGCCAGTGTAGAGATTTCAGTCCTGGAGAGATACGATCCCTGGGCTTGAGGCCAAGGACAAGTCTCGCAGTTCTGTTCTGGATGAGTTGCAGAGGGCGGATAGTGGAGGCAGGCAGATTAAGATAGAGGCTGTTACAGTAATCCAGCTTCGAGAGAACCAGGGCTCGGGAGACAGTGAGCTTCTGGGGGAAGGAGAGGAAGGGAAGAATACCTCTGAGGAGGTGCAGCTGGTAGTGTGACCTCTTGGCGACGTCAGAAATATGAGGAGAGAAGGAGAGTGTGGAGTCGAAGATGACCCCAAGGTTTTTTGCCTTGCAGGTAGGAGCAGGGAGGGGGCCAAGGGAGGCAGGCCAGAGAGCTGCAGGGAAGGAGAGAGTGGGAGTACCGATGAGTAGAATCTCAGTCTTACTGGCATTAAGGCAGAGGTCATTGGCGGCACACCATTCTTGGATAGCAGACAGACAGTCAGAGATGAGGGAAGGAGAGGGGGAGGCTGAGGGTAGCCTGAAAATGAGCTGGGTATCGTCCGCATAGCACTGGAAATTAGGGCAGAGAGCGGCGATGCGGTGGGCAAGGAGTGCCAGATACTGGTTGAACAGCCAGGGAGAGAGATTAGATCCCTGGGGGACACCACAGGTGGAGAAAAAGATGTCGGAGAGGAAGGACCCCAGTTGGACCTGGGAGGGTCGATTTGAAAGGAAAGAGGTCAGCCACGCCAGAGCCTGACCAGTGATACCCAGGTTTTCCCGGAGACGGTTGAGCAGGATGGCATGGTTGACAGTGTCAAAGGCAGAGGAGAGATCGAGCAGAATGAGAACACACGGAGTGTTGGAGTCGAGGTTCAAGAGCAGGTCTTCACGGATGTTCAGGAGAGCAGTTTCCGTGCTTCTGGCAGCTCTGAAGCCAGATATTGTGTCTTCCCCATTTATAAGCGCTTGGCACGTTACTAGTGTGAGTTCTGTTGGGTCTGTTATAGCCTCAATCAGTTCCCCTAGGAGGAGAGCGTGCTGTACCGGTGTGTGCCATCTGCCTGTCTAAACTCTCTTCTCAAAGATCTTGCTAGACCATAATGTACTGTTGATGGTACGTAAGCACTATATGAATAGATAGTTACCCTTTTTCCAGCACTCTCTCTAATGGCTAGTATGAGGGCCAATTATCCTGCTGCTTGGGCTGAAAATTGGGCAGGCAGTTTAACACACTTTACAGCTTTGCTTGTCCAGTCCTCTCTCAATCTTACCACCGCTGCCCCCGTTCTATTCACCCAATCACTTTGGTCAATTGTGGATGACCATTAATGTATAGTACGTCTCCCTTCTCAAGTGCATCTTCCTCTATTTTACGCATTTCTGAGTATTATTCAATAGCTTTTGTACAATCATGGAAATATTCCCCCTCCATACTTCTTCTGCAGGAATTCTGCAGGGTTAACATTTTTGCACCTCACTATTTTTAGCTCTGGTCGGGGGAGGATAATTACAAAGCTGATTGCTATTTGTGTAGTCAGGGTGCTTTTTGGCTTGTGTAGAATGGCAAAAAGGACGTGGTGCACATAAAGCGTTGTGGAACATCCAATCGTTATTGATGATGCTTTTTCTACAGCAAAAGCTGCAGCAGCCAAGTGTTGTTCGCACAGGAAACATCCTGTCATTTCTGGGTCTAACTGGCTGCTGTAATATGCAATTGGTTTGTGGCCCATGCTTGTCTTTTGCGTTAGTACCACTTTCATTACCTCCCCATTAGACTGTGAGAATATGAAAAACTCCTTCTTGTAATCAGGTGTACCCAGAACCGGTACTGTTGATATGGCCTTTTTTAATTCATTAAACACATCTATCATTTCCCTTGTCCACCTCTGTGCCTTCTGTCCCCTTTATGCTTCACTGAGGGCTGTAAGTGAGGGGCCTGTGCATGCATTGTAATCAAACACCCATATCCTGCAATAGTTGCATTGACTGAGGACTTGTTGTAAATCTCTTACTCTCTGTGGTTGTGCTGTGTTTAGTATTGTCTGTGCCCCCTGTGGAGCTATATATCTGCCTTTTGGGATATCATTTGCCCTATGTATAGAACCTCTTCCTGACAATATTACAATTTTGCCTTGTCTACCTTGTATCTTTTTTCTGCTAGTACAGTGAGCATTTCAACCGAGTCTTTTCTGCACTCATCTTCTCTGATAGTGCAGATGAGGATGTCATCCACATATTGTAGGATCATACTCTATGGGCCTCATTACGACTCAGGCGGTAAGGGTTTTACGGCGGTGTAAACAGCGCCGACCCTTACCGCCTGAGTACGAGGTCCCTTAGCGCCATGGAGGTTTTAACACCTGCTTTTAGCAGGTGTTAAAATCCATGGCGCTAAGGGACCATGGAGTTAATTACGCCACCGTAATTTACAGTGGCGTAATTAACGCCTTCCCCACTCCCATTATGCCCTATGGGGCAAAATGGGAATGGGGAAGGGTAAATGGGAAAATGGGGATTTACCGCCCCGCCAAGGTTGGAATGGGGCGGTAAATCCGCCAACCACCATGGCGTAAACGTAGTTTACGCCATGGTGGTAAAGTCACGGCCCAGGCGGTAACTTACCGCCTGGGTCGTAATGAGGCCCTATGTCTCTATATTCCCAAGATCCATCTGGATCACCCTGTTGAAAATTGATGGTGACTTGCAGTATCCTTGGGGCAGTCTTGTGTGCTTCCAGTTTGTATTGCGATACATGAAACTTGTTAGGTCATGGGAATCTGGGTGTAGTGGTATCAAGAAAAAGGCATTTTTGAGGTCAATCACAGTGAACCGTGTAGCCTCTGCTGGAATGCCTTAAAGTATTGTAGCTGGGTTAGCTGCTACAGGATATTCTCCTTCCACAATGTGGTTTATGGGTCTCAAATCTTGTCTGAAACACCATGAACCTCCATTTGCCTTGTGGACGGGGTACACAACAGTGCTGCAAGGTGATTCTGATGGTACCAGGATGCCTTGTTCAATGAGGGCGCTAATCGTCTCATAAATGCCCTCATCAGCTTCTTTTGACAGTGGGTATTGTCTAACTCTGGGCAGAATTGCTCCTTTCTTCAGTTTTATTTGTACTCCCCCTATGCTTTTGATGCACCCCACATCATAGGGCTGGTTGTCCATAATGAATCTGGTACTTTTGCTAAGTGTTCCTCCCAGAATGGGGGTGGTGCTGGGAGTGGTGGTTCTAGTACCATTGCCATTTACTAGGCCACCTGTCTGTGAGTTAACCGTATCTAGACGTATACACTCATAGCCAGCTTCATCTCACTCGTTCCCTTCTCTTGTGAGAAGAGTTCTTCATCAGACACTTGAGTCAATTTACACCCTTATGCTAGCACTATTACTGCCCTCCAGGCCTTCCCTTCATTGTCTAAGGCGTGTACTGCAACCCAATCTTCCTGTGCCACTATCCCTTCAATGTCTATTGACACAAACATTCCTTCTTTCTCATCTGTGAGCGTTTCTGGCCTGAATAGTTACTCACCTGGTCTTTTCCAGATTTCCCCTGCTATTCCTGGTAGCCATGTCTGTCCCATATTGAAATACTTCCGGGTCTTCCGGCTCCCTCCTCTGCAAACTCTTGCTATAATATGTCTGAAGTATTTGCCTTGCTGTGAGCATGTATATGCCTGGTGTGGAGCACACTATACCCTTGTCTGTGAAGGAGATGGTCATGTTCAGTCTACTCATGTCACGACCCAAAATATTTACGGTGCATGTTTAGAGTATAGTAATGGTAATGACAAGTCATGATACCCAATAGATAGGGAGATGTTATGAGTAAATGGAACCACTTCTCGAGCCCCAGAAAATCCTTGAGTGTTCATGCCATCACCTGACAATGTGTATTTCACCTCCTATACGCATGACCAAGTGGCCCCCATATCAACCAGAAAGGAACATGTCCTGTCACCTATCACCACCTTTATGCGAGGTTCCTCCGCAGGGTTAGGTGTTACCTAATTGTGGGCTGTTCTATCGTGGGTACAGGGATTTTCCGTTCCCAGTGTAAGGGTTGTGTCCCATTATAGTCACCCCTCCCATTCATGTTACTGGCACTACCGCTGTTGTGTCCATTGGCTGTTGAACGTCATCCTGTAATTGTGTCAGTTGTTGTACTGTCTGGATATGTTGTTGCTGTTGTTGCTGTTGTTGTGGTTGCAATGTCCTTTGTACTGGTTGATGTTCTGTCTGTGACTGGGACATGCCTTGCTGTTGCACTGTGGGTTGTTTTCCTGACAGTTGATAATACCCATTCTGACCCCCTTGGTAGCTTTGTGGCCCTTTCTCACCCCACCCTTGTTGTGCCGCTCTGTATCTGCACGTGTGGGAGATGCGACCTACTAGTCCGTATGTCCAACATTGGGGCGGTTCTCGGGCTTGCCATGGAATTCCTCCTCCTCCTTCTCCTTAGCCTTGCCATCCCTGTTGTGTGTAACCTCAGAACCCTTCCTCTAAAGTTCTGTTGGTACCCGCCCATACCGATGTATACCCCCCATTGGTGGTTGGTACTTCTGGGCTGTGTTGTATTGTGGCAGCTGCTGTGGCATTTGTTGTTATAGTTGTGGTTGTGGTTGGGGTTGGGACACTGCTATCTGAGTTGGTGGTGCAGGGCTTGTTATTAGTACTCCCTCTGGGGCGTATTTTGACAATTTCATTTCTACTAATTTGGGCTCATCCACTTTTCTGTCCTCCGCCTTCTGTTTCATCTTTTCCTGCCAACCCCTACAATGGTGTATTATCATTAGTTGTATTTCTGACCATGCTTTGGCCTCCATTCCCAGTAATTTCTTCAGTTGTCTCTGCGCAGATTCTGGCAACCCTTGTATCAAGATGTGATAGTAGACAGCCAGTGTTTTGTCCCACAGCTCTCGAGTTTCAAGGCTCCAAAACTCTTGAAGCTCTTGAATGTAACTGACAGAATGTCCATCGTCCTGCATCTTTGTGACATAATTGCCCCTATGTCTGATGTATCAGGGTATTGTATCCTTAGTGCTTGCCATACTGCGTGCCTGCAATTCTCAAATGGGGATCCGTCATGTGTAGTGTTTTGTGTTGTTAACCCTATTAATCCCGCCCTCATCCAGATGTCATCTGCTGCATCACACAGTATGGATACTAGAAGGCCCTTCAAGTCCCCCACTGCCAGCCTGTGCCCCGCGGTCTGTTTTTCCATTTCGTATATCCATTTTGCTGCCCTTCCACTAAGTGATGGTAACCTATTCTTAACGTTCTCCCTGTCTGCATGCTTCCAGGGTATATATTGTGGCCTATTCCCCCCTCTCTAATAATGGCATCTGTGAATATTCAGCCCTTTCCTCCGGTGTCCTTCTATACTGTTGTATCTGTATTGGACCTCTCTCATCTTCCATGTCTGTCCTGATGTCTGTAATGTCTATATTGGGTGTCCTGTGTGAGGCTTCCTGGGGTCCTGTGTGCCCGCCCCGCTGACATGTGTGTCCCCTGTTGTGTGTAACTTTTTCCCCAATGCTTCTGTGCCCAGGGAGGTCTCAGAGCCTATTTGTGTAGGGTGTGTGTGGTGCTACTGTTGCTGCTGCATCCTCTGTAGTCGTGCCAGTGTGCTGCCCCCTGTTCTTTTCATATTGAGTCCTACATTCCCATGATATTCCTGTGACTGTTTGTGCAACGTACAATTTATTTAACCCTTCCTTTCCTACACCAAAACTATCTTCATCTTCCTCACTACAAAATCCCTATGAGAATGTCAATATACATGATATTAGGTACTGCACTGTTATGCTTTTGAGATCAATGTTTGTGAAATTTGCTGTATCTGTGTTTTTTGCACCCCGGCCGTTCCCACGCTACTCCCTGTGTGTCCTGTTGGTATCCGTCAGGGATGTAGCACTTCTCTTTCTTCTTTGTCCATCCCTGTCCTATCTATTTCTTCCATTACTTCTTTGTGTACCTTCCGTAGCGCTTCCTCATCCTTTTCTCTCTGACTCTGCGCTCCCTCAAGTAATGCTAACCTTAACTCCTTCAGCCTGCTTTCCTCGTACTTTCAAGTGTTTTCCAGTAATATCTTCCGTCTCCAGAATGCCATTTCTCATTCAGCTTCACCCTTTCTTTCTCTTGTGTTCTACATCCTTTCGCTTCCATACTTATCTTGCTCTCACCTCCCATTGTTATCCTCCCCATCATCTCTCTCCTTTCCTCCTCCAGCAATTCCTCCCATTCCCTGTTTTTTCATGCTTTGCCTTTTACTGCCTTTCTAATCCTAGCTGCATCGCCCGTTCCCGTTCCTTCTGTTCTAATTGTTTCACTAACACGTTCCTCTTCTCCTTCAGCTACGCGATCCTTGCTTCTAGCTTTGCCTCCTCTTCCTCCCGTAACTGCTCCTCTTTTGTGTCGTTTCTGCTTGCCCTTGCATCCTTTCCCCAACTCTAATTCCTCTATTGCTTTTGTTGCCCCTTCTCCCGTGGTGGTTCCTTCTAACTTCAATAGCACTTGCACCGCTATCCACTCATCTGGGCCTATCCCTGTAAATTCGCTCTTCACCTGTCTCAGCTATCCAACATCTGGGCTACCTACCTCTGCCCATGGGGCGTGCGTGTTTGGGGCGTACGGGGGTGGTTTGTACGTGGGGTTTGAGTAGCCCTCGGCTGCAGTTAATTCCCGGGGTTCCCAGTTTCTCTTAGTTCTCTAATCGGGTATGATCCCTGTTTCTCCTCCTCATCAGCATCGTCTGAGGCGATGCTGGGAGGTGCAATGGGGTGGAGCACATGGGTCCCCTCCCTCTTACTCTACCTCCTGTAGGCTCAACATCCCAGGATAATACCCCTGGAACATTCGCCACAGCTCAAATACTTCCAGGCGGTTTGCTAATTTCTTTCCCTTGTATGTATTTTGTAAGTAAGTGAGTAGTGACTGTAATATATCCTTTGAGAAACTGCCATTAGGGAGCCATGGTATCGTTATATTCCCATCCGTACGCTTAGTCCATTCTAAACTGTATTTAACTATTTTGTCTCGATAAGTAGGCAATGTTTAACAGATGTGTTGGATTAGGGTCAGTACCGTCCCGTGTACCCTGTATGGTGCTCCTCCCCGTCCCTGTGATACATCATTGTTTTTCACTCGTAGGTTTTACCTGACCTCAAAGTGAGGTTTTTGACTTTTCGCTCTTAGGACATGGGTAGAAAATTGTTTGTTATGCAGTTCAATGTTCAATTAGCGTAACATGAGGCTTTTAACAGCCACACCTCTTGCAAGGCGTACCCTCGTACCACCTGCCATGAAGTAGCTGTCTCTGTCTGGCATACTCCCCCAAAGTCTATGGCCCCCTGCGGCCTTATACCTCAATCTGTATAATCCGCTTCTATGGGCGTTACCACCTCTCGGCAAGCCCCTTCAACGTGTCCTGCCCCCTGCAACCGTACACCAGTGCGGCATACTCTGGTACTGCCCCGCCTTCATTGGGCAGACGCTGCTTAGCGCACCCCTTGATCAGGTGCTGGAGCTGTCCGCGCACTGCTGCTTATCCACCTGTTCTGTAATTTGAGCGCCAAGTCGCAAGCAATGCGCTGGCTGATCACACAATGTCCTATGCAATGCCCATAGGTGACGTCACCAAGCTAAACCTTCACAACCAACACTTCATGGACATATCATACACAATCCCCACAGCTGTATTCCCACCTCCCCCGGAGTGGAGTATACGTCATCATCCAGCTCTTTTTCTTTTGTAGTCGTACTGCACCTGTCACATCACCTGACGTCTGTTATTCGCTTCCTACCCTGGAAACTTAATCAGTCAACTACCTTCCGCAATCTTAAGATAGTCACAGCTAACTTATAGGGGAATTTTACATCTATTTTTACCAAGCTAAAACACTCAATTAATAGGAAAACCACATCTATTCACCAAACAACAACGTCAATTCATGGGAAAGCCATGCCCCACCACACATGTGTTCACAATCCAGATCTATCAACCTAGCCATCAACTGGGGCCCACTGTCCCGCCCCCAAATGCTAACTAGCGCAACAATGTACTACCTCTGTTTCGTTCCCTCTACTTATACACGTGCCGACCACCACCTTTGCACTGAACGTTATGACAATGTTATACCATCCTCCACCCTATGCACACATCCTCCCCCCACCCACACAATATGCTGTTGCTCATTGTACGGACCACACTTACACTTAGGTGCATGTCTGCAGGTGCCACTCGGCTGCTGGCTTCCCTCCCGCTTGGCTTGCCTCGCCTCTTCTAGACCATGTGTGGACACTCACCAACAGCGGGATAACATTTTGAAGTCGGCTCCTGACTGCCAATCTCCGGTTGCGTTGTCCAATGGTGTCGGATTTTCACGAGGGTCCTGCAGTCCTCTGAGTTTCGTAGAGGGGGCCGCACCTCGCCGAGCTGATGTTGCAAGCAATCTTGCTGGGGTAACACATGCACATATCAGCAGTGCCTCCAACTTATTAGAGTAAATTCTGGGGTCAGCAGAGCTATACCTGTACCTAGGGTCCGTGGACCTCCAGCTCCAGCTCACCAAAGGCTCTAACTCCTTCCAATATCCCCAAAAAGTCAAGGTCCACACAATGAGCAAAGTATAACTGCCGTTTTATTATGTCAAACAAGCAGGGACAACATTCAAGGCGTCAAGTTCCGTCCATGTACATCTCATCCATTTTTGGCTCGCAGGCCCCTTAAGTACACCTGTGATGTCGCAATCGGTGTCACTTACCAAAATCCTTCCCCGAACCTTGAGCCACTCTGGGTTGGCTCCCAGAGTGGTAGGTCCAGTATGGAGACATATAGAGTGCTTGGTTATTGGTGGTCACAATGTCAGGTGGTGCACATGGTTCATCCCTAAAACTTGCTACCTGAGAAATTTTACATTAGAACCCCTGATGATTGGCTGGAGATTCCGGTCGCCAGCCCCTGCTCCCCAGTGTCCTGATTGGTCAGGTTGTGGGCCCCGAAGCCTGGGACCATCGTTGTTCCCAGCCCGCGAGACACCTGCTCTCGTAAAATGTGCATCAACAAGGTGTGACTATGTGACAGTATGCAAGAATGAGGTATTTGCTAATGCCATGAGAGCAGTCCAATCCGATCGCAAATTGTAGATGAATTGTTGCAATTATGTGCCAAGGTTCAGTCCCAGATGAGAGACGGCTGCATCTTCCCAGCTTCCAGGCCTTGGCATCATGTCAGGTCAGCCGGATCACGAGTGAGGAGACAGCTGGGGAAGCCAAATTACTTTGATTTGATTTGTATTTTGGCTTGAGGTATCCTCTCCTGTAGCTGGGTTCATATTGGCACCGTGAGTGAGGTATGTCACTTGCAACATTGTGGCCTTGGTGGTGGCAGTCCCTGCCAGGGCGATTCGTCTCGCTCAGCAGCTTGCAGCTTCTAGTTCTCTGTTAAATGAGTTGAGTGTGCTGGGTTGGTCTGAGGCCTACTTAAGTTCTGGTTATTCTTCCAATAAAATTGTTCAAAGGTTAAAAGCATGTAATGAGTGGTCAGGTCCTTTGAGTGCTCCTGTCCATCCAAAGGGTTAATACCGAGTAGCGTGCGCTGACATATACACAAGCTCTTCTGTCATCTTGCATTGCTGCAGTGTAGCGAGCCTACATGGAAAATAGCAAACATGCAGACATGATGTGTGTCACTTTCCCCTAGCTCAGAGAACTGTACACGTATGTTCTTCTTGTGGAATGGTGTGTGAGTCTTCTGATTGTGCTGACTGCACGTGTGCTTCCTGTCTAAAATGGCTATGTCGTCACAAAGTCTCTAACGACCGGCAGCATGGCTTGTGAGGATGTCAATCAATTTGGTCCATATAGTTGTCTCCAGCTCGGTCTAGGTTGTTGTTGGTTGTGTTGGCTAAGGCTCGTGCCATCGCGGGATTGAGTGGGCCGATGACGGAATGTTTTTCATGATGTGAGTTTATGTTTGGAGCGGTGGGGCCCGGTGCAATCTTGGATAGTCGATAGTTCTTCTGTCGGGAGTGCTCCTTCCGGTTGGGGCCCGGTTAAGAGGGAAGAGACATTCGGATTTTCCCTCTTCACTATATTATTATAACAGATGCAGAATATGGCTAACCTAGACATACAGGCTGAGTGTAGAATGTGGCTAGTTTGCACAGTAAGGCTATGTGCCATATAAGATTAACCTATCCTAGTAGGCTGAATTCTAGTAGGTGTTTGATATCAGATAGAGTGGTGGGTTTTCCTGTACTCTCGATTTTCTTGTAGGTTTCGCTTGCTTGATTTGCCATGGTTCAGCATGTTGGGTTGTGTTGATGGGGGTAGGACCCTTCGGTTGATCTTGGTTCATGTTGGGTGTGTTCAGTTAGTCACTGGTTTTGTGGGGTTCCTTTCCGTGTGTTTGCTCATTTCATGGTGCGTAGATGTTGTTCAGGCATTCTTCTTCCCTTCAGAGGTTAAGAGCCAGGTTTTTAAAAGTTTTCTGAATATTAGATGGTCCTTTGTAGTTCTTATTTCTTTCGGGAGAGCATTCCAGAGTTTTTCCATTATGCAAGAGAACTCTAATCCTCCCCGTTTTTTCCTTGTGTTGTGTTTAGGTTCAAAGCGGATGTCATTGATCAGTCTAAGTGTTCTTGCTGGTTTGTAGTTGGTGATTTTCTTTTGTAAGAATTCATCTCCCTGGCCTTGGATTGCTCTGTGTGTTATGCACATTGTTTTGAAGGTGATTCGTTTTTTGACTGGGAGCCAATGTGGCATCCTTAGTGCTGGTATGATGTGGTTTCTTCAGGAGAGTTTGAGGAGAGGTCTGGCGGCGGCAATCTGTATTCGTTGTAGTTTCCTAAGCAAGTATTCTGGCATTCCATGGTATATGCTGTTGGTGTCGTCTATTTTGGACATGATGAGGGAGATGATGGCAAGTGTTCTGTGCGTGATAGAAAAGAAGGGTAATATCTTTTTTATAGTGCGCAGATGGAATAAACATTTCTTAATTATCGCGTTGTTAACTCGTTGCCCATTATGTTTCCCAGGTTTCTGACTACTTTGGATGGTTCAGGTGGAGTCCCCAGTTCTGTGGGCCATGAGATGCCTTGGTTGTTTCCTTGGTTGTTGGGTGATATCATGATTTCCGTTTTGTCCTGGTTAATTTTGAGATTATTAGTGTTCATCCATTGGTAGAGATCTTTGAGGCAGTCAGTTAGTGTGGGGTTCTCCTCTTCATTGCCATTGATTTTGTAGATGATTTGGGTACCATTTGCGTAATTGTAGCATGTGAGGCAGTGTCTTTTGGCCATGCACCCAAGACTCTAGGCCCTGGCCACAACCACAACAGCATATCACACCCATAGATCACACCTATAGAATCAAACATTTTAACTCTGCTATATGGGCTACTTATATAGAATCAAACATTTTAACTGAGCTATATGGGCTACTTATACAGGATATTAATTACAATCAACACTGTGCTAACAACCCAAAACCAATATCATACTAAAGTAAAATAGCCAGAATGCATTTTTTTATGTCCGTGGACAGCAGCGGTGTCCGCGGACATGGTGAACACACCAGGGGTGCCTGCCACCTAAACAAATACAACATTTCACTGATCTCTTACTCCCCCACCCTCCCCAAGCACTCCTGTACACCAACACACTTGCCAAGGTGTATTTCTCCACAGGTCATCACTGCGCTGTCCGCAGATTCAAGATGGCGGACACATCAACCCAATACGATGCACCTCACGCTTCATTTCAGCCAATCAGCGAACACATTGCATGTCTGCAGACATGACGCAAGCCGATTAGCCAATCAGTGTCCTGTCTGTGGACCGAACAGGGAAATGTGTCCACGGAGCAGACATAGATATCACAAATTTTTGGTACATACTTTTTGGTCTTTTTTGTAAAAAGAACTACTGGACGGATTTTCAACAAATTTACAAAACACACTTTCGTGACCAAGCCGCTGCTCCTGCCACAAATTTGGTGAAAATCCATCCAGCAGTTTGGGCTGTAGGTGTGAGGAAAGTGCTTCCCCCATTCAGCCTATGGGAAAAAAATACATTTTTGGACCCCCCTTATAACTTTGCCCCCCCAACCCAAACCTCACCAAACTTTGCAAAATAATTCAGAGTGGGCAATATACCTTTTTTGCAAAGTTTGGCGAGGATTCGACCAGGGGGAGCGAAGCTATAAGCTGTCCAAAAAGTGCTCTTCCTATGGGTTAAGCAACTTAACCATAACTACACGGCCACTACAGCAGCCCTGTAATACACTTATATATAGTTTAAACACCTGCCACAAAGTAATGTTTCCTTTATATAGGTTTGAAAAATAAAACTTCCACCAGAAATGTAAAAATAGAATAAGCCATCTCAACTGCACGTATACCACAGCGCCATCCAGTAGCTGTCAAGGGAAGCTCATCCCCTGTTCAGAGACAGAAGAGCAATGCATTTGTGCATTGATAGGTACAGTTAGTGAAAGCTTGGAAGTTGACACAATGTGAAACGTATTGGGCCAATTTTCATTGAGGCGGTTTACGCCACAGAACATAATACACAGAGAGGAGACAAGCACTTAGGGTCTCATGACGAGTTGGGCCTTTTGTGGGTTGAATTTCTGCAGAGCAGAAACCACGTTACTGTAGGGAGCCGTGGCACAAATAGTGTTGCATCACAACTATGCATGCACGATCACACCGCCCCAGCAGTAACGTTAATTGCAACCACCACAATCAGTGTTCAAAAGCATGATTCTGCCCGAAAACACAGCGCTAATAGCGCTACCGCCGATCGCTGGTGCAATTAGCATGCACTATTAGCGTTGACGGGAAATGCATCACAGCCGGAACAGGAAACACTGCGGCAGACATTTTGGAAATCACAATTCATCCAAAAACAGAGCCCTTGGCAGCCATCCACATTTCCAGACCATCCAATATGTCTCAGGAGAGAGCAAGGGACAAGGCAGCCCAAGATCGTCTCTGAAAACCTAGGTTCACAGAGGCAGAACTCATTGCCCTAGTGGATGAGGTTGTAGCCCACCATGCCGAGCTATTTGGAGCAAGGCAGAATTGACGCTTTGGTAGGATTCTTTTTTGAGAAGCAGTGGAGCTAAATTAACATGAACACAAAGAAGTTAGATTCTTTTTTAAACATAAAAGGTTCAGATGTATTCCATTTTCAAGAGTAGATATTTTTAAAAACGAAATATGCCATCCTTGGCACAGAAAAACATTTCTTAAACAGAATTATGCAATGATTGTGCATATAGGTGGGTTAGTAAATCAATAGTGACTGTAATTACATGTACAAGTATTTATAGAATTAAATCTGTTTGTCCAAAAAAAACCCTGGACCACTGTTTGACATGTTGCCTGTATGCCACAATAATCACATGCAAATTTATGTTTGATGTACTTACAGTATTAACAACATGTCCTGTTCCTTCATGCTGTGTTCAAAGTACCTTAAAAGTATCTAAAAGGTCTTTCTCAGAAACCACAATTACTACAAACCAAGAAGTGTATGGACCTGCAGTTTGTTTTTGCATTGTGACATCACCATTTGATTTATTTATTATATGTTTTGACACTGACCGTCATGGACACTTACTACTTTTTACGCGCCCTATTCCCCAATGCCCTCGAGGTTTACAGGCGATCACAAGACTACTAGTCCGGTTCCCCACAATGATAATGCGCAGATACAGTAACACTATCCGCTCCACGCATGCGCCACTTGAGCGCGCCTTTAACTAATTTGATATATATACGCATGCGCGCGTATCAAACAGCTCCGTCAGTCACCGACACAGCTCGACTGCAGAGGTAAGCTTTGCTTCAGACCGCTCCCATTTCCACTAACGCATGGGAACCTCCAGCCTTAGCGTTCCTGCAAGCTGTTTGCCACTACCCACTGCATCTACATCACAGGAGCAGCAACCCCCATGGGACACCAGTCTTTGATTTTCTTAAAACTGTAACTTGCATCCACAAGGGCACCTGCCTCTTGTTGATTTCTTAGTCTCACATGCAAGCCGTAACAATAAATAATATTAAAATAACAACCACAATCACAAACAACGAGTCGACCACAGACACTCGATATTGACTAGACTGCTGGACACTAGCACCAAGATATTTTGATGCCTGCACCAGTATGCCTTATCATTACCCAGGCAACGACCTTGATCACAGGCAATTTGCATGTGATTATTGCATATTATTGTGGCATATAGGCAACATGTCAAACAATGGTTCAGGATTTTACGGGTGTGCACCAACAGCATGACATCTCGATGCTTGCACCAGTACGCCTCACTAATCACTTCTTACCTCTGCAACTAGCTGCCTTCTCTCTTTTGTCTACAACAGACCGCGGCTTTACCCCACGCCCTAGATATAGACATCTTCTCATCTAGAACCACCTGGGACCCAAATTTCTGACCAGGCCAGGTAACTGTTTACCTACCACCATTGCCTGTATTGCTCATTGTAATCCATTACATCCCAACCAACTTGGTTTTCCAACTTGTTTCAGAGACCGTCGGTCCATTTTTTGGACTTAACTATTCGCAGAGCGGCTTACCCAGATTCTGGTCCCTATCAAAACCACGCAAGCCATGACGCTCCAACTACCCTAGGTAGGTCTTTTTTTGCAGTGTCTCCCTCTGAACATCCCACGTTTTTAAATCTTCCCTTATAACACACCATCCTTTGTCTCACCATTCTCAGGTGCCTGGCACTTAACAAGCACTCCTGTGCTCAAAAGTTCCCCAGTCCTGAAGACAGTCCGGTGCATCCACCAGCAGGTTCCACACTTCCGACCGCTGGCTGCTCCATCTACTCACTGAACTAGAAACACCTGAACTCTGTGTGTGTCGACAATTGTTACGTACTGCCTCAACACTAGCAGTACATGTAATTACAGTCACTATTGATGTACTAACCCACCTATATGCACAATCATTGCATAACCTTGTGTAAAAAATGTTTTTCTGTGCCAAGGATGGCATATTTCGTTTTTTAAAAATATCTACTCTTGAAAATTTAATAAATCTCATGTTTGAAACAGAATCTAACTTCTTTGTGTTCATGTTCAGAGCTAATAGATATGTGCTAATTTAGCTCCACTGCTTCTCAAAAAAGAATCCTACCAAAGGGTCAATGACCAGGGTAGCTGTTGACTCCACTCTTTTCTCAAAACATTCGCCTTACCTTCTGGAGTCAAGCCCCCTTTTAAAAAAAGAGGGTTCCTTGCCTTACCTTATACATAGCAAGGCAGAAGATGACATCCTCCTAGCGCCACACCCAGATCTGGCAGGCACTGAGCAAGAAGATGTCGGCAGTCAGCTGCATCCCCCAGGACGGGGAAGACTGCTGCAAGCGTTGGAATGACTTGCGGGTCCGGGTCCAGGGAATCCTTTCCCACCATCGACAGGACAACATGGCCACAGGTGGAGGCTCACCACCTGTACTGGACATTACACCTTGGGAGGAAAAATGTAGCACTGTGATTGACATGGAGGTGATTGAGGAAGTTGGATCCCCCAGGAGGCTGAAGGTGAGTAACCCCCCCTTTGCATTTAACTACAACAGCTCAGCATAGCATCCCCCAGTGGAACTATCCATGAGTTTGGCACTGCAACTGGGGGCAGTGCATGGGAGTCACTACAGGCACATAAATCAGCACCCAAGTGGCAGTGCACCAAGGCCACTCCTGTGAGTCAGAGCAGTAGGGTGGGCTTCCAAGGGTCACATCCAAGCGCCATGCACCACACAGACATAGTGGGGGCTCAGCTGTCCCCATTGGGACCTGGTAATGACAAGTACCAGCACCCCCCAATCATAATGTGTACTGGCCAAGCAGGTAATGAGGATCAGATGCATGTAAGTCAAGCTCAGCTAGGCCAGCAATGTACCCCTGCCATGCCACCATATCAAACTACAATCCCCCAAGCACGTGACACCCATAGTTGATAAACCACAACCAGATGCGAGCATGCCAGGCCTGTGCATCAGTCCAACAACCCCGTGCCACAACCCTCAACATCCTGTTGAACAGAAAATCATATTGTGCTCCTTTACTGTATATATATATATATTGGCCTAAGCCCAGTCGCTCTGCGAAGAAATCCGTGCTTCAAGGTTCTGACCTTAGATCGATTTAGCCGCCATTTAAGGTTCATCCACCATTTTGATTCTCACTCCAAAGTCACCTGTGTTCTAAGATGTTGGACAGTGTTCTGCTGCTTGTAACATGGCTGTCTTGACCTCCACAGACAAGTTAATGCTTAAACTGCCCGTAGGCCAAATGTTAGGGTCGTGTAATGAGACCTTGTCCTTCGTTGACCTAGATCGAGGATTACCTGTGCCAACAATACTAATCCATGAGCATATATTAAGCACAATGTTGCATAAATACTAAACGTGAACACTTGTTGAACTGCATTGTATTAAAATATGTACTAAGGCTTATGTTAGATCCGAGAATATACTGTTGCCATTGTGATTTGTTGAACATGTAAATTGAAGGTGATCCATATGCATATAGCTGGGCGAGTCAGAGGTGAACTCGGCACAAACTCTAGATTGGGAATTATTAACGTACAGAGGGGCTGAACATCATGTTACAAAACTGTATAAAAGAGCGAATATTCTGATGTACAGCCCCACTCACTTCACACACCGAACAGGGCTGGTATTCGCTCTGTTGTACTGAGGGCCTGATAGCTATCTGTTACTTCGTACTTTGAAAAATGTTCAGTTGTAGAATAAAGATCTGTGTATCTCTGTAAGCCTGTGTTGGTGTATTTCCTTTTGGGGTACTCAGCCTCGATATTCTCTTTTTGCTTTTACAGATGGTGCCCGAATAGGGACACTCAAGATTGATGCCAGCTCATTGAAGGTTGACGCGGCTATAGGACCGGGATTGGACAGTGTAAAGGGGGACACTTTCCTGAATGAGAAGCGACACCTCAGCAGCGTGAGTGGCCCGATCCCTGGACGGTGAGAATGCGGTCCGAGTCGGCATCTTGACGAGGGTCCACATATTGAGGCGGGCAGATTTGCCGAAATCACCAAACACGAGGTAAACTTTGTTAGAAAATTTTGAAATCCGATCGGACCTCCTTAGGATTTGATCAGGTGAGTCATGACCCGATTCTTAAGTATCCTGATAATCTGTTTTGGCGTATTACACTTGCAAGTGCAATTATCGACCAGGTAACACCAGTATTCTGATATGCCTGGGAAATTGCCTGCCTGCTTCAGGGCATTATTCCGCAAGGACAGACAATCTTTGGAATTTAGCCGTCCAGCGCGACACAGGAGGGGTCGCCGGCTTGTACTATGTACTGTAAGCATGGCATTGGTAGTATAGTGTTTAATGATATTTGGCACAGACAAACTAGACATGCTTCCGAACTTCAGTGGCCAATTAATGGTAGTTTTGAAATCCCTCGAATTGAGTACTTAGAATCCATTTTATTGAAGAAAAAGGCTAGACCTGCAGCATTTGACGTATTACAGAATTGGAAGAAAGAAGCTTTACAGCAGATCAAGAGTAGAGAAAAACATGCGCGCCATCATAAGAAGAATGCCGAAAAAGCATTGTTATATGACCAAAATAAACAGTCTGAGTCAGCTAGGAATATGGATAGGGCTTTCTCACTTGGTATCCAGAAGATCTATCCCTCTAAAGACTTTCATGTTTCTGACAAACATATTGATAAATTGTTAAATGAACGAAGGCCTGGTGCCACTGCGACACCTCTGTATGCTCCCCTTCCTGCTGTTATTCCTCCTCCTGCTCCTCCTATTGTTCCTCCAGTTGTAGGTCCTCCTTTTGTCACTGCTCCTCCACCTGCTCCTCCACCTTTACCTGTTGTACCAGTGACAGCTCCTCCGTTGAACTTGCCTGCTCTCCCTCTTCCAAGTGATTCCACACCGCTTGTAGTAGATCGGGGAGCGGGATCGAGGGTCATCACTCGCAATTCTGTGTCTCCTGAGAAAAAGCTTGAGTTAACTGTGTGGGCTAAGCATTGCATGGAGAAGGGTGATCAAGCTAATGTTTTTGCCACACTTTCTAATACAATTTTCCTGAGAAAAACGTTTTTATTGAGGGATTAGGGATTCATTTGTGTGTAATGTGGGACAGGTTAACTGACACGGATCTCCCACCAGGATTGAGGTCTGAATACTTAAGCGTTTTCTAGAGACACTGCAGAGAAAGTGCAAGAGCATGTTGAGAGGGTACTTGAGTATAGAAGGGAGCTGAAAAAGGTTACAGAATGAAGATGAAGATGGAGATAGTTTGGGTACTATGTTTGTACAAAAACGGTTCTTTCCTTGTATTAAATCGATAACTGAGGAAACATGGATTTGCACGAAAGATGCGATTAGATGGATTGCTGCCTGACATCCAGTCGCAAATGATGTCCTCCGAGAGCGCTTGGCAAGCAAAATCTCAATCAGAAGTACTGCACATGGCTCAGTACTACGGGAATCGTGTCGATAATGAAAAAGAAAGAGTCGAAAAGAGAAAAGGTGATTTCAAGACCAAAGTATTATTGCAGCAAATTGTTAGAGGCCCTAGAGAGGGTAGTATGCAAATTAGACGCCAGTATGTTCCACAGGGCAATGTGCCCTTGGGTCCTGTAAACATTAACCAGTGTGCTTATTGTAGACAAGAGGGTCATTGGCGTGCACAATACCCGATCCTCCAGCAGAGGTCAAATAACACATTTGGAAATATGGGTAGACGATCCAGAGGTTGCCCAGGTGTAGGGGGTCCTGGTAGAGGTCAGTTTTCACAGGATTCACAGCAACCTTTTTCGCAGGACAATCAGGCATTGAGTGCAGACAATAGAAACATATTTCACCATCCTTTTGCTGTTTACCTCTCTTCAATGACATTCTGTTCTGCTAGGATTGCCCGAAGCAGGGTTTGGAACCAACACCTATTCCCGTTAATCAGAAAGGACCCTACGTTGAAATGTTAACGGGAAATAGGAAACATCTATTCTCGATAGATACAGGGGCACAGACGTGTTCCATTGATCATTCACGGTTTCCAAACATTCCACTGTCAGGGCAAACCAATGTTTCTGTAGGGTTTTCTGGCACACCAGTTGTTTGTCCAGTTTCTTCGCCGGTACCTATTTCTTTGGGTCCCTTTATGGACCATTGTCCATTCCTTTTGCCTACGAATTGTGGAGATAATTTGCTGGGGTTGAATCTGGGGTTGAATCTGTTGAAGGAATTAAATGCGGTAATTCATTGTTCTTCTGATGGAGTGCATTTGACCATTTTACCACAGCAACTTTTTATCTCTCAATTCTTGACCAGACCTTTGCCGCCGGATTTTAGTGAGGTTCCGGAGTGTCTATGGGCTATTGATGATAATAATGTCAGTGTTTTACAGATTTAACCTATTAAAATTGTCTTGAAACATGGAGTAAAGCTACCACGTATTCCACGGTATAAGATCTCGGTTGATGGTTCTCAAGCTTTGAAATATTGTCTCCAATTTTGTGCATCGAGGGGGATTGAGGAAATTGCAGGTAGTTTGTCCAATAGTCCGATTTTGCCCATGTACAAAAAAGGCGATAATGCAATTCCTTTTTGTTTCATAATTGATCTACGTGCCAACAATAAGATCGTCGCCCCACAATTTCCAATTGTGCCTGATGTGACAATGATATTAACTATGATCCCGGCTTCAGCTACTCACTTTAGTGTTGTGTATCTAAAGAACGCTTTCTTTAGTATTCCTATACATAAGGAACGTAGATACTTGTTTGCGTTCACCTTAGGGGGGCGTTCGTTTACTTTCACCCGTGCACCGCAAGGTTACACGGAAAGTCCAAGCATCTATAGTAGGGCTTCTAAAGAACAGCTCGATACCTTTGAGTTGCCCTCTACTTGTACACTGCTTCAACATGTCGATGACTTGCTTTTAGCTGCTGACTCAGAGAGCGCTTGTAAAGAGGGCACTGTGTTGTTACATATTCACCTGGCTAAACATGGACACAAAGCTTTGCTTAAAAAAATTCAATATTTTTGTCAGGAGGTTGCCTATTTAGGCTATCTCCTGTCAAAGGAGGGAATAAGGTTGACACCTGAACGGATAAAACTCATTTCTAGCATGTCTGTCCAAAATACTCACAAAGAAGTTAGAGCCTTGATAGGAATGGCTTCTTACTGTAGGCAGTGGATCCCGAACTTCTCCTTAGTGATCAAACCAATGTTGGCTTTGACGAAGATGGGCATTTCTTCGCCATTGCCATGGGACTTGGTTCACCAGCAATCATTTGATTTGCTCAAGACTGCATTGTGCTCGGCACCGGTTTTGGGCACACCAAACTATGAAAAGGCCTTTGTGTTGTATGGGCATGAATGTGATGGATGTGCTTTGGCTGTATTAACGCAGGATCATGGAGGGAAGAATAGGCCGTGCGGTTACTTTTCTGCCGCCCTTGATCCTGCAGGATGCACTTTGCCAAGATGTTTGCGAGCTGTCGCTGCTGCGTCTTTAAAACTGAGCGAGGGAATGGTCCTAGGCCATCCTTTAACCCTAATGGTACCTCACACTGTAGATGTTCTATTGAACAGAACTCAAATGCAACACCTCACCTCCGCATGAATAACAAGATATGAATTGATCTTGTTTGTGCCACACATACAAATCAAGAGGTGTTGTGTTCTTAATCCGGCTTTAATCCGGCTGAACTCTTACCTTTCCCGCAAGGTACTGCTTGCAGTGATGAAGAGTCACATGACTGTCTTTACACTACTGAACAAGAGACAAAGGGTAGAATCGATCTGAAAGATACTCCTTTGAACAATCCAAAAGGGGAGCTGTTTTGTGACGGCTCCAACTTCAAACTCCCGGATGGTACATCCACAGCTGCTTATGCAATCACTACATTGAGCACGGTCGTGGAAACCAAGAGAATCACGCATAACTCTGCGTAGGCCACAGAGATCATAGCATTGACCCGACATTGTGAACTTTCCGAAGGGCTTACAGTAAATATATATACTGACAGTCAGTATGCCTTTGGGGTGGTTCACAACTTTGGGAGACTTTGGTCAGAAAGAGGGTTCTTGACTTCACATGGAACGAAAATCCAGCATGGCTCCTTGATAGTACGGCTACTTCTCAGGAAAAGAGAATGCTTTTGCTAATCAGATGAGCTAAACAGACTGCCACTGATTTCTCTTCAGACATGTATATTTCAAGGGATGCCACAAATGCCTGTACTATGGATGAGGGTATTGATTCCGTAAGGGATATCCAAGCCAATGCCACGTTAGAAGAGTCCAAGAAATGGGCTGAGGGCTTGGGGAAACTTGATGATGATGGGTGTTGGGTGGACAGAGTTGAAGGGAACTGGCTACTTCCTGATACCTATATTATGATCATGGTTGTTATGGTTCATGGTCCCACACACATATGGGCTCAAAAAAACACTAAAATGTTGCAAAAAGTATGGGTAAATGATAAAATCTCTAAAGTAGCTGAACCCTTTGTTCAGGAATGTATGATTTGTTTGTAGCACAATGTGGGAAAGAGCACATCAACTCCTAGGGGTAGTTTTGGCCCACCTTTTGTCCCCTTTGAGGTCATCCATTTTGATTTTTATTGAGATGGAACATTGCAATAATCTAAAGTATGTGCTAGTCATCATCTGTGCTTTTAGCAAATGGATTGAAGCTTTTCCTGTCAAAGACACCGCAGCCATAACCACTGCAAAGACTATGTTGAAGGAATACTTCCCGTGATTCGGGTTACCAAGAGACATCTGGTCGGACAATGGTCCACATTTTATGGCTGCTGTAATTCTGCAGATATGCACGGGATTGCAGATCAATAAACGGTTCCATTCGGCTAGACAGGCTCAGAGTGATGGACTAGTGGAAAGACACAACAGCATCATCAAAAACAAGCTTGCTAAGACGTGTTCCGGCACCAAACTAAAATGGCCGGACGCCTTACCGATCGTGTTGTCATCAATGCGAACAACCCCTCAAACTAAGACTGGGCTCTCTCCCTTTGAGGTGGTTATGAGGGGACCTGCTAATATTTGGAATGTTCCGAAGTGTCGTTCCTTGCGAAATGTTGAAAATGTACTTCTTTCAGATTACTGTAGCCAATAGACTAAAAACTTTCATTTATCACCAGGTGCGAGAGGCTTTACCTGTACGATACGAGGATTCCGGTACAGCATAGGACCAGGGGAGTAGATCCTCATAAAATCCTTTGAGTGATCTTCTTGCCTCACACCTCGTCGGCGGGGCCCCTTCCAAGTCCTGCTGGTCACACAGACTGCAGTGCGGGTAGCAGGCCGGAAGAATTGGATCCACGCAACACACACCAAGAGGATTCCACACCCAGTGCCACACGCTACAGAAGACGCAGAACCCCTTACCAGTACTGCAACCAACGATCCCAGAGCAATAAACATCATTGAGAGTGTGTCGGGGATTCTCCCTGAGCCCGTGGGGCCTTGGGAAACAGCCCTTTTGCCTCTACACTCTCGAACAGTTTTGTTTCCGGAAGCTGTTCCGGATCATGCATCCAATTCCACTCCTGATTCGTTACTTCCAGCGGGACGTGACAACACATTGTTCACGGATAAATCAGTATCAGGGATCACAAGGTACGATCTGCGTCCAAGGAAATAGACTTACTGCACGGTTCGGCTGTGCGATCGAGGAAAATCATCGAAGGGCTTGTCTTTTCGGCCCGATTAATTGTTCGTAAGGGGATTCTGTTGGCTAGGGTTTGTGGAAGGACTAAGAAGACGCTCAGCCTGGAGGTCGCCAGCAAACTAACATTTGTGCTTTTGTTTGAAGACTACAATGCCTGCAACCGCTTCTGCTTGTACAGGATTTATAAGAGAACATGTGACCAGTTGTGAAAATGGACACTCCGTTACGTGGGCCCCGAAAATGTACTGCTGTCTTGTGATAATGTTAATTGATTTTACAATAGTAATTGTTTTAGGTTTCTGGTATCTAGAAGAAGTACATCCGCTTGAGAATTTGTTGCATACTGAAAATGTACCTACTGTTTCTACTCCTTTCGTGCATCTGCACACTCTATCTCCTAGAGACTCTCAGCACAGGCAGAGATATCATAATAATACACAATTACTCATCATGAATGCTTCACATGCCATTTTAACAGAGCTAATTGTTGGGTCTGTTCACATTTACCGCAACATGGGGATAAGGATCTAGGTTGGTATATTCATCCTCTACCTTTGACAACTTCATGCTATGCTTCTCTTAGAGTCACTGGAACGATAGCACTCAGGGAACTTTGATGGGACTAATTTGAATCAGTTTGAAAAATGTGTTCTGACTCCCTTGGGATGTTCGCTCTTTGCAAATAGGAGTAAGCTTAACGTTGCTTCTATTAGGCCTTCCGATAGACTGTCCCGTCCTTTTCAATCTTTGATCTCTTTCAAGATGGCTCCTATAGGCAATACGGATGCCACGCCCCCTTCCTACACTGTCAATCATAGCCCTGATTCAGTTTCTTTCTGCATACAGAGAAATGGTGCTCAGTCAATGGGTGATTTTAAAGGTTGCGCCAACATTGCAAATTTGACTAGTGAGGACAGACCTTTGTATGTAGGCGAACCTGTCTACTTTGTTTGCGGTAATGTAGCATTTTCATGGTTACCCAGGGATTGGCAGGGAACTTGTTATTTAGGGATTCTGTTACCTGGGGTATTCATAGCCAGTACTGTAGAAATTTCAAAGGCTCGTCCACGGCGGGACGAGAATGGTGACACTTCAGCACAAGTTCTGGGCGATGTAGCGAAATCCTTTGCGCCATTTTGGGGGCAAATAATGAACTCTGAAGATATCAGGAGACTAGCGAGAGTACTGGAGAGGACCATCAACCGGACCACTGACATACTCTATAATATGAATCTAGAACAGAAAGCAATAAGGTTAGTAGTACTTCAGAACCAGATGGCATTCGATGTCATCCTGGCTGAACGTGGAGGGGTATGTAAATTAGCGGGGTCGGCTTGCTGTGTTTTCGTGCCAGATTCCTTCCCAACTATCTTTAAGGCAATACAGAATCTGCATGTCCTAAGTTCAGAAGTGCATGTTCCTGAGGGAAACTTGGATCTTAGCGCTTGGTTCTGGGACTTCTTGCAATCTTGGGGATGGAAATTACTTTCGGTCTTGCTGATCATTTTAGGAGTTGTGTTGTTTCTTTGTTGTTGTATACAATGTCTTCCTGGTATGTGTTTGATGCTAGTGGGATGTTGCGCACAGGCGATGGGTTCATTAGGACGCAAGGTATACGCTCCAGATAAGAACTCCAATGAATATGTGCTGAAAGAAATCTTAGTAACAGATTTTATGGCAATTGACATCTCCGATAGTGATTCAGGCTGTATGGACATTGAGACCTGGAGTTACTCGTGAAGTGACTGGAAGTAGTATAGCGCTTGGCTTAGGCCAAAAGGAGGGTTTGTTGAATGGAAAATCATATTGTGCCTCCATTACTGTATATGTATTGGCCTAAGCCCAGTCTCTCTGCGAAGAAATCCGTGCTTCAAGGTTCTGACCTTAGATCGATTTAGCTGCCATTTTAGGTTCATCTGCCATTTTGATTCTCACTCCAAAGTCACCTGTGTTCTAAGATGGTGGACAGTGTTCTTCTGTTTGTAACATGGCTGTCTTGACCTCCACAGACGAGTTAATGCTTAAAATGCCCGTAGGCCAAATGTTAGGGTCATGTAATGAGACCTTGTCCTTTGTTGACCTATAGATCGAGGATTATCTGTGACAACGATACTAATCCATGAGCATATATTAAGCACAATGTTGTGTAAATACTAAACGTGAATACTTGTTGAACTGCATTGTATTACAATATGTACTAATGCTTATGTTAGATCCGAGAACATACTGTTGCCATTGTGATTTGATGAACATGTAAACTGAAGGTGATCCATATGCATATAGCTGGGAGAGTCAGAGGTGAACTCGGCACAAACCCTAGATTGGGAATTATTAACGTACAGAGGGGCTGAACATCATGTTACAAAAATGAATAAAAGAGCGAATATTCTGATGTACAGCCCCACTCAGTTCACACACCGAACAGGGCTTGTATTTGCTGTGTTGTACTGAAGGCCTGATAGCTATCTGTTACTTTGTCCTTTGAAAACTGTTCAGTTGTAGAATAAAGATCTGTGTATCTTTGTAAGTCCGTGTTGGTGTATTTCCTTTTGGGGTACTGAGCCTCAATATTCACTTTTTGCTTTCACAATCCCATAACTGTGAAGTATAACAAAACACATGACAGAAGATGTCCTAACACCATGTCCCCTACAGGCACACAAGCATCACCAGAGGTCGAGCCCAACAGGAGCACACCTGTTGACAGTGAGGACAACAGCACGGCAGTCCATGCTGCCCGGGAGAACACATCCCGAGAGCCACCACCAAGGATGGACAACAGACACGCAGCAGCAGTGATGGCCAGCATGTGGCAGCGGCCCAACACCTGGCCACAGTCGCGGCCCTCCACCACCCAACACCTGTCAACCCAGTTCGGGAAATTGAGCGCACCCCATGGCCACCGGGCCTAGCACATCAGACGCGTGCATGGACCCTAGAACCAGACACTGACACCAGCTCCTATGGCTCACCAGTTGCTAGCCCCACCAGGTGATGTGGTGTTGGTGGGGTGAGGGGGGATAGTGTGCTGTAGTGTTGGTTGATAGTTTCAAAAAGTTACTTAAAAATCGGTTGAACAAATGACATCTGAGGACATTCATGATTGTGTTCTTGTGCTCTTTATTCACACTGTGCATCTTGTGTACTGGGTCAGCTCAAACACACTAAACATAATTGTCTATTAGTGCCTGTCGAGCCACTCTCCCTTCCCTCACTTCATCCTTATGTTTTCCCTGCCTCCTACCACATTGGCATCATTTCCATCTTCCTCTGGGTGTGGTCTGTCAGTGTCGGGGGTAGAGCCACATTCCTCCTTAGGCACATGTTATGGAGCATAGCACACACCAATACTATTTTCCCTACTTTGCCAGGGGCACACATCAGGGCCCCTCCAGTGCGGTCTAGGCACCTGAATCATGCTTTCAGGCAGCCAAATATGCGCTCTATGCAAACGCGGGTCCGGCTATAGGCATTGTGGTAGGTGGTCTCATGTGGTGTACCTAGAGTCACACAAAGGGATCATCAGCCATGCCAGCTGCAGATATTTGGAGTCACCTGCATGGGGTGTAATACGGACATCAGTCATTTGTCTCATGCATGGGTCTGCAGTCTCAATGTATCTGACAATTGTTAGCTGTGAGCATTCTTGTGTGCATCCAGGCCATGCAATATGTATGTGTGTGTATCATATATATATTATGCCATGCATTACTTGTTCTGTACATGCACCCAGTGAATTTGTGGCATCGTTTTTGTGGCATGTCTGGGTTGACTGCACATTGGCAGATGGCCCTGGCACGGGTGGAGATGGACACAGGGGGTGTGTCTCCATCACCATTGGGTCCAGGTTTTTCAAACTTGTGCATGCACCCTTGGATGCCCCCAATCGATGTTGCAGGAGATGTATGGGGGGTGCCAGTGCCTTCTCTTGACATGCATTGCTTCCTGAGTCTATCTGTGGTCTTTTGTTTTATTGTTCTTCAACAAGCATATGTGGCAGAGTTTGTACTCACCCACTATACAGGTTTGTTGTCCTCTGTGCCTATCCATGTATCCCGGCAATGTGCTGTTGGGTAGGACCATGGAGTCATGGGTGGGTCCTAGTTAGCTGGTACAGCAGCGGGTTATGATGAGATCAGGGCCACATGTCACTTGCAGGTTCATGGAGTGGTAGTGCTTGCAGTTCCTGTAGACGACCTCATGGGCCTGGGGTACCACCATCGCAACATGGGTGAAGTCTATGGCTGCTCTCACATTGGACATTGTTGAAGTGGTATAGAATTGTGCATTCATGTCATTCACCTGGGCCTGGGTGGTGAGCAGTATGATGTGTTGGTTGACATGTTGCAGAAGGGCTTACAGAACCTCGCCCAGGACTGCGCAGAATGTTGACTGTGCCATGTTATGCATCATGGCAACAGAGTGCTGGAAAGTGCCTGTCCCCAGGTGCTGCAGGAATGCCACGAGCTTCACCAATGGGGGTACGGCTGTGCGGATGTTAATCCTTCTCCCAGTTTCTTCATGTATTGTGGCCAACAGCTCAGTGATGGTCTCCCTGTACAAACGGTACTCAGTTTCCAACTGGGTGTCACTGAGGGCCCAGGGGATGGATGCTCGCCTTGCTGGGTCTGCTCTCCTCCTCCTCATTACACCCCCCATGTACATCGTGTGCCCTGGCCTGGTTCTCCTGCATCTGGAGGTCCATGTGCAGCTTGAGCAGCTACATGTCTTGGCTTGCAGCAAATAATGGCAGCATGGTGTTGGAAACAGTGTTTGGTTCCTGGGTGGGTCTTATGTGGCCCTTTGATGTGCATTGTGTTCACCTGTGACTTGATTACTGGTACCTGGGTTCATATGCATCCAGCTGGGGGTAATTATCAGCTGTATTTTTTGGCGCTAATACTGTTGAGAATGCACTTGTGATATGGCTGGATTTGCACTTTGTTATGTCAGCACTATTAGCTCCGGCTGTCATAGTGACGCCAGTAATAGCGCCGGCTGTAATAGCACCGGTACCTTTTGGGTCCGGCGATATTTGCGCTGACTCGTGATCCAGTGGAACGGTATTGGCGGTGATAATACCATTACCGCCGGATTTCCTGGCTACCGCTCGACTCGCGTTGAGGCCCTTAGTCTGTTCAATTTTGTATGTATTTCCTGGATAGAGCAGTGTTGGTTGCTCATGTTCCGTCCTGGAAAGCCTCCTGCATCTCCGTCTGCATTGCATTTATTCGGGTGGAGAGGATTAAATCCCCATGGATTTTGCATGCTTTTTACATTACAGTTTATTTTCTGATAGGGACTTTTCTGTGCCTTTCATACACACACAGGGCCACAGATGGTCCTTTGATTGGAACATGTCACTTAAAATTAGCCTGTAAGTGTTCTTCAATCAATATCAATCACCTGGGATTGATCTTCACTAATATTCAAAATAAACCACAGTAATAACATATCTAAGTTATATTTAAAACCCAGCGTGCCACCATATCTTAACACGTCATCACAGGTGTGGCAGGCTGGGTGTAGATGAGTCCACATTGTCCAACGAATCTTCAGCCCGAGCACAAGCTCCTGCAGTTCAGCATCCAGAACAGTCATGATTTAAAGCTGCTGTTTCCAAAGTGCTTCATTTCCTGTACTCTGCCAATCACACCATCTATTCCTAATACGTAACCTAGCACGAGGCTGAATAGAAATATAACAACTGTAATCAAGTTCAGTTTAGAAACCTTCAAATGAGCGACAGGCGCACAACACAGCTTCCAATGGTCTGAGAGACTGCTGCAGGTGCTACCAAATGCCTGCGTGTTTCACCCTCCCAGCATGGAAGGCTTGACATATTCAGAGGAGGCTCTCACGGTGACCCGTTCTGACCCCACTTGACCCTGTCAGGGTTTCCAAAAGCTGCCACATATTCTCACACACTGCTCTCAAGGACATGAGAATGAAGGCTGCCTTCGGCAACGTTCCTTCTCTAGGCAGCCTTTTAAACATGTCCATCTTTTTCTGATCTGTTTGGTTTTTCCTCTTAACCTTTCATCTTTTGCATTCTCTGGTTTCCATTCCAGACTTTCTCAGCCCTGTGCAACGTAACGAAGACACATCAGCATAGATGTGCACGTCAGTGTACAATGGTGAACACACTACACAGAAGAAATGCATTCATACAAAAAATGTCTTTGTTTCAAATGTTGTCAGAAGATCCATTACTCTTTTTGCAGATCTGCCTGAGCATCTGGAGACGTTCAAATGGCATCAATGTGTGGTATAAATCCAATTATTATAGCATGGCATAACGTACCCTTTATTGACCCCGAAGGCCACTACTTTGGGGAGTTGGGGGTATAACAGGAAAGTGGATTTTGAGCATTGCAATCAGTTGATGTCTTTGTTGCTAGGTATTGCCATTGTATGCCGAGGTTAGTTACATCATATGCCAGGTACTGTGTGGCCATCATGTGCCACCTACTTAGATCGTATGCCACACATTGGTAGTCAATTCCCAGCTACTGACATTTCATAGGTTTTGCCATGTTTTAGGCAGAAGTGCACATCATTTAGCATCATCTCACACCTTCTCTACTTTTTCTCCAAATTTACAACAGCTGCTCACCACAACCTCGTAAACATAAGGAAAATCAGGCACCTCCTACCTTTCAACACAGCCAAGTATCTCTTTTACCTCTCTTCTCTAAGAGGACTATTGTGCCAGGATCCTCTTTGGTCTTAGGTCTTGCCAACTATGCTTTCTGTCCTGTCCACTAGATCATTAACTTCTCTACCAAGATTTTCTTCAAACTCCCTCGATTCATACCCACTTCCTTGTACAGTCACCAGGCTAAATGTCTGACAATGCAAAACAGGGCCAGATTTAAATGTCTTCTCCTGGTTCACAAATCTATCCACTCTAAGGCACCATTGATTCAATCCTCCTCTATCCAACTCTACAAGCCTTCTCGTAATCTCTGTTCTGCCTCTTCGACTACCCTTCTGACACTTCACTATCCCTGTGCTTCCTCTCGCTTCCGCTCTTTCTCTCTTCTTACTCTGCTTGCATGGAATGCTCTTCCCCAGGACATCTGAGAAACGTCCACACTGATTTTCTCAAAACCAAACTAAACGCCTACCTCCTCGATTTCATGTTTCCTTCTTAACCTACCTCTGATCTTCCTTCTAGCTATAGTTTTTAACTTGCCTTTAACCTGTCTCTGTAACTCACTTGTTCTGCCTCAACTCTAGCCCTTCATCCATCATGGCCACATCCCTAACACATCTGGCCGTACCGTCTACTTGCACTTAAACATGTATAATGTTGATTGTCCGTATTCTAGGTCCTCCATGTATTGTCTCCAGTGACTGTTCCATTCCATCCCCTCCACAACCTGGTCAGAATGTCACTCACGCTAACACTATTGTAAGAAGCTCACTGCTTTCCGTAAAATCTGATTTTTTATCTATTGAGTGTTCTTTTTTTATCAAAAGAGCATTGTTCCTCCCTGTATGTAAAGACATAAATAAATACATAAATAAATACATACATATCATGCCTTTAATCTGTACCACTGGAAAGTCTGCTTTTTGTTGTTGCAAGAAGTGAGATACATGGTGTGTGCACAGAAGACACCACCTAGAGCTCCTGTGCACCAGGAGGTTGAGATATAAGTGCCCAGGCAACATTCATATCCAGTGAGTAAATAATAAAAGAACCTGCCATCTGTAGCATCAGAGTTAACCACTTAATGAGTTGTAGATATTTTGATAACTAGTCTCAGGTCCACGTTGCCTGTGCCACAGGTATCTATACCCACGGCAGACACACCTACGTATCAGTCCACATCTACCACATTCAACTTGGGAATGGATGTTCCAGGCCCCTTTCACTCTAAAGGGCTAGCTGAGGAAGCAGCATCGAGCTCCAGCATGCCAGAGGAGTTCCTATTGGTGGATGCTGTCCAGACAAATCCCTGATAGCACCCATTGATAAGAGGATAGGGACAGTATTTGAGCAGACAGTAGCTGCAATGGAGTTCCTAATATGTCTTATAGAGCATGGGGAGAGTACAAATTGTGCCACATGTGGGTTTAGCAACTCGGTGGCTTCTAATAAAGCTTTGCAGATGGAGGGCTGGAGGGTAATGTACATTTGACTTGTTGCAGAACTGCTGACAGAGCATGTGGGGTTTATTTTAGGTGTGAATTCGTCCTCAATCATGAGCAGGACATTCAGGCAAGGTCCTTATTAAGTCAAGATCTCATTATATATTTATGCCCATTGCAACATGCCATTTTCTTATGCTTGTGAAACATTATGTGTTTTTCCCTGGTTTCAGCAATGTCCACAATAGCATCAGCAAACTGTAGCGTCAGGTACACTTCTTCAATCTTATGATGTTGCCTGGGCATTAGAATGGGTAGCATGGCAGTGCTACCTGCAGAGTGGTTTGGGGCACTCTGGTGTAGGTCATCTTTGCACTGTTTTTGCCAGGAAGAGGTTGCTTCTTGGGTGGGGCAGCTTATTCTTGCAGGTGTTTTTGATGTGCATCAGGTATGCATTAAGCGTCATCTGTGAAAGGTACAGTGAGCAAAAAGCATATGCTGCAAACTCTCATCTCAGAATAGGTTATCATGCCATGTTCTTTCTGGAGAGGAGCACCTGCTACCTTTTTTGAAATATTTGCAAGGAACTTGGGGTTGTCACCCTGAGTTACCTGGGGGAAACCAGACGTGGACTCCCTGCTCACTGTGCTCAGAGAGGCACAGCTTCACCTCACTGATGAGGCCCAGCAAGGCTGAAACACGTGTATGGGGTTGCTGTTGGTACTCGAGTTCAGAGAGGAATTGCCTTAGCATTTCGGTGCTGGACTGCCCATTTGGGCGGGACAAAGACTGATATGCAAATGGGTATTTTTTTTATTTTTTTTTATTTACTTGATTCAATTTACAATACATTTTTACAAGAAAATGAACTTTTTAGCCTTTTCTCATCTTTAGTACATCCATTCCAGCTGTAAGTTCCTTAAAACTAAAGAAGGTATTTAAAAAGAAAGACAGGGGTAGGGATACAGCTCGCTTCTAGTCTAAAACTCTCAGTCAAGTCGAATTCACAATCCTGAAGCCTCAAGTTCAAAAATAATTGGGAGACCGCAATCACATATGAAGTGTTATCCCCCTCTATAAATCGGTTCCACCAATCCTCTTCTCCACAAATTGTCGACTCTTTGAATATGTGTCCCAGATGCGTAATTCTCAGATTCGACAATGTTGTACATGACAGTAGAAGATGGCAAAGTGTCTCAGTTTGATCTTTCTTTTTACAGAAACGGCAACTATTGTCCAGTGATGTTTTTCTTATCGCTCTGATCTCATTTGTTGGCAAGAGATTCATTCGAAATCGCAAGACGATGTTTCTCAAAGACTTATTTGGGAACTTTTTTACGCAGTTCGCTAAGTCATTCAGGCTCCTTGTTGTTGGTGGCTGGTGACTTATTAGTTTACTTCTGTGGATGTCGTCTGTATCCAATCTCGTTCCCACAGTTTTTGTTTTACTTAATTTGGATTTTGGGTGAGTTCTTCCTCAGTGCTGTCCATCTCATCTAGGAGTTTTTGTTTTTATTTCACCCAAGTCATCAGCAGGTTACTTTATAGTCTTTCATTTCTGTATGGATGATGGTCATTACATTTGGGCAGTTGCTGATTATGGTCTTCCTGTAAAGCATTATTGTGTTTCTAGCAACCATCGACTCCAATGATTGCAAACACAATTCTTGACGAATAGTCGCTACTGGTGTTGACGCTGGTAGGTTCAGGGTGTTTCGCCAGAAGAGACCTTCTATGCGTTTCCAGAATTCTCGCAGTATCATCAACATGGCATCTTCACCATAGATTAAGGAGGGAACCACCTTGGCCTTGTAGAATTGTATCATGGGGATTGCTGTAAATCGACAGAATTTTCTGTCTATCGCTTTGGCCTGGCTTGCCAGCTTCCTCGCTCTTTCCAAAAGATGGTTTTGCATTGGGCACTCTTGTTTATTGTTGCTTAGTATTACCCCAAGTATTTGAATTTCTTCACTTGTTCAATCTTCTCCCCCTCCAGGGTCCATCTGAAGTTCTCGGTATGGGTATTTTGTTTCTCCATAGTCATGACTTTAGTTTTAACCTTGTTGATTTCCAGATTGTTCTTCCTTATATAGGACGGCAGTTCGTTTAATTGGCGCTGAAGGCCAATCGGAGTATAGTCCAATAAAATAAGGTCATCCGCATAAAGCAATCCTTCACTAACCCAGATTGAAGTGGGTCTTCATTGCCAGAAGACCTTGCCCATTTTTGAAAGTTTTCCAAGAGTAATGATCCAAACACTTTCCCAATAAAATCGAGGAGTGCTATAGGGCGGTAGTTCTTAGGTTTCTCTCTTGGTCCGTATTTATAAATTGGCACAATAGTTGCTGTTGTCCATGAGGTGGGTATGGATCTGAATTTTGTGCAGTTCTTTATTACCTCGTGAATGATTCTGCTTGATGTTCTTTTAGGTCTGCGTTTGTGATGCAATCTGGCCCCGGGGCCCTTGAGTTGTTTAAACGAACAAGTTTTCTCTTTATGTACTCAAAGTCCCAAGTTGTCATCCATGGTATATTTAGGACCTCTTGGTTAGTTAAATTGTAGCATCCGACTTTCTGGAATAGACTTCTAAAATGCTTCATCCAGGCTTCTTCTCCCACAAAGTTATTTATTGGGTTATTTTGAATCCCTGACGTTGTTCTAATCAGGGTCCAAAAGTCTCTTGTTTTTCTGATGCACACTGTCTTTAGCATTGCAGCTGCGTCTGCTTGGTTAGTAGTCGCTCTTTGATGACGTAACCAGCTTTTATATGTCCTCGCTGCGACTTTTAGCTGTTTCACAGACTCAGGAGTGTTTATTTTTTTTGCTTGGCAATTTCCTTAATTTTGTTTCTCTCTTCCACTATACATTTGTTGAATTTGTGTATATGGATTTTTATCTCACGATTTGGCCAAACCTTTTTTTTTGTTTCATAGACTTTTAACAGAGGATGATAATCAATATTATCTTTATTATTTTCCGAGCCCCTTTGCTGCTTTATCTTGCAAATGGTGGTTATGTGTCAGTCAGTTCTACCACTGCGTTTGCAGACAGTCTCAGCTTTGTTCCTCCCTTACACACCTCGATCTCAATGGATAATTCCCATCTGCGAAAGGTAGAGTGAGCAAAAAGCTTGTGCTGCAAACTCTCATCTCAGAACAGGTTATCATGTCATGTTCTTTCTGGAGAGGAGCGCCTGCTACCTTTTTTGAAATATTTGCAAGGAACTTGGGGTTGGCCATCCTGAGTTACCTGGGGGCAACCAGACGTGGACTCCCTGCTCACTGTGCTCAGAGAGGCACAGCTTCACCTCACTGATGAGGCCCAACAAGGCTGAAAAGCGTGCAAGCAGTTGTTGTTGGTACTCCTGTTCAGAGAGGAATTGCCATAGCATTTCGGTGCTGGACTACCGCCGGGACAAAGACTGATATGCAAATGTATATTTCCCATCTGTGAAAGGTACAGTGAGCAAAAAGCATGTGCTGCAAACTCTCATCTCAGGACAGGTTATCATGCCATGTTCTTTATGGAGAGGAGTGCCTGCTACCTTTTTTGAAATGCATTAAGGGTCAGGATGCCAGATGCTATCAGGGTTCTAAAATGCATAGTTGTTCAACCCTCTTGAGTGAAGGGAATATGGAGAAGGCAAAGATACTCTTTGAAGCCCTCATAGATCTCAATTTATATCAAAGCTTTTTCCTCTATATTTTGACATTGTTCTTGTATTTATCAGAGATGTGCAATGTTCTCTTGACAACCCTGCACATTTTCTTTTACTTCTACATTGGTGCTGGCATATATTTACTTTTGTAATGTACATGTGTATTGTTTTTGAATGTTTTAGGTTCATTTTGGGTTATGTGCATGCCTGCATGCTGAGTGATGGTTTCTTTGTGTGTTTACTTGGTAAACATGTTTTGAGCCTGCTTACAGCTAGGGGTGTGGGTCTGTACAAGTTGTGTGATGTAATGCTCAGTAATTGCCGTTTCTGTGCCCAGTTGCACTTGTTCCATTTGCGCATCCACATTGGGCTGTGTGTGGCTATGTTGGTTAAGGTGGCTGTCGCAAGGCTCTGAGCCCGGAAGCGTTTATCAACTAGTGCTGATCAGACACATAGACTATAAGACTATGAGGATCCTGTCAGTTCATTGGACTTGTACTAAGCGAGTACATTCTTAAACCCATTCAACATACTTGTAGGATTATCATAAATTATGCATGCATTGTACATATTCATAAGCCGGAAAGGTTCAGTTGGTCAAGATAAAACAAATTAGATGTTTTCTGCGGCATTACAGATTACATTTTCTCTGCTTTGCCTGTGACAAAATGACTACTGCTCTGCAGGAGGATCGTGATGATTAGTTGCTTCTAAAGTCCTACTCAGCCCCCTACTACTACTAATTCAGCAGTAATCTCATTCATAAATGTAAACATGGCACACTATGAATGGTGTGCCTCCTTCTCCTCTTTAAGGTAGCATGAGCCGAGGGGAAATGATGCTACTTTAAAGGGGTATGAGGCAGCAAGGAAGCATTCAAACAATAATAGTATGCATACCAATATAGAATCAAGTCAAGGTTCTTTAACAAATACAAAACTTTAAACAAGCTAAAAGGCAAACTAATAAAATCATGAACAAAGAATCCCTGAAATGAGATACACATAATATGCAGACATTTTGTTTAAAGAGCAGGCAATTGTCTTTGCAGAAATGTTCAATTGTATGTACATGTCCTTTAAAAAGCTAACACCTGTGGTCTTAATTGTCACAAGGGCCCATAGAAAAGAATGCAGAAAGAGCCAAAGACAGCTTCTTTGGTCCCTGAAGTGTTGTAAGGCCCTTTCCAGGGTCTGTGAGAAAGTTGAGTCCTGCTTCTGTCTTTTCCATCCAAGAAGGTTAGCAGGGAGATTTGCAGGGTTCTCCACTTCCGTGGGCGGAGTTCTGTACCAGAGTTACCAGAATCCATGCAACAGCTATGCTTCCCAACAGCTAGACGTTGGTGTGCTCTGAGACCCAGCACTGGGTCTGAGGACACATTTGTTTGTCTTCAGCATGTCCCAGAGAGGAAGTTTACCAGAGACCTTGCAGGGTTTGCCAATTCAGTAGGCAGAGTCTCAAGATCAGGTCTTACCTTTGTATTAGAGGACAAGGTCTTGTGAAGTATAGTGCGTCCTGCCCCCTCGGCAGCCACTGTGACTCAGAGGTGAAAACTGGTGTCTAACCCTGCCCAGGGGGCACAGAGCAAGTATGTGGTGAAAACCCCTTTTTGGGAAGAAAAACCCACTTGCAACATAGTATGGAGAAGTCCTATGCTCAAGGATGCAAGGCTTGATTAAGGTAGCAGCAGCAGGATGAACAAACAGAAGGACCGTTGTAGACAGGATTTAAGGACCAACCCGGAAGAGGAGGGAAAATGCAGCAAGGAGTGAGGAGTGGAGCAGAAACATGGAGAACAAGGAATTTAGATGGGAGAACAAGGCAGTGTCAGTGCAACTAGTGGAACTGTTGTTATGCATCACTTACCGGGAATGCTGTGTAGAAATACTGTTGTTATTTGTTCCGTGTTGCCATCTCGGATGATGTCATCATGCTACGTGGCGTGATGGCATGACCCTCTGTAACGGAGTGGCAAGTGTTGCCAACATCTCCGTAGCGACGATGCAGCTAACCAGCGGCTGCGGCAGTGCCTAATGACACAGAGTCCTGGTTACCAGTGTTCAAGTAGCAGGCAGGCTTTTTCCAACAGCATACCACTTCAAATATTCCTCTGAAGGGTTTGCAGAGAGGGTCTGACTTGCTTCTTGAAAGGCATTATCTTCATCATAATGGCTGAGATCTTTGGGCATACTGTATCATGATAACGTTACAGTGAAATCCTCTTCTTGAATCCAAAGTTGGTTGAATTCAGGGGACCTTCTGGTGTCAGCTCCCAGAGTGCCTTGCCTGCAGGGATTTGGGAGGGTAGCAGGAAGTGCATGTGACTGAGGAATTTCCAAGATGACAGAACGTTTTCTCTGGTGTTGGGTCCTCTCCTAAACTACCCAAGCATTCCCTTCTTTCTGGCTGCCTTACATCAAGAGACACAAGTTATTATTTCCCTTCTGAGACTTCCACATTGTGCTGGCAGATCTTCCCTTTGAAGCACTGGTTACCACCAAGCTACCTGGGATGCGTCCTTTTCCTCTGGAAAGGTGTCAGCCATCCCAGTAAAGAAGAAAAGAGGCCTCCAGAGTTGGCCCCAACAGTTTTTGCCTTCTAGTCTGGCTGGAGCCATAAAAGCTAGATTTCGCTCACACGTTGTGGAGAAAAGGGATTCTTTGGAGATGCTGAAGACCTCGAACAGGAGACATTCAATCATTGCAGCCCCAGGCCTCCAATTGAATTTGTTATGGGCTGGGAATCCCTCCCAGCAAGTCTTGATAACAAGGGCACGTATAACTTGGGTTCCTTAGTGATATTGGCAATATGGGAAAGTGACAGGAATATTCAGTCCTGCCTTTTGCCTAACGCCCCCAGGCAGGCTATGACCCACTTTCTGTTGTTTTGCCCGGTCTTTTCAGAGCTAAGAGCAAAAGCATTGATGCCACTCCTGAATGAACTATGGTTCTTGCAGTAGAAACCCACTTTCCTCTATCTGCTATGAGCCGATTCCCCCCAAGTAGGCTGGGCAATTTTATCATTTCTGAGGCATGCTTTGAATCTAAGGAAAAGTTTATTGACATTTTAGAACACTGTTTTTTTAACTGTGTGTCTAGGACTGTCTGATTTGTACTGTTTAGTATAGGTTTTATCAAGCTCATAATGTTTTATAACTGTATTTTTTGTATGTGTATGTGTTTTTATGGACATTATTTGCTATTTCCAAAATAAACTTTATAATGTGAATGAATGAATAGAAAAATAAGATTTATGATCAAATCAAGAGTGTTTGGGTATCCTATTCATGTGATTAGTGATTGACAATCTTCAGGATAAATAGAATTCGGGCCGGGTTGGTCAATTTGCTATGTCCTCATTATAGGTATGCAGATGAGCGATCTTCCGCTCACCCATCCTCTTCTGCCCCTTCACTTTGTTAAGAAAAAGAAGGGAGTCAACACAATCCCCAAAGTTATTCACAGAGACTGTATCAAGCATCCAGACATCAGACATATTATCTAAACATTGCTGTAAGCATTAATTTACTCAGAAAACAATCTAATAATTCCACTTTATTCTACTGCCCACCACATTCACAGATAAATCAGTACATTCTTTCAATGTTTCCCCACAATTTCACAATGCCACTTCAAACCGAGCCATCAACCTGGAGTGGTTGCTATTTTCAGTTGCAATTATGTTAAAATCCAAACATTTAAATAATAGCCAAATATCTACAAAGATTTAATCGGTAATTGATTGATAAACTGCATTAGACCAAGTCGGAATTGTGTCAACATCTTGGCCTGAAATGTCATGCAGTGAAAACATTCCCAAACCCGTCAAACCGCCCCCTCCAAATATGACCATTCCTATGTTTACTGGCACGAAAATCAGTGGGCAAAACAATAGCCCATACATCAGGAATAACACATTCAGGATTTAAATCCCTGGCAAGCAGGAGATGATCCAGAGGAAACAGGTCCAACCAGATGTTCACGTAACACGAGAGGCAGTCCAAGAACTCCATTACGTCTCATATCCTTCGTCCCAATATAAATTAGGAATAAACAGATCCCAACATTGTTTATCCACAGATATAATATGGGTAGCCAAAATACCAAAACAAGTATCTTCACAGTGCACAGTATCAAATGTTTTACATTATTTAATCATGGTTAATAGGCTGCCAGAAGGGCGTTCTACCAAACCTTGTTTTGCGGATTGAGGAAAAATAACAAATCCATCAAAGACTGGAGGAGTAGACAACCATGGGCCTCATTACGACCCGGGCGGTACGTACTGGTCATTACCGGCATGGCAGAAGTACCGTATCTGTGCTGGCAATAGACCGCTAAAAGCACCCTATTACGAGTACACGGGCACAAGCTTTGCGCCATGCCGGTAATGACCCCAACGCCATGCCGTAAAAGGGTGAAAAATCACCCTTTTCCGGCATCGTCTGTAGTGCAAATATCTCCTCCGGCATCCAAGCTATCGGCATTAGCGGCGACCGCTAATAGCGGTCAACTCTAATAGCGGTAACCGCTATTAGCGGTGACCGCACATAAGCGGAACTGGAAGTAGCGTCATCGCACATGAACGGGAAAGAGCATGGCGGCCATCTTTAAAAACACAATCCATTGCCATCCACCACAACCAGGAGGCATCTGACCCCCAGAACTCTGCCACACCTCCAACACCACCTGCTGCATCTCACCATGCCAAAAGCTGGCAAAATAACCACTGATCGCCTGTGCAAGGAGCGCTTCTCCTGAGAGGAGTTAACCATGCTTGCAGAGACGCAGCAGTAACATGCAGATGTCGTGTTTTCCACAGATATGACTCGTGCTGCAGTGCAGCGCAAAAAACAAATATGGGTGGAGGTCACCCAGAAAGTCAGTGCCGTTGACACCACAGCCCGCACTCCCAAAGACTGCCGTAAGTGGTGGGATGATCTGCATTTACGCGTGCGGAGCATCCTCTCCACCAACCGCAACCTGGGGATGGCGACAGGTGGAGGTGTGGAGTCCCCCATCAAATTGCAACCATGGGAGGAGATATGCGCCACCACCTTAGGGACAGAGGCAATTCAGGGAGTCGGGGACATGGAGTGAGGAGCCCCATCATCAGCCAATGCAGGTAGGTGTCCCAAATGATACAATGCTAATACCACCACGATGATGTCCACCTGAACTGACAGTGCAATGATGTAGAGCAGGGTCCACCAGACACATGAGTACAAGACTGCCTACAGGCAGTGCAGAGCATCACCTTGTCCACATGCAGAATGCACCCCATATGTGTCAGCCCAGACGCCTCCATGCATCACCCACCCAAAAGCGAAGCAACCCGTATGTTACACCCCCAATGTCAATCATCTGCCATTCCATATGAATGCAGCCACCCCAATGCATGCCCAATGCCTGTAGACCCATCACTAACCCTCTCCCTCTATTGGTCCCCCACAGGCACACATTCAGACAGCGGTGACGAGGACACCAGGGAGGAAGATGCCACACCACGTAAGAAGGCCAGGGGCGAGGAGGGAGAACACCGCCCCTCCACTTCAAGGGGTATAGGCCAACCGGCACCGCAGCAGAAGGCCAAGAAAACACCACAGGCCACAGCACCATTGTGCACTACGGCCCCCACTACAGCACCCATAACAGCCACGAGCACCCAAGAGGCAGCAGCAGAAGGCACTGCATCGGCTGCCAGCAGCACAGTGGGTGAGACTGCTGCCACAGCAGCCGTTTCTGACGATGAGGAAGATGATCAGCTGCATGGTGCAACTCCCGCCACAGGCCCCCTGCATTCCCCACAACTATCCCCATGCAGCATGCACGACAGCAGCATGCACAGACTGTACCCGGTTCATTCATGGCCTGCAACTCCCAGCACCACGGCAACTGTGCCCGAGGAACATAGCATGTCGGAAACCCTTCCCACATCCACCGCAACCCCAACCAGCCAAGAGGGGATCCGGGATATTCAGAGGTGCCAGGAGGAGCTCATAGGCCTGCTGACACAGCATATAACGGAATGAGGGAGGGCAAGGGATAGCATTCAGGAATGTGCTGCATCCTTGAAAACATTTGTGCCGAATTGGCAGCATTGCGGCACGTCCTCTCTGAAATGGTGGCAGCAATGCAGGCCATGCGTCCACCACAGTTGCCAGAACAACCTGGAACATCTTTGAATGCTAGTTCAACCAGGACCAGCCCCGTGCATAGGTCTGGCAGGAACCTGCGCAGATCGGACAGGGGGGCACCTGGTGCTGGAAGAGGGGAAGGGCAGTAGGTACAGCCATGCATACTGGTGCCATGTGGACTACTGGTGCACGCTACTGCACACACCATGTGTGGGGAAGTCAAGGGGGGAGAGGGTGTGTGGGGGAGTTGAGGAGGAGGGGGAAGAGGGTGTGTGGGGGAGTTGAAGGGGGAGGGGGAGAGGGTGTGAGAGGGAGTTGAGGAGGGAAGTGGGGAGAGGGTGTGTGGGGGAGTTGAGGGGGGAGAGGGTGTGTGGGGTGAAGGGCTTGTTCACTTTGTTATAATTCTTTAATACACATTTTGGTAACTCATGATTCACATGTGTGGACATTGCTTATTGCGTACATGCGCTTTATTGGTGAACTGTCTACAGTGTCCATGTCCCTGACACACCCAGTGCCCCGAGTGCCACCTCCATGTCACACTCCCTGTCCATGTGTGCTAGAAACATTGGTTGATCAGAGTCTGACACATGGCATGTCCCTCCTGTGCATCACTGCCTCCCTGAGGTGCTGCCCCATCCCCACCCTCTTCATCCTCATCATCAGGTGGTTGCAGTTCAGCATCAGGGGGCAGGGGCACATTCCGTCTGATGCAGATTGTGTAGCATTGCACATGCCATGACGATCTTGGCCACCTTCTCATGGCGGTACAGGAGTGCCCCACCAGACCTGCTGAGGCAGCGAAACCGTGCCTTCAAGAGGCCAAATGTCTGCTTAATCACCACACGGGTACGTGTATGTGCACAATTGTAGTCCTCCTTGTGCCTGTTCTGTAGGTTCCGGACTGGGGTAAGAAGCCACCTCTTCAAAGGATAGAAATAAGCCAGTCGATCTAAACTCTCTTTGTCAATACTTCCTGTTCTTGCCGATTGGGAGTTTTGAGCTTGTTTTTCATCAATCTCTATGAGTCAGCTGGGCAGTAAAGTGGATCCAGGATGTATCCTAGACCCAATGATGCTAGGTCTTTTTCCATCTGGTTCTTGTAGGTGGAAGCAAAATCTCGTGCAAAGAGTTCTCACCATGCCAAGTCCACTAACTCGTCATTCTGCCATGTATTTCTTTTTATCCATCACCCTCCATTGATGACTACAAAAACCCTCCTCAGGCAGCATGGCAGCATTCAGAAAGATATATATGCCAACTCTGGTAATGTTCTTGTCCAAGCTCCAGATCTCGGCTCTGTACACAACGGTACCTCCGAATTTTGCTTTGTGGACTTTTCCAACTTCCAGCCCGATCTTGTCATTGTGCTTACTTGCAAAGCTAATGATCACTCTCCCTGCGAATGCCACTTTCCTTTTTGAATGATGAACATGTTCTTTCTAGGAGAGATTTGGTGTTAAAACCACCAGGTGTATAAAGCAATTCATTACCTCGATGATTTTGCCCTCTATCCTGAATCTGTATATTTCTTTCTTATTATTGTGTTTCCTAAGAATCATTACTTTTAATTTTTGATTTGTTCAGGATGAGGTGATGGTTTTTACAATAGGTAGCTACTACTTGAAGTTGGTTTCTGAGGGCTTTCTGGGGTTCTCGCAAAAAGTACAGAGTCATCTACTTACAATATCATAGGTACGGGCTTTCCATTGATGGAGGGAACATCGTTATAGGCCTCTTCCATACACATAGGCACATCGTTCATGTACAAACAGAATAAGACCAGTGCACGCAGACAGCCCTGTTTCCTCTGTCTGTTGGAACTGTTTTGGTCAGCTGGCTTTTCAGGACAAACCTAATCAGGGCAGATGTGCTAAAATAAAGACTATATTGTTGCGGCGCGCACTGTTAATTCTCATGTTGGCCAGTTAACCCAATGTCTTTCTCCATCCACAATATTGAAGGCTTATTAGAAGTCCAGAAAGGCTACATATAACAGCATCTTTTTGGCCATGGCATATTTGGTGGATTGATGCAAAAACACAAAAACCTGGTCCACAGCGGAGAGCCCCAGTCTAAAGCCACCCTATGCCCAATGCATGATGGAATTTGCTTCTATCCAACTGTTTAGTTCAGATAGGATTATGTGGGAAAAAATCTTGCAATCAATGTGCTGATTGGTCTGCATGAGAGTACCTCATAAGTGGGACCTTGTTTTGTAGATGGGTATGATAATAAAGTCGGACCATGATGAGGGATAGTCCCAGGATCTCACAAAACAGGGGAAGTCTGCCTTGAATAGCCGCAGCCAGCACTCGCGTGCCTACTTGAAGACTTTGCCTGAAATCATATTTGGACCAGAGGCCTTACCACTAACAAGTTGATTAAGAGCTTTGCAGATTTGATCTTCTGTGAAAAATGTTATTACATCATGCCCCTCTGCTCTCTCTCTATGGCCTTCTAACTCCATTGGGGAGCTTGATGATGTAGATGGTACTTCACTTTAACTGGTCTTCTCATTGACAAGATGTACTGGCTGAGCCTGTGAGGTGATTGGGGCCTCAGCTATAGCTGCCCCAAAGATCAATGAAAAATAGGAGACCCACTCAACCTCATATGTGTTTGCACCAATGCAGGGTGTGTGCGGCCCAATACCCTTCGCCACAGCCCTCCAAAAAGCTTTAGTATCTTTATCGTTTGCTGACTTTGTTAGGTTCTTCTCGAATTCTGTTGCAGAATTATTTCTTGTTTTGAATAAACATCATTTTTTTTAATTTTTCCTGAGCAAACTGACATTTTCCCCTCCGCCTCCTCATCTCACAGCTTCTTGGAGAGCCCTTTTAAAAGCTGCGCATTCCTTGTCAAACCAAGCATTAACGTTTGACTCTAGAGATGTTGTATGAGCTAGTTTTCCTTTATTTACCCGGGGAAAAAGAGAGCACGTCATTTGTTCATGCATTTCACTCACCCCCATTCTATTTGCTTGATTAAATTATGTGGGAGGAACAGAGCCTGCAGATCCCCGTTTGACGATGTGGGGTCAAGCCGCAGAGCTGTATTTTCTGTGCATCTTGGTCCCCACCTAGCCCTCACTTAGGATTTCCAGTCTTCCAGTGTCCACTTAGAACTTGGTTAGACACAAAGAGTTATAGTAGCTTCCCACCAAAGTACAGATAACAACGTTCTTGTGTGTTGACCAACTGCCTGATTGAAACAATATACAGTAAATCACCGTGCATGACCACCTTGCTTTATACATCAGTTGTGTAATGGAGTTTAAGACCAAACTGATTTGTGCTTTGACAAAATCAAAGTCTGAGCAAAAATGTAAGAGTTTGCAAATTTTTTCAGTCAATCTTTTCATCTGTGTACCTTAAGGTCAGAAATGCCAAACGCATTTGATGACTCTTCATGTATGTCCAAACCCCGCCCCATGCTCCCATTTTGGCATTCCAGTCACCACACACAATAAAGCCCGGGTTCCCATTCGTAGGTAAAATGGCCTCTTCCCCCAAAGTGGCCAGCAAGTCAGTGAAGTCTTCAGTGATTTTGCAATTACGTTTATGAGGCTTTTGCTATTCAAAAGAGCCACTTCAACTGCCATTGCATGTTTGGTATTGACAAGGAGTTCAACTGCATACCCTTGTGCTACACAAAATCTGAGAACCCAGCCTTGTTCCTTCCCTTGGTACTTTTTTCTGCTTTCTTGTGGAAGTTGAGATAGCCACTTAGGTCCGAGGGTTCCATCATCCAAGCTTCCTGTAGTGCAATGATGTCAGAGGCTAAAATAAAAGCTTTAAAATCGTGGTCACCCAATTTCTAGGGTATGCCAGAGACATTCCAAACATGATTTTGATATTCAACCCGAAATTGTTACTTGATTCGGCTGTGGACTCCTGCCTTGTGGAGGGTAGCCCCACAACCTCTAGTCACCTTTTGCGATAATATCTAGATTGGCTGGAGTTTGATTGACCCACCGTGGTGCATTGTTCAAGATATGGCCAGTTTTGGTGTTTACAAGAGAAGAAGACTGGATATTTAACTCCTGATTTACAGATGGCCTATTAAGAAGCCTTTAATACCTTTTGGACTGGCGCGGGTGCTCCATGCATCCAAGCAAAACAGTGACTTTTACACCCGTCCGTTTAATCATGTCTTGAGCCTTTTCAGTCAGTTTCAAAGCAGGGTCAGGGGGCTTGTTGGGTTAGATCATAGGGATGCTGCAGAAGGGATTGACCAGAGGGTCTGCTTTCCTAATATATTATATCAGGCTTGATTATCAACAGCCCACAAGGATTGCATTTTAAATAGAGTCAAAAAGTTTGAACCAGAGCCTTTTCACTACTTTCAAATCTGACACATAACAGTGCCTTCCCCTAATTTGCTACAGAGCCATCTATATACCTTGCTTATAAGGACCATTTAGTTTCTGGTTCAGTTGTATCAGGGGTGTTCAGAAGGAGGATGTTCCTGCTGTCCCTTAGGATCTCCATTAGCGTGGTGCCCTCCACCGCTGTCTCATGTTTTCTTAAGCTGCCATTATTATGTAGGGATATACACAGTGTCATTTGTCTAGTGCCTCTTGGGCATATGCAGGTTGCCATTCAGTTACCCATCTGATTCAATACTTAACGATAACTTCTCTCGTGGGTTGGTTGGGCTTACTTGTCCTTGGTCCTTCGTTCATTCATAGATTTACATGGCTGGTTCTTTGGCACTGCGGTATAATCATCCATGGGTATATTTGTATTAGTCCTTCTATGTTCCTCCCTATTTTTAGCAAAAAAACCGCCTTCAATGGCTGTGACAGTTTCTCTCTGTTTGCTGCTTAGATGTCTAGCCTAATCTGGCCTCTGCGTGCTTTGCACATGACGAAAACGCCAAGATTCAATCACTGACTTGAGTACCTGAATTGCGCCAGTCAGCTCACCCACAAGCCCTTGGTTCGTTTGGGGGAGATCATTTTGGTCAGCTTGCCCTGGCACATGCGTGGGCAGATTCGTGTCTGGCCGTTGTATTATTGATCCTACGCACTTAGCCTTATAGAGTACAACAGGGTGCTTATTACATTTAACACGTCTGCTCTGATCCTGCCAGTTTTGTCTTGTGAGTGACCCCTTTTCTGCAATTGTGTCATTTTCCAGATCCACTAGGGGACTGTCTTGCTTAGCCCCAACTCCGTTCCTAGCCAGGCGTGTAGTATGTTGTGGTATACAGGGCCTCAGGTGACTCCTCTTCACTGTGCAATTTTGGTCCCGGGGTTCTGCCTTTGCTTTTACTTGATGTATATCATTTTGCAGATTGTTCATTCTTGCTTCACTCTTGGCCATCGCCTCTTTAAATGGATCAGAGTTCTTGTCAGCCAAGTTATCCTGGATTCCTACTTCGTCGCTGTTTGGCTCTTGCGCAGCGCCTATTGTCATCGGGCTTCCTGACCAGCAGGGGTTCCCATGATTACCTTTTCCATCAACCATTGGTTCAGAGTGTGGGTGAGGCCCGAAATCTAATTTGATTGCAGGGGTGAGCGCTTGAATAATGCTTGAGGGTGAGGATAGCTTGTGGTCCCTTACATGGGCATTGAAGGCCAAATCTGAAACGGTCCCTGTCGTGACACAGAGACAGATCCAGAGGGCTCTTCAGATCCCTATCTAATGTGTTGTTTCGTCAGTATCTATCTTTAATGGACCCCCTCACCATTGTCTCACCCGTGTGTACTACTGCCGACACACATGTAGTGTGTATGGAGGGGTTGCCGCATTCGTTGTTTGTCATGTAAGTCCACCATTCGCTGCCAACATACCAATTGTGAGCCTCGAGTACCTCTCCACATCAGCCAGTGGTGAGATCTTATGGTTTTGGTTTCACTGGCTGCCTACTGTACTAGGTCATGTGGTGGCTCTTCTGTCTGTACACTACTCATCACTGTCACTGCTTCAGTCCCGTTAGCAGCTAAATTCTACTCACATTTGGTGACAGAGGACTGCTTCTTTTGTCTAATCTTTATTGGGCTTGGGTTTGGACCCACCTTGGAACCAGGGGTTCCCCCAGAAGGTCTTCTCGTGCCCCTCCTCGTCTGCCATTTGCAGACACGTGCGTTGTACTGTTGGAGCTATATTATGCTGTATGGTTCTGTGTGGTGCTCTTTGGACATTCTAGGACGTTATTAAGCAATTCAATGTAACCCTCCATCCAGGTTGTTGGAGATATGATAATGCTCCATTAGTGGCCGGAATTGTAACATACAGTTATCTGTCATTTGACCATTTGCACAAGGAAAAGGGTAAACAGTGTGAGTAGGGTCAATCACTTATTCCTCGTGGTGTTGAACTAGCTTTGCTACATGTTTTTACAGGTGGGCAACCACTACATCTGACCGCCTCCAGCTGCCACCTTAAGACTTTAAAAACGCTTTTCAATTACAATCTCCAACACCAGCCCCAGCCACCTCATCTCTTGTGGCCACTTCTCACCACCCATCACCTCACCTCATCATTTTCCTGCTGCTGTACTGCATTAGATTGGGCATCAGATTTGACTAGTAGGGAGTCAACATCTGGTGCTTAGGGAGTTTAAAGAGCTGGTGCCATCCGAGTTGCCATCCGTGGCATCCAATCGGCCACGGCCCCTCTAAACTGACATTGTGACCACAGCGACCAAGCAGAGCTCCGACTCGCCGTCTCTACAGACACCGGTGCGGTGTCTCAGGAGGCTAGAGGAAAAGACTGCCTGGTGTGTTATTGGGCATCAAACTGCACTGTGGTAATGGGTGCTTCCGACACCAGAAACCCTTACTGATTACATCTCTCAGAAAGGCGAAAAAACGAATCATCTGAAAGCATTGTCAGAGCCACCGTTTGTCGATCCTGCACCTTCAAACATTAAACCACAAAAAGGCTGGATCCTATGGAAATTAAGGGAACTCAATGAAACATGAACCTGTTTTGGTACGCCTTGAAATGTGAATGCAAAAAACGAGCATTAGTGAAATATTGTCATGAAATTGCCAAAGCAGCTACTTCCCACACCCACCCAAAAGAAAATAGGTGCATCAACATGATCAATTTTGCTGAACATTTGCAAAGAGACCAAGTTATTGTATGGCCAATCTCGAAATATGGACAGTATTTTATTGACATTCTACATACAAGAATATTTATTTCTGGAAGGGTACGGTCTACCAAATCCCTGTAAGCAAACAACACATTGTTAGATAGGCACACACTATGAGCTAGTTCCCAACCAAGACACATTCTATAGGAGAATTGAAGGATGAAATTGCAGAATGGTATGCCAAAGTAGAGGATAGTGAAGCTTCTGCGAACTCAGGAACCACAAGCAACCATGTATGCCCACCTGGTACTACGTGTCCTGACTTGGTAGATGAATCATGCAGCCTCTACCTATAACCTGTGGGGTACATCTGTCCTTGAAAAATGGCACACCGTGAGCTGAAGGGAACCTGTAAGATTCCCCAAAATGTGGCAGGGCGACTGGCACATGTTTTGCCAGATCAAGTACTACCGTGAATCAGGTCTGAGCTGGCCAACCTGGGACACTAGAACCACGCAGGCGTCCTATTTTTGCATGAACAGCATTGTTCTGACAATCATTACAAAGGGGGTAAAAGCAGAGTGAGGATGCTATACCTGGCAGAAAGTAAAGGTTGCCAGGGTATACAGAACCAGCCTTCAGCTGGAAAATCTCATCAAGTGATTATCAGTCTGGATGCAAACAAATCCACCTGAAATTGATCCCTCTACCATATCAGGTCTAAAAAGACTGACCTGGTCAGTCTCCAGCTACTTGACTCATCCATGTAACAGGAACACCAATCTGCTTTCTAATTTGAAAATGGTTACCCTTTAAATGTGCTCCAGCGCCCATTGATATGAAATCCTTAAAATGGAAAAAATCACATGACTTCAATTGGAAATTGATATTACTCAATTTATCTTGAAAACGTTGCCCTATGGTGATTACACGTGTTTCGACGTATCCAACGTCTTTTTCAAATCAGGGCTATTGTTAACCGTGAATGTATATATAATGGTCAGCTTTCATGTACGGTCATGGGATAATCCCAGCTACCTAAGTTGTTCTGTTATTTCTTTCCGTCCGCGTTCCAGGTAGCTGGGATTATCCCATGACCGTACATGAAAGCTGACCATTATATATACATTCACGGTTAACAATAGCCCTGATTTGAAAAAGACGTTGGATACGTCGAAACACGTGTAATCACCATAGGGCAACGTTTTCAAGATAAATTGAGTAATATCAATTTCCAATTGAAGTCATGTGATTTTTTCCATTTTAAGGATTTCATATCAATGGGCGCTGGAGCACATTTAAAGGGTAACCATTTTCATGTTTGCCTTTTTTCTATGGAGTAGAGGAATCCAAGACTCCTGGGTTACCCTAGCTCCATGCGACCTTTTCAAATCAAAGTACTGCACAACCAAAAGGGCGCAGAGTTCTAACTGAGAAGTACCATAAACAGATTCCTCACACCATTTCATGCTTTCTAATTTGCTTTGCCCAACAGATATTTTGCTTGCGTCTTGTATTGCGAGCCAGAAATTTCAAAAGGTTTTCTTGGAGCGACTGCCCCCCAACTTGATGTAGCAACCACTGAGACGTTGTCTAAAACAAGACCTACTAAACACAGTAACTGACATTTTGAAGAGCTTTAGGCAGCACATGATCCTGTAGACATCTCTAAACAGGTTATATGTAGAGAGGACTCCCTCCTAGACCCAAAAGTGTGTGACCATTTCAGGCATCTTAATGAACCAACCACAAAGAGATTTCTACCATTGCCTCATTTGAAAGCGGAACCCAATCAGGGTAACTTAACCCTCTTCCCGAAGCCTGAGATTTGAATCATTAAAGATCCTTACAATATATGGAGGTTTTGAACATGCCAGGATGAACGAGGTAAAAGTCCTGTTATGCTGGCTACAAACTTGACTGAAAGCCCCAAAAAGGAAAGAATTGTGGGAAGGTCACTTGCTAAGAAAGAAACTGTGGCTTGAGCGAGACCTAAGGTGCCCTACAATCTATCAGAAATCCTAGAATCTGAATTCCCTGAGAAGAAACCAGCTCCAACATTTGGAAATTCATTGAAAACCCCAAGGTCGTCAAGAGCTATATTGTCAAGTCGCTGTGGATCGAGCCTCACCTTCTGAAGTGGGCATAATCAAAACATTGTCTAAGAATCCCTCTGGATCGAAGAGAAGCTTATTCCAGCATTTCCAGTTAAATGTAGAGCCCAATTTGTATAATCTCCCGCCACCTGCGGGGGGCGCCCAGGATCAAACATGTTTCCCTCATTAGAGTCTGAAAAACCTGAGAAACCCTCCCCAGAACCTTGTTCCTTCTGACAGTTCTGAAAACAAACAGGAAGAGATGCTAAACCGACTGGTGCACTAATTGTTGCAACAAGAAAAGGGCAGAAGGCATGATAGGAGGAATGTGTTGAAACATGGGATACAGGCCTTGGTGGAAAAGGGGACATGTGGCCTCTGACACTTATGGGTTTGGAATCGCGGGCAGTATGACATTTTTCTTGTGTTCACTGCTAGTGAACGTTGTCTTGCTGATAAACTTAAAGGAAGAACACATTCATGTATAATAGTCTTCCCTGTTCCATGTTATTGAATTTTAAATTGAATGCTGACAGAGAGATGAAGTGAACCAAAAATAATCATTTTGATTGTTAGTAAATCCATGTAGTTATATTCTTTGTTCAGTAAAATTGCTTGTGTGCTAACATTGATTCTGCATTACAAAATAGGTTAAAATACAAAACAGAGAAAAAAGAAAAACACACTAAATAGACATTATGCATTGACGGACTTGTCTATTTCGCAGAGCAGGACTAGCTGTTGTGGACTGAGGTAATTACGTTTATGCCGTGGGAGACAAACAATTTATGTCAGTGGGGATTTTAATATATCACACTAATCTAAGCTTGAAGCATGCACATCTGTGCGAAACAGCAAGCACACTGCTCTTGCCAGGTGCTCAAGTCTGATTAGAATATAATGCATTTATGGAAAACTTTTGAAAAGGAAAACGGTCTAAAAAGAAATGCCGGGGGAAATATGTTCAGTGTTTGGGAAACCTGCCACTTAAAGTATGAGGTAAGTTTCAGGAGAGTGGGTGCGCGAATTCACATTCGAGTCCAATATAGGCGTGTGCTATACAAGGAATACATTACTCCTCCATATGTGGTTATGTATTTATGTATGCACATATGTATATATGCATTTGGTTTATATTAGTAAAAGGCTACCTGTGAAGCAACAAAGTCCTAAAAAAAACACAAGTCTCTAAAAACACAAGTCTCTAGAAAAATAATACAATAATATTGATACAATTAGACTCTAAAGAGACTGGGGATACAGAAGGGTACAGGAAGAAGATACATGTTTGGGATGGAATTGGAAACCCAATCTGGGTTGTTGAGGCTCAGCAGATTATCAGTTAGTGAGGTGCTCTTAAAGAGATGTGACTTTATGAGAGATGCCCACCTCTCTCATATATTATCTTCCCCACCACCCAAGAGCATATAGCCTGCATGTATGCATGTACCCATTTCTATTTAGCAACTGTTGCCCCATATAGACTCACTGAGCTGTGAACTGTGTTGCTTAAGCCATGTCTCACATCTAGGAGAACTGTTAGTTAGCAATATCTCACGTCTAGGTGGACTGTATTGTAACTGTGCTAGCTAGTCCAGAGAGAAATTTGAATATCGGCTTGCGTCACATCTAGACAGAATTATGCATAGTAGCTTGCATCACATCTAGACAGAAATGTGAATATTAGCTTGCGTCCCATCTAGGCAGGAATGTGAATATTAGCTTGCATCACATCTAGACAGAAATGTTCATACTATCTTGTGTCACATCTAGACAGAATTATGCATACTAACTTGCGTCACATCTAGACAAAAATTTGAATATTAGCTCGCGTCACAACTAGACAGAAATGTGAATATTAGCTTGTGTCATATCTAGAAAGAATTGTCCATTCTCTCTTGCATCAACTCTACACAGAAATTTGAATATTGGCTTGCATCACATCTAGACAGAAATACGAATATCAGCCATTTGTCACTTCTAGGTGAACTGTTTAGTTAGCCATTTGTCACATCTATTTGAACTGTGTTAGCCATTTGTCATTTCTAGGTGAACTGTGTTAGTCAGCCATTTGTCATCTCTGGGCAAACTGTGTTGCTTAGCCATCACTCGCATCTGGGTGAACTAATAGTAACACTCAACTCTTCGCATACACCTATCACATACTGCACTAAAGCACCCAGAACTCCTCAGCACACCCAACAGCACAACACTGCAACAACAAGACATTGCACACATAACCTTGCACAACACCACTTGATGGCCACCTCGTAATCTGGCACCGGGCTCAGTGAATGGTCCATCCGACCTGAAGCTGCCAATAGCACATCACAGCTCCCTTGCTCTTTTCCCACTCCTCCCACTAACCGTACCCTCTACCATTCTTATTTTTTCCCAGAACAGCCAGAGCATCGAGAGACCAAACATTAACTACAGCCATTTTCTGAATTGCAGGTAAAAAGGGGCCATCTGATATCAAACACATTGCAGTTCCATAGTCTCAAAGTGTATATAAGAAGGTCAGAGTTCACATTGTATTGAATTGAATTGATATTTTATTTATATCGTGCTCATACACAAATGTTTTAGAGCGCAACAAGGCAAAGGAGGGGAACAGGGGAGATCAAAACAACGATCTTACTAGGCCCAGTGACATTGAGAACGTGCAAGTGCATGGGAAAGGGAAGAGGGGAAAAGTGCATGGGAAAGCGGGGAGAAGGGGAAAGTGTGACGCAGAGGAGAAACAGATAAATAAAAATAAATAAAATAAATACATAATATAGGCAATAAGCAATGGATGTGCAGCCAACAAGTGGCAAAGTGCTAGGTTTAGCAGACAGAGTATGTCTGATAAGTGCAGAAAGAAGGGAAAGGGTTGGGGGACTGTATGGGTACAGATACAGACCCCAGTGCAAGGGGTGGCCCATAGGCAGTGCACGAGGGTGGCAGGGTGAGCAGGTCACTGGGCCCGGGGGACAGAGGGTGACCAGGTGCACAGTGCCAAGAGACCAACAGATCATCAGGGAAGAAGGTGGGCGAAGGGAGAAGCAAAGAGGAAGGTCTTGAGATTCTTCCGGAACCAGAGATGGTTCTCCTCAACTTTCAGAGTGACAGGGAGGCTGTTCCGATGGGAGGCCCCACCCGAAGACAGAGATCTACCCACAACTTGTGTCTTTGAAAAACCACTGACCCTGAGGGAGTTAGAGGTAGGAGAGCAAAGAGCTCGAGGGGAAAGGTATTTAAAGAGGGATAGTTGAAGGTATTTTTGACCCAGCCCCCAGAAGGTCTCGTGGACAATGCAGAGGGTTTTGAATTGAATCCTTGTATCATGGGGAGCCAATGAAGGGATTTCAGAGCTGGAGCGATACGATCTCATGGCTTGAGGCCATTGACAAGTCCTGCAGTCCTGTTCTGGATTAGTTGTAAAGGGCGAAAAGTAGAGGCAGGTAGATTTAGAAAGAGGCTGTTACAATAGTCCAACCTAGAGAGAACCAGAGCTTGAGAGACAGTGAGCTTCTAGGGAAGGAGAGGGAAGGCAGAGTACCTCTGAGGTGGTTCAGTAGGAAGTTAGACTTTTTAAAGATGTCAGAGATGTGGGGGGAGAAGAAAAGTGTGAAGTCAAAAATGACACCAAGGTTCTTATTCTCATAGGTAGGGGTAGGATGAGGAAAGCACTGGAAATTTGAGTAGAAAAAGGCAATGCAGTGGGCGAGAGTTGCCAGGTATTGGTTGAAAAGCCAGGGCGAGAGGTTAGAACCCTGACCCATAGGCCTCCAGAGATGATTGTAAATTTGTCAGCACGATAATTAGGGGCATTAGTGGTTATTGCATTCTCAGCGATGCAAGTTCTCTCGAAGGTGATCTGTTCTATACAGATAATGGATCACTGTTAAAGAACCAGTGCAATTAAAATAGATTGCAATTACACATCTGTCAGTAAAAAATGTTATGAATTAATTAGATCTGCTGATTAATGTGGGAAAATCGCCCATTATGGTCTGCCAAGTAGGGAAACGACCACGAAAATTGCCCACCTTGTTTACTACCTAAAATAAAATACCATGTTTTACCGAGTTCAACTACCTGGGTCTACAATCAATGCTTAATTTGTAAAAGAAAAAAGTGCCAGGGCCACAATATGTTCTAGCACTCCTGTGACACTGCAGGTGGGCAGTTCCCCACCACTGCTGCCACCATCCATAGCTGCTCCCCACAGTGTCGACATATTTGAGATTACACTACAGCTCGCACCTGCTCACTGTGGTTGATGGATGCACTGACTATCACCACTTCATAACTAAAGTGAGGCTGAGACAATAAGAGCCGGGGCTAAAAAATAAGTGCCAGGGCTGACACACCAACAAATTAAACACAAAGTTCTTCTAACTTCAAGTAGAAGGCCATGTTTCAAAACAAAATGGGACAATTGAACAGGCAGTAGGTGGCATTTAGAGATGCATGAATGTGTGCAAAAGCCAACCAGTAGTGATGACCATTTCTGTTGCTAAATATGGCTTTTCTATTTGGGGGTTTGAGAATGTATCCAATCTTCAAAATGTACAGAATAACTTGATCAAGAAAATGCACACACTGAATCTGTTGGTTGTCTCCATGATTATCAGTTTGGCTTCATAGCAGCCAGAGGAACAGAAACTCCTCTCCTGAACACCTGTGAAGATCTGCTCTCAAACATTGACTCTAGCCTTCGTTCTGTCCTCATCCTCCTTGACCTTTCCTCTGCTTTTGACATGGTCAACCACTCCATTCTGATCAAGCGACTCTGTGAAAACCTGGGCATCATGGATCAGGCTGTGGAGCGGCTGACCTCCTTCCTCCAGGAACGAACCTCCCAGGTCCAACTTGGGTCCTTTCTCTACACCACCTCTCTCTCCACATGCGGTGTTCCCCAGGGTCTAACCTCTCACCCTGGCTCTTCAATGTCTACTTGGCCCCCTTGGCCCACCTGATCTACCTTCTCTAACTTTCAGTGTTATGCAGATAATACTCAGCTCTCCTTCCAACTCCCCTCAGCCTCCTCACCTCTCTCGCTCATTCCTGGCTGTCTATCTGCGATCCAGGACTGGTGCACCTCCAATGACCGCTGCCTTAATGCCAGTACGATGGAGATTCTTCTCAATTGGACCCCTGCTCCTGCTTTCCCTCTCTCAATCCGGCCACCTTCCATGGGCCCTTTTCCTTCTCCTTCCTGTGAGGCAAAACACCATGGTGTCTTCACCTCCACCCTCTCCTTCTCTCTGCACATCACAGACCTTGCGAAGAAGGCCCACTACCAGCTGCACCTCCTCATAGGTATTCTTCTTTTTCTCACTTTTCCCCAGAAGCTCACTGTCTCTAGAGCCCTGGTTTTTTTTTAGGCTGGAATACTGCAACAGCCTCTTTCTCAACCTTCCTGCTTCCACTCTGCACCCTCTGCAACTATACAGAACAGGACTGCAAGACGTATCCTTGTCCTTAAGCCCACGGACCAAATCTCTCCAGCCCTGAAGTCTCTCCACTGGCTCCCGGCAGCTTCAAGGATCAAGTTCAAGACCCTCTGCATTGTCCAAAAAGCTTTCTGGGGCCGGGACCGCACTACATCCAACCCTCTCTTCCAAAATACCTTCCTTCTCGAGGCCTTCACTCAGCTACCTCCATCTCTCTGAGGGTCAGAAGGTTCTCCAGACAGAGAGTGGGGGTAGATCTCTCTCCTCCACAGGTGCCTCCCTCTGGAATGGCCTCCCTTCCCTTCTCAAACTTGAGCCGGATCACCTGAAGATCCGTAAGTAGCTCAAGACCTTCCTTTTTTCCTCTGCTTTCTTTCTCTCCCTCCACTGCTGACCTCCTATCTGTGGTACCGACTGAGTTCTTGGTTATCCTCAGAGCCTCACTGGGTACAAGGCTTCCCATGATCAGTCTCCCCTGCACTGCCTCTGGGCCTATCCCACACTTAGGAGCTGTAACTGTAACCACTCGCTACCGTCCTCTGCCTCCAATCACTTACTCAGAGCTATGCTGCTCTGGCTGCACTTCCTCCTTTCCTTTCCCTGACACTTTGCCTGCTCCCTTCCTCCTGTACTTGGCATTGCCAAACTTGCACAATCTGAATGACATGAGGCCTAGTACAATCGTTTCTCTTATCCTCCCTCTGTCTCCCCTCCCTTGTCTTGTTGCACCTAGAAACACTTACGTACAGCCGCATTCTAAATGACTCATCATTTCATATATGTTTCCCCATAGTAAATTATCCTACTTTCAATTATTGTGATGTTAAATCATGTTGTATGAACATTTAGGAGAAATGCATGTACAGCGTGCCCATCACCATGCCTTTATAAAAGGCAACACATCTGCAACGCACTGTGACTGATGCCTGTGACCCTTGCAGGTGACTCTGGATACCCCACACTACCATGGCTAATCACACCTGTGTGCAATCCACATACACCACAGGAGGTGTCCTACAATGAGGAAATGGCAGGACCAGATTGTGCATATAGTGGACTTTAGCCTGCTGAAGGGTCGTTTTCAGTGCCTACACCGGACTGGAGGGTCCTTGATGTACAAGCCAGAGAGGTTTGGAAAAATATTTCTTGCCTGTGTCATGTTGCACAATATCTGCCTCAGGCGAAATGTCCCCCTGTCCCTCCATGAGGACATGCTACCCCCAGAAGACAACTCACTACCTGCAGGTGCAGTGCAGCCACACAGTGAGCAGGAGGAGGAAAGGGATGGTTGCCTGGTGTGGCAAGAACTAATTGACAATTATTTCTGAACACATCGATAATCACCTGCTGTTCATGTTTGTGTAGAGGAGGAGCTGAATGCATCTACAGAAAGTCCCGCACCATGCTACCTGTATGCTGGAAACCAGAAGTTGCGATGTGTACAACACCAGTGACTGTGGCCATTCCGAGGAGAGGCTTCGAGACAAGGTATCACTAAAAAAACCCTATCTGATGTATCCCCAGAGAACTGACAGTCTCCTGGAGGAAGTCCCCAAAGGAATATGAAAATAAGAGGAAGAGAAGCTGGTGACATCACAAGAAGTGAGCGTGACACACTGAGAAGAATGGTCTGAAGAAGTAGATGCATAGACCTTATAGAATCTTATGACGAAGTAAAGAATCAAGTAAACTTTCATATGTGGATTGAAGATTGCACGTGTGAAGAGCACTGCAGAAAATGCAAGCCGTTTGATAACTGTACAGATGCAGCAACGCAAGTGGACTAAGTAATCATAAGGCTGGCTATACATAATGAAATCGACTACAGGCGGTGCCGCCATTATATGAAATCTGGATTTTCGATGCCACAATTTTAGTAAGCTCAAAGCCATGGAGAAAGAAGGATGGATAGCTATGTGTGTGTTGCAGCAAAGAATTAGCTGGCGTTCGAAGCAAGACCAAGAAGGCTGTCTGGTATGGTGTCAAAGGCGGAAGCAGCCAAAACTGCTCACCAGTCCTTGAAGAACAGTGAATGTGAGACGCCAAGCTATCCCTTGTTAAGTTGCAAAGAGAGAACATCATGGCTACCACGTTTCTTCATTTAAGACAATTAAATGTTATAAAATGGGCTGATACAGAGTCTCTTGTCACGTGAGTCCAGGATGGAAATAGAATTGGGCATGCAGTCCTGAACATTGAAAGAACATGCTCACACTCCCTTATTTTCCCAGGAGCAAGAAGCAACTACAAGGCCGAGTTCAAAGACAATATGAATGGCAGAAGGCATGAGCGAGGAGAGGTATGGGGCTAATTGGGTGGGGAGACACGGTCAAGTCCACCCACTGACACCTGGGGTACCAGCTTACATGATGCAAGTGACTTGAATGTTCTAGAAGGGTACAAGCATGCCAACCAATTGTTAGAATGCCATATAATGAAGGGCCTTATAGTTTGAGAGTCAATGATGTACCATTTATCTGATAAATATCGAAGATGACTTGCACTAGGGGTGGGCATACATTGTCCACCTGACTGTAGACACCCAATCACAATCCCACCCAGTATAGAAAGTATACTTAGATGTTCCCCTTAAGCCAACCACAAACCCACATAGGTTTTTCTTGTTTGCCACATAGTGTGATGTCACGTATGACACCTTTTTGCTATACAAGAATGCTTTTTAATGAAACACACTGAGACTATGCTGTGTGATGTCCGTTGATGTCCATTGTAACTCCGATTAGACAACTGAAAATAAAAAAGTCTGACTGAAGAGAAAGAGTTACTCTACATCCCATCCATTGTACGATGTGCTACCACAATTAAAGGAACATAAGGCTTCACTTGTATATAGCCAGATTTTGAATAATATCACATTCACACAATAAGGAATGTTCTAGCATTTCTTCAAGTGGGCTAGTATTTAATAGTTAAGTGTGAAAACAGGCATCCCCATTAACCCTAACATCACCAACACACCATCCACAACACCCCATCCCACTCACCTCTCCATCCCCAACACACTATGGCCAAAACCCCTCATCATCCACCTCCCTGCGCCCATGTATAGAGTGCCATGACATTTCACTACCATGGATTATTGCCCTTATCAGCCTGCTTAGGCATTTTTGGGGTCAGATGGCGCAAGGATGGGTCTTTGGGCTGCTGGATAATGGTTCATAAGTGGGGCCGATGGAGGTGGAGGGATCGGACTCCTGGTCCCAGATGTGCTGCAGTGTCACGAATATGCAGGAATGGAATGGCTCGGCAAAGGCTAACATGCCCTCAGTGTGCTCCTTCATCCTCTGCCCAACAGTGGTGATGGCAGCAGTAGATTGGAAGAGCAGCTGGCATGGCGGTCTAGGGACCAGGAAATCCTCCTGGATGATGCCTGGATACTGTCCCTGATTGTCTGCAGGTGCTGCACCTGCTGCCCTGCAAGGTTTTCTATGGACACCTGGTGCTGCTCCACAGCATCCATCCTCGCTGATATCCCTGTCAGTGAGTGCTGTGGACCTGGCTGTGGGCTCTGGAGATGGCCAAGGCTAAAGCAGGGTCGCCTGAATCCTGTGTCTTCCTCCTCCTAATCCATAGAGCCATCACTTCCTGTGCCTACCCCAGCCAGGTGCTGGTGATGCCTGTCTGCCAAAAGTGACGAGAGTGTGTGAGGGGGCAGAAGAGTGGGTGCAGGTGTGTGGATGACACCATGTTGACCCTTGGGGATCTTCACAGGGGTCGCTGTGCTCTGGCTACTGCAGAACCTGCAGCAGCATATGCTGTGCCTCCTGTGAGGGGCCACTGGGCATAGATGTGGGGACAGTGAGTGTTTCCATGCCTAGCACTGCTGACACTGTGCTGGTCTCCTGTGGCCTTGGTCCCTCCCAACTGATCTTCCTCCCACTACTCCCATGTCCAACATGTGCAGGGGTGGAGGTGGAAAAGTTATAATCAATTCATGTTTTGCTTTTCCTATGTATCTCGATATTCAACTTAACTATAGTGTGGTGACCGCAGGCCTATAATATCACTCAAGGCACTTGCAAGAACTCAATCATCACTTTATATTCTTTAAAAGAATCAGCTGTGGGTGAGCAACTTATTTTCAATGTATACATTTATGAGATTCAAGGATGTTATCAAGTGCAATTGCATGAGAAATTGAAACTGAATGATGAAGGCATTAAGGCATAGGGTTGAAAAGTGTAGAGTACAGTATGATAGGTCTCTATAATTGCTTGCTGAGTAGATAAAATGGTTGATTAAAATGTGTTTTATATGTTCTCATTTTATTATTTTATCTTTCATTTTACCTTGTTTCCTCGCATCAACCTCATCTTAATTATTGATATTCATCTGAACTGGCACGGTAATGACAATGCTTGAATATCTGTTTTTTTCTATATTATTTGAATATATCTTGAATAATACTTTACCAATCATGATTTTAAATGGACTTATTTTACCAGACTGCATATATCAATGCCCTGAAAACGGCCTAAGGTCGAAACACGTGTCGGCAAGATTAGATTGAAGATCATTTATCTATGTTGATGATAATTAACTAATGTGTTTGGCAAATTACTTGAAAGATAATTGCATACCCGGGAAAGTGTTTAGAATGTATTAGATAGATACATAGATAGATACATAGATATTTTATTATGTATACCCGTTAATTTTCAAAGGTAAGAGAGCACCTAGAGGATACATGTAAGCTTTATGTTTCGGTCCAGAATCACCAACAATATATCTCTAAAACTGCATTGTCTGTAAGGCATGACGATAAAAGCAATCATATTTTATGGGTAAAGTATTAGATCAGGGATGTCATTTGGGGGGCACTAGGGGTTGCAGCCGCAACCTCTCTGTTCTTCCTTGCTACCCCTGGATTAGCAGGTGCCCCCACAGCCCCTGCAATGCGGAGCCCCAACACTAGGTCTGGGGGTGCCCCGGATCAGTCATCACCCATCAGAGTGACGTTTGGGCCAGAGTTTGCAGCACGAAAAGGAAGCGCTCAGTAGGGGTTTGAGCTGACTGTGACATGCGTCACGTGGCAGATGCCACGTTCAACTCCAACCCCTTCTCCTCCGGCATCCTCGTAGCTCAAATACACAAACCAGGAAGCTCTCCCAGTTTCCTGGTTCCAGTTTGTGAACAGCACGGAGGAACCGAGGTTGGTCTGGAGTGACGGACCAAGTTGCAAACAAAGGTATGAAGGCTTTTAAAAAATAAAATGTGATGTGTATTTTGCATTTGTGAAGTGCGTGTCAGATGTATGTATATGCTATGGGTCAGTGAGTGGTGGGTCAATGGGATGAAATATGATAGTGTGTGTGTTTGAATGTTCTGAGTGAGTGGGTGTGTGCCTGTGTAGATAATGCAGTGAGAGTGGATGTAAGATATGGTGTTTGGGTCAATGAGTGGTGGGTGAATGAGAAGGAATGTGATAGTGTGTTTCAATGTTCTGGATGGGTATGTGTCTTTGTGGAGAATGCAGTGTGAGTGGACCCAAGAGATGATGTTTGGGTCAATGAGTGGTGGGTGAATGAGCAGGAATGTGATAGTGTGTGTTTGAATGTTCTGGGTGGGTGGGTGCGTTCCTGTGTGGAGAATGCAGTGCAAGTGAATGTGAGAGGTTTATGGGTGAGTGAATGGGGGGTGAGTGAGTAGCAATGTGAGCGTGTGTGTGTGTTTGTGTCTGTGTGTGTGTGTGTGTGTAAATGTTCATGGTGGGTGGGTGCCATTGTACGTGTATGTGAAAGAAGATACATGGGTGAGTGACTGGTGGGTGAATGGGTATGAATGAGATTGTGTGTGAATGTTCTGGGTGGGTGGGTGCATGTTTGTGTGATGAGGGCAGTGTGAATGAATGTGAGAGGTGATGTATGAGTGGGTAAAAGGGGATGTCTGCATGTGTGTGTGTAAGGCCCTGGGAGACTGGGGATCTCAAGAGCATTTTTGACACATCTTGTAATGACTTTGCATGTTTTACTGGTATTTTCGGCAAGGCCAAGTTCATGTGTGTCATTACCTGGCTGGAATGGCATTTTGGTAGTGGCAGTCTAGCCAGTGGCATGACATATATTACTCATCATCTTTGATAAAGCAAGCATGATAAGTAGATCTATTGGTGTAGCGGTCTGTATATTTCTTAATGTAGCATGACTTTTTATTAACTGAGTTTCTATGATGAAGCAAGGATGACAAGTGTTCTTATGGGTCTAGGCTGTCTTATATTGGAACCAGTTTGGATATGTTTTCTTATTGTGACGTGTTACTTTTAATGGCCAAACTAACAGGAGTATTTTCTTACATAGGAGTAATGGCATATATTGGCAGAGCCAGCTTTGTGCCTAATGTCAGTAAAACATCTCAAAACGAACATGAGTATGTTCTTATAAGGGCCTACTAGCCTATGTTGGCGGCGCAAGCATGGAAATGTATGGGCACAGCCAGCATGAAAATGTTGTTTTATACTGGCATATATTGAAGGGACCAGAATTACAATGCATTAGGAAATGCGATTGTGCACTTTTGGTGACATGCCTCTATTGTACCCTTTTCCATGAGTTACCCTACACCCTAAAAAAATGATTGCAAACTGTCTGGCCTTGTACCCAAATGTGCACAGAAAGTGTGCTGTTTAATGCAACATTTAACCCATTATTCCAAAAAAAAATCTCATGGGAGGGGGCAGAATCCCACTGGCCCTCCCCAAACCTGTTTTCATTAGTTCGGATCCTGCCGCTATGTTCTGTCGCAATCGCATATTTGTGGCAAATATTTACATCTTTCAATAAAACAATCTACCAGCCACCACTGATTTTGGGACCAGGTACCGCCCCCTTCTTTCTACGCTAGATGAAACATTTAAGCTTTGATGAAAAAACATATTCACTTCTTTCACTTGCATGCCCCAGCACCGGCAGAATCATCATGAACATAAGACACACGTGGTTGACTGAGCCGGCCTGGGATGTGGGGTGCCCTGTGCTTTGTTAAGGAGCTTGTGGGATCTCAGCATAGCTTGCAGGGAGGCCCCCACATTTGGTGCTACACCACTGATTGGGCTCTGCTCACCTTGAACGCATTCAAGTGTTATGTTAATGGTTGAGAGGGGCCGCAAACTCGACCAGGGCCCCGCTCTGGTGCAACACTCTATAAGAAAATGAACGTTGTACACAGAGTCTCAGAAGTGAAAGAGCCATGGAGTGACCCACCCCTCCCCGCTCAGACTCCTTGGAAAGGGCTTTGTGGAAGCTTTATTCACGAGCTAGTCCTGGGGGGGTCATTGTTGATGCACCTCGCACATAGAGCTCTGAAAATCATAGATGCATTGATCCCCACTCTTGAGGGAAGTGCACCCACCTCCCCACACCTCAATACGTTAAAAAGTGATCTATCAAAGCCTAGGACATTATGGTGTTATGTTCAGCTCTGGGTTGTGAAGGACAACATTTGGTTGTTTGTCGCATAACTTAAAGATAAATGCAAACAGAGACAAATGGCCTCAGCACAATAGGTGTCTTCTGTAGTATTGGTAGCTGGCACATAGATACATTTATAGCCAGGGAATTTTCTTGATACTAAATCATGGTCAATGATTTAATGTTCAGGCCTTCCTCATGCAGCATTGTGCTCCCCGGTAAACAGACAACGTACGCCTGCCCAGGTTAGTGCTTTTTGGGCTTGTTTAACACATCAAGGCTCAAATAATGAGTACTTCTGTGTACACTGATCTATAGCTGTTTCATACACTAGCTGTCAGTTACCCCGTTACAAGTACTGCATTATGTATGTTTTACATATAGGGTCCACGTCGAATCTGGAAAATGACATTCACCAAATGTGTGATCGTGGACAAATCTCGCCTCCCTCTGTGACTCGGTACTTATATGTGGCTGAAATGAGAGCGCCTGGAAACATGGGTGTTAGATGCATCTGAAGGTTGTGTGCCATCATGTCCTCTGATGCCACTTGGGGTGGAGCCTAAGGACATCACTTCCTGCGATGTCATCAGCGGTCAAAGGCTCTGTGATGTCACTTCTTCTGCTAGCCCTTGCATTTTGGTGAAATGATGTCTCTGTATTAGATTGCAGTTTGGTTTTGTAAACTTGGGCAAATAATATATAATAGGCGCTATTGTTTTCTAAATGAATGCGCTACTTGGCATGCTAAAACCATCGCTATTATATAGTAATGTAGCAAATTGCTTAGCTATGTGTATAAGTTACGCAGATTGCAAACATTGTTTGCACTGTTATCTCGGTTCCTATCATCTCTGATTTAGCTTTCATTTTCAAAACTGACAATTTACTCAAGATGATACTTTTGTGAAACTTGCTGCACATCTCACTATTGCACTTCCTTTCTACAGACAGAAAGCTTAGAGAAAATCAATCATTCAGTTAATTTAGACTGGGTTCTGGAAGTAGACACTTCTATGTTGTCGTAGACTGGTGTTTGTCACAAATAAGGGCAAGGTGAGCTGCGCCCTACAGCAGAGGTATGGTGCAAGTGACGTCATCGCATGTTGGCAGACTCCCACGACTCGACATGGCTGGTGGAACAACAGGAAATTCTGTCTGTCAATAGTCAGCCCATCTCATATTTCAAGCATTTTAGCAGAGAACACAGAGCACATCGCCATGCATGAACCTGCGGAGTGGAATAACTTCATTTACAAACTATTTCACAATCCAGTGTCTGTAGAAATGTCTGGCAAATACAGTCACAATGCCAAGTTGTTGTGCGAAGGCTGGCAGGCAAAGTTAAATCCTTTGCCATTTACTCGTGGCAATGCAGTGATAAACATGCAGTTGAAATGGAATGTATATTGTTGCTAAAATTCGTGCATATGATTTTTGAAACGCCAAAAAACGAGCACTTCAAATATGAATAATAAAAAGTGCATTAAAGTAATTTTCAAAACTGTACAGCAGAGGTCGAGTCAGAAAGAGCTCGTCGTCGTTTCCCAAGTTGCTCCTTTCAAACAGCAGGGCAACCTCCCCTCCCCCTATTGCCCAATGAACAGTGTAATGGAATGGTGTAGCCCGATGCCCCACCGGGAGCCCTCTGAAGCCCCTCTGGCACCAAACCCTGCCTCCGCCATTGCAGCTGAGGAGATTAGTGTGGGAAATAAACAGTTTCACTTTTTCTAACCTAAAGACATTTCTCAAACTCATTTTCTCTGACAGCCGTGGGTTTCGATGTTATAATCCCAGCTAAGGTCACCAGTTTACGCTTTAAGGGAGTTCCTACCCTTGGGTGAGAGCTCAGACTCATTCATAAGTTTACTGACATTTGGTAGACTGGGCTGTAAGGTGACACTGTTCCTGGATATAATGAAAGATAACCTGCACAGCAACGTGCATATTTCATAGCTGTCATATAAGAGAGACGAAGAACGCATTGCCCGGTTCCGTTTTATCCGTAAAATGACTCCACAGAAATACACAAACGTCGACGGTTATAAGAAGACATTCTCTTGATGGACGTTCCTGATAGACACAGGTTTTATTTCGTTTCATGCAACCATGTTAAAAACGGACTTTCCGGAACATTCATGTAGACAGTAATGCATATGTACAACTATTCAATAAAGTTCGTAAGTCTGGGTATTTAGAAATGTAGGTCTATTTATTTCACGTTCAGCACTGACGTTCACACAAAATTAGCAAATGCGTTCATTTGTTTTATTCGTGAAAGGTAGAGTAAAATCTATTAAAAGAAAACTGAAGTAAGTAAGATGTATAAACAACATATTAGCTACCTCATCCAGGCTCATCATTGGTAAGGGTTCTGCAAAGAGACAAAGCCATTGAGGAGATAGCAGAACTGTTTTAGATACTGAAAACCTTTAAACTCAGAAGTATGCAGTAGTGGACCCATCCCCTCCGTGAAGGTGGAACTACTGGTGGGCAGTTCACTACTGCCCATTACAAAAGCTTAGTAGCAGCTGAGATTCCAGCAAATAGTAAACATCTCGTGGAGTTGATTGAAACCTCTCCCTGGTAATGTGATGCTAGCAGAGTGGCCAGGGCTGCTTTGGCATGAAGATATACTCCAAGTTAAGGATAACCCTCACCCAGTGACAACAGCCCCCAATTCAGCATTATGGAGCAGGTGGTAAAAAGAGAAAATCTCTCCAATTTTAGACTAGCAGACATCAGCATGACATGAGACGCACAACATGTATCAAAGTTAGCCTTTGTGGTGGTGGTGATCCACATGACTGCTTGTGGCAGAGACATTTCTGCCCAATGGCCCATGGGAACCCGGGTGTGAATTGCAGGGGAGGTGGTAAACCCACCTGCTTGTCTCTCTTTCTAACCGATAAAGCAGATTAGGAGTATTTTAGGTAATTCCACATGATCCATGTTTTACCGCTCAGTGGGAATAATTACCATCTGCCCCCGCGGATGGTCTTTATTCTGCAATAAGGCAACAATGATTCTGAAGGGGGATAATACTCAGTCTCTATATACATGCAGGGAGATATTGCAGGTATTTGAATTTTGCAGGCATTATGCTCTTAATGGAAATTGGAGTAGTTTGATTTTTTTAATTATTAGTTAGAATTATCCTAGAGCTCTATGCCGACAGTCCATACTGATCATGACTTCGGCTCTGGGGTGTCACAAAACAGTTTGTGATCCATGATCACTGTGAACCTCTAGTCCAAGCTCCTGGTTAAGCTTGCTTGCAAGCTGTATATGATCGCACACTCAACAGTAATCTGCAATCAGAGCCATGACCACAAAAGTTACTATGGAGAGAAGGGTAGAATAGTATTAGCATTGGAGGTGCCTGGTGATGGGAACTGTCATACTAGGAAGAGCCCTTGTCCATCCATGGGAATGAGTTGAACCAAGCTTATGGTGAGACGTACAGTTTTTTGACTCAGTACTGTCAGACTTTGGGCGACATCTAGTTCTAGGGAATTTTCCACACACCCCAAATCAGGTTCGCACATTTTTTATTTATTTAGTGAAGTTATTTGTATGGACCTGAAACCCCCAATTTAACAATTTTGATTCCCCACAGCCTCCTTCCTCTTTCAGACAAGAAACACCCAGGGGTGCACAGAAGATATGTTTATTAATAAAATAGAAATATTTGAATCAATTTAAATGTGAACAACACTGGTCACTTCAATTTTCAATCCTACCTTTACTTGCATTTATATTTTTGTAAACACACACATCATCACATGTATATTAGATTTACCCTGAGCGCACATACACCATGCATTGAAAAGTGCATACAAGCTCAGGATACAGTTGTCAATTTGTAGAAAACTCAATCAAATCAGAACATCCCTTCCTAAGTCTCGAAACTCTTCTGTATTGAAAATAGATACCTCCCCTGTTACTCAATGGACATGTCAGAATTTCAAAAGGAGTTCTAGAAAACTCAATTGAAACACAGGCTACTTGCCAATCTAGCATGTAAATCGCTCGTAGGGAGAAAAAGTTATCTTAAAAATGTGTGTTTGGTAGATTCTCTTCACTGGTGTCTCTATTGCATTATTGTGTGTGAGTGTACATTTGTCATTTGAAATAGGCAACTTAAAAGTGGGAAAATGGATGGTTGTTTATAACCCTTTCCCCTTTTTCTTGACTGGATCAGCACCAGTAACTGGACTCTGCTTGGTTATGTAACCAGGAAATTACTTCAATTACCTTATTTCCTAGGTATTTTCACAGTGATATATCCTTTTGGCTCACTGAATACTTCTTCTGTGATTCATCATTGCATAGAGAAGGAAGCTGTGGGTCTCCAGTGTATACACACACTTTTTGATTTATAATTCCAGAAGTGCATACACTTCTGAAATATTTCCCAGTTTCTCAGGATGCACAGTCAAATGATGTACCCATGGCCCCTCCTTACCTTCACAGATAAAAAGGGATTGGATTTAATCTATTTCACTTCAGAGTATAACTCCCCATAGAATTATTTCTCCTTAATTTTATACTTACATGGGAATATATTTGTTTGCTGTCTCACAGAGAGGCGGGCACCGTCTTATGGACTGGCTCCTTTTTCTTGCTCTATTAAATGATGAGCATCAGTCAGCAGGATGGAGTCAGCTTCCCTCCACAGCCTGGTTTCCCGCTTTCTGTATTGGGCTTGTCTGTGTGTCTTCCAAAGATGAAAACCTGTAGTATACATTCCATGTAGGACTCACTTACGGTGCTCAGCTAATAATCCACAATTGGTCTAAAGGAAAGAAATCTATTCCATTCTCCTTTATATTGTTGTCAGTTCTCCTTCATCTCCTTCTTCCCATTCAGTCAGTTGGTGTGTGAGCAAGTGAATCTCTCTAATCTATATGTTTGGACTTTTATAGACCAGAAACTACTCCATTTAGGGATTTGTATCATTTCTCTAATAAAACTGGTCAGTGTAGTGATTGGACAGTGTTCCAAATGTGACATCACATGAAACTATCCCCTTCATACTCAGTGGGCATATTAATGAAGAGAGCATTCTAATTGCATTAATATCTCCACCCATTATCCCTCCCACTTGAAATTAGGTCATTTTGGAGATTTCTTCATTAATTTTCTGAAAAATCATGATCCCCTTCTGTGATTATGTTACTCATTGGTTTATCAGATTTCTCTCACTCAGGAGAATCCAAGCATGTCATTCTCATCTTTGCACGGCCTGTGATGGGTGTGTTACACATGTTTCCTCTTTGTTCTCTGATACTTTAATATAAAATATAATTTTTCCATCTCTCAATAAAAGGCTTGCGAGCAGGGACGCTAGAATTTATGAATCACTGACGTGCCAATTCCTGGGCAAAAATACCCACATTGGCCTAATTTGCATAATTAAGCACTTATCAACAAAATATCGTTTTGTATTCAGCTGATAGAGCTTTTCATACTGATCAATTAAAAAAACATAGGTCTCTACAGCATTTGGTTCAAAAGTTATTCACAAAAATATGTTTCCATATGTGCATTGTTTACTTACATATAAAGGGATGAATAACAATCTGAAATGGAATACCATCCCCTCCCTGACAATTGAACATTTGGTACCATATAATGTTTGTTCCTTTGAATCTGAGAGATGTGCTATTTCTGACTCAGATAAGCCTGGTCATCATGACACATAGTGTCAGGAGGCTCATTGAAATTAGGCTGCCACCCATCTGTTGACACTGGTCCCTTCCTCCTCAGTGCTTGCAACCACTTTCTATTGATTGAGCCAGACTCCAAGTATCCAAAGGTGTGAATCGTATCCTCCTGGAAAAACTAGCTGATGGGATTATCAGATTTCTTGGAGAGTAGACCACGGCTCAGATTTGATTCTGTGGCCTTAGAAGGCATTTGTCTTCCTCTGCAAGGCCTATCTTTGAAAATAAAAGCAAAACATTTGGTCCTTTGCTAAATTCCAGAGTAGTCAGCTTCAAGGCCTGGCTGCATTTACTTGGGATTAAACATCCCCATCCTGTATCTGTTGGGGGTAGGCATGTAATTTGACCATCCAGGCCATGCTGCTAACTTTCATCCATAATTGAAGCCTCTAAAGTAATGTTCTTTTCCCCATTGCTTTTACATTTCTGAATAAAACAGGACAACATTATAACATTTCTTTGAAATCAAACGCCTGTTAACATTTTACATTGGTGAGTGTCTGTAGGTTTGATAATGAAGATTCTCAATCCTGCAAAGAAATAAATAGAAGAATGAAGGCCTAAATGTGAGTTTTACTTTGGGTAACATGTTCTGTATTTACATCCCATATTGATTTTTATTACATTTAATAACAGTTGCTGGATATTTCATATAATGCATTTTGGACATGTATTCTGTTTGTAGATGCATCACACATTTCCTCACATGTGTCTTTTCAGATGCTCTGTCCAGGTAGCAGCTCACATTTTTGTTTTAAATGTTGCACTGTTGTCTGTATTCTGGTACATATTTGATTACAGCACAGATAGAGGAATGTGTTCTAATGGGGTTGCAACAGATAACATTTAAACACCTGAAGGAGTGACTACCAGCATTGTGTGAGTATGAACAAAAGTAAATGGGAAATGTCACATTAAGTGATAAAAGGTGGAGGAAAGTTCTAATGAAGACATTTCAAAAAGGTTTATTATGACAAAACAAGACACATTGTTAATGGTTTATTATGAAGAAACAAGACACATTGTTAATAATTACTAATCAAAGTTATGCATGTATTTAATTTAATAGAAATGTATTTTATCATTTATGGGTTGATATTTTTTAAATGAAAAACATGCAAATAAGAGATCAGGGGGTTATCTTCCCAGACTTGCATGCAAAACCTCCCCAAAAACATATGTTCCAGCTTCCAAAATATTTTTATAGCGGCGTTTGAGCAGTGTCACCGGCCTCCTATAGGTTTTCTGAGCACTGAAACACATACTTGATTCTTGAAACAGAGTTTGATTGTCATAGTCATACAAGTCTCCAGTAAAGAGCCATCAGTCAGTGAAAGGGCATTCAAGCAGCAAATCAGAAGCCTTACATCTCGAGGAGATGTCGGCAAGTTTTGTCATTTAGAGTGTTTGTCTTGTACCTCTTTATCTATTTAGCGCCCCTTTGTTTTGTGTATTTTTTCTGTGCTTTTTTTTTTCTTCGCCCCTTTTTTAAAGTAGCTCCCCAACAAAAGAGCAACAAAAAGAGGACCCTTATTTCTCCTTTTGCCTCTCTACCCGTAGTTACCTCTTTAGAAACAACCCAAATACAAAAGGTTGCTCTTCCTAACCCAAAAGGAAAACAAACATGTTTCATCCTTCATTTCCTAATTGTGTGAAACCTTTATCTGTTCATTGCTGTACTTGTGTTGTTTGTATTTCATTACAGGGGAAAATGGCATAACAACAGGTCAGGGAGACCAGAACAGTGATGAGAGTGGAAGTGGGGGTGCACTTTTTCTTTCTGAGCAGGATGATGACACACGTCACGGAAGAGGATAGAGAGCCTTTTGCAGTTGTGGGGACAGGATTGCAAGCCTAGCACCCACAGAAACAGCAGATGGTGGAAGGGGCAGAAACAGGTGGTGGTAGGGCCAACAGAGTAGGCCTAATGGAGGAAGAGGAGGTAGAGCCATGAAGGAGGGCCTTTCAAAGGAGACTTCAGGGCCACCTTTATCCCGATTCATTTGTAGCAGTGAATGGGCAGGTACAGGTATCGTAATTGAGGGTGCTGCATGAGGGGTGTTATATGTCTCTTGAATTCACTCTTGCAGCAGTGGTCCTTTTTGATATGCTGACACTATTAATATTACACAAGCTTACAGCACAGGCGGTCTTGATTCTATTAACGACACAGAGGTGAGCCTTATGCTTCAACTTCCTTAATTTCCACTGTTCAGCAGTTTCAAAACTTCATTTCTTTCAAAGCATTTGTTTTCTCCAAATAACTGAAAACACTATAATACAGAACTACAAATCCCCATAAGTCTGTTCCATGTGGTAGCTCCTTAGGTAACTTCCTGTCAACTAGGCTCTAGTTGTCACTTCCTGCCCCGGTCGGTCCCTTCCTCTTCTTGTGATGCATTCTAACTGACATCTTCAAACCAAAGAAAGTCAGTTAGCCACCTCGACCAACTGTGCGGGCCCACTCGAACAGACTCGCAACCTAGCCCACTGCCTTCTTGCAATTTCGATGACAATCCCTCTTAGGATGTCATGCCACTATCCCTGACGCCTCTAACTCTTATGCGATTTGTGTTCCCCCCTATAAATAAAAGGAACATGTTAGGGAGGGATATGCAACTTTCAGCGCAACATCTCGGTACTCTAATCACAAAAACCTCCTGCTCTGCGCTGTGAGTATTAGGGCTGGATAATGCTCGCCTCTGTGTCTTTAAAACAATCAAGACTCCCTGTGCTGTAAGCTTTGGTAATCTTCATTCTATGTCAAGATCGAAGGTGAGCATTATGCTTGTTCAAAGCTCCTTACCACTGTTGTTGCTATGCTTGAAATAGGCCTGAAGTAATATGCTTTAAAAGTAAGTAGAGTTGTTCAACCAATGAGCTGACTTCAAGATATCCTGAAGACTAGCTCCTGATGCAAAAACATGTGAAGCCATCGGTCCGCAGAATGAATGTGCCCCCTACATTGATACATCAACTCCCACTAGTGTCAACATCTCTCAAACCCATCTAACTATCTTAGCTGCTGCAACTGCCTTAAATGGCGTCCTAACGCTTTGAGGAACTGAGAGACACCTTGCAGCCTGATTTCCTTAGTCCTATTCTCATATTACTTGATGCACAGCTTGGGTTGCTCCAGAAAACACAGATATGAGATAACTGATGAGTTAGATGTACTACATTATACTATAGTAAAGCCACTCTTTCCAGTTAAAACACCTTCCTATCTATTGCCAATGCTTTAACATCGGCTACCCTTCTGCATGACAACAGGCAAAGAAGCATTGCTAATTTTGCTGATAATTGCTGATTGGATAGGCTCTGATTGCCAGACCACTGCACAAGCAACTTAAGTACCACATTGATGTCCCACAATTGGTCGCCGGTATATTTTCATGCCTTACAACAGCCACACTACAGCAGGGTGTTCTTCTACTGGTATGCAGTTCACAAGGCTGTGGTCTGCCGAGATGGCCAACCTAAATACTCCTATTGTCAGTAAGGCTTGGACTGACTACGACAGTGCTGCTAAAAAGTACAGCACCTGTAGTAAAGGGGCTGAAATGGGATGAATACTTCGATGTGAGCACCAGCTTTCCCAGCTGATTGATAAACCTGGCAGCTGATTCTGAAATACTTTGCAATTTCCATCTATTTTACCCCAACACCCTGCATGCTAGCAATGGGAGGCTCTCCGTCAACATCAGAAGGTTTCCCCACCAAGTCTGTGAGAAGATCCAGCTGATGAGGAATTATCCAAGGGAAATCCGGGGAAAGTTCCATTACAACTGAAAACCACTCTTGCAATCTACAGTTCGGAGCTATCACCACTAATTTTACTCTCTCCCTGCGGATCCTTGCTAACGATCTGGCTAACATCACGAAAGGGGGGAAGGCATACTGGACCGCTCCCGACCATGACCGCAGGAAGGCATCTTTTCCTTACTTCTGAGGTTCTAATCTACAGATGAAAAATATGTCTATTTTTCTTTTCAAGCTCGATGCAAACAGATCGGTGTGCAGAGTGCCTTTTCACTCTGACTCTGAAAATAAAGTAATTACTTATTTCTGTAAAGAGCAGAAGAAGAAGAGGAAAGGACCTGGCCAGGAAGTGACTACTTGAGCCCAATTGACAGTAAGTTACATAAGGAACTATTATATGGAACATACTTATGGGGATTTGTAGTTCAGTATTATGGTTTGAAGAAATGAAGTTTTGAAACTGCTGAAGAGTGGGAACTAAAGAAGTTGAAGCATAATGCTCTCCTCTGGTCTTGACATAGAATTGATATTATATAGGTGTGAATTAACTACACATCTCTAATATGTGAGTTTGATGAGATGTTGGAGTCAATAACAATAAGCTAATCTCTAGACTTTTTGTAGCACTCAAAGTGTTTTTCTTATTGGGCAGCTTTAGCCCTCTTTCACTCTTGTAACTTTTTCTAAAAAAGCTACTTGTCAAATATCTGATGTAGGCATAATGCCATCCTCTATGTTTTCTTCATTAAATACCTTGGATTCCTAGGTTGGTACATGCCTTTTTGTCTCTGGAAGGTCCGGCGACATTTAGACACGTTATCACCAATATGTTCCATGACTTGTGTGGAGTGTATGCAGCTGTGTACTGTGATGACATTCTCATATACTTCCACAGTCAAACAGGTCATTACAATCATGTACAGGAAGGAATTTATGAGCAATAAAGACATTGTCTATATGCCAAACTGCATAAGAAACACTACATCATCATCCTAAATGTGTAATAATGTATCAGAGGAAGATGAAAGCCATCCTGAAGTAGCCACATCTACACGCCTCAGTGAAATGCAACACTTCTAGTGACTCACCAACTTTTACTGACAATTCATGAAAGATTATTCCCGACTGGTGCAACTCCTTAACCAACCAACTAGGAAGTTAGGTTTGTTCTTTTGGGGTGCAAACACCAAGGAAGTGTTCAACCATTTCATAAAAACACCTTCTGCTCAGCCCCAGTCCTAATCCAACTGGATGCTCTCAAGCCTTTCGTACTGGATGCAGATATCTCCAATGGTACCATTGGCACTGTGCTGTCCCACAAAGGGCAAGATGGGATATTACATCCCATGGCTTACGACTCGAGACAACCAACAACAGTTGAGTGTAAATAAGCGATTTATGATGACAATCTCATACCCACCGGCATACCAGCTGGATGCCGTTCCTCTCCAGTGTACATTAGATGTTATCCTATTTTCCTGGCTGAGCGCAAGTGAAAGCCACCCTCTTGTCCACCCTAGTCCCAATTGGATCCAGTGGAGCCCCTGCCCATCCTACAGCTCATTCAGGCAACCACCATTGGCGCTCTTATAGAGTGGTAGTAAAATTATGTTATCACCATTGACGGCTGGTAAATTTTTTAACTTGTGGGGCGTAAATGTATGTGCCTAATATGCATGAGTGACTGAGCTCAGGGAATGAGCCTGAACCCAACCAGGGATTTCGGGCAGATTCTCCCCCAATAAATCTTTTTTAATAATGGGTTAAACTGGTTAATTTTACAGAAATGTATGTGAACAATTGGATAAAAAGCCACACAGCTTTTTTATCCTTTTTGTATGGTAGCACATGAACAACCTCCAAGATGCAAGTTGTCAACAGTGCAAAGGACAATTTCCCAATGCCTATTTATTATGCCTTTGCCCACAGCATACGCTAGCATATCAAATATTCTCATGCGCACTCTGCACATACATGTCTATGCATGCTGCACCAATATGCTAGTATTACCATATAAGCACTCCCAGCCAGTAGAAAAATGCCATGCCACGGAAAGAAAGTATATCCAGCTGGCTACACTAGCCTATATTGGATGTAGGCTAGTGGTAACACTTGTCATATTTGCTTTACCCTAGATGCACAGTTAAGCTCCACAGTAAATACGCATCAAGGGTAAAGGAAAGTCAAGTGTTATTATGTGGGTAGACTGGCCTACATTCAATGTAGGACAGACTAGTCAAGTAACAACCGGAGCTGTCAACAGACCCACGACTTGTGTGCTTGACCTACAACAACAACAAAAAATCAAGACTGCAAACATGTCAGAAAACCTGCAGGCAGGGCAGGCTGGGAAAAATGATGATCACTTACTAAAGTGATGATCCTTTTAAATTCAAAGCTAGCCTTTCATCTGGTTTTACTGAGGTCTGCTTCTGTCATCGGTAGATCTTTGACCTCCTGTGATCTCTTAAAGTTGGCACATGTCTCTGCCCAGCAGTGTATAGCCCTGTCATATCTCACAAAAAAATCTATTTGAGGGCTTTGGAGTCAGGCACACAAGTTATTGGTGGGTCTGATTTGAGAAAAATGCTACATTCTGAAAGTAAATCATGCAGTGATATGAAGTGTTTTCAAGTGGATTGTAATTGAATTGTGTTTGCCCCATCACTATATATATTCATCACTGATGTTTCAATTTGCCAAGAATGTTACTGCTAGTAAACACACAATCTCAGAACAGTTTTACTCAAGATCACAATGCGCTTTATTGCAATTCTATCACTTCTAATTACCCATTAAAGGGTAACTCATACGTGCAGTGCAGTGCACACTTTAGCTGAGTGATGACAAAATGATGACATGCTTGTCTTTCAAACTAATCACAAACCACATCTAATTGTCAGCTCTATTAGGGTAAATACATGTATCTATGCTATTAAACACAATTACGAAAATGTACATAAAAAGGAACTGTGCCTGTTTCTAATTCTAATGGAATTGTCCTCAACGTCGTGGGTTCACACTGCATTGTGTCCTTTCAGTGAGGTGGGCAGAGATATACACATTATGCAAATTTGCCCAGAGTATTTTATTTTTGGGCATCAGCGTCCTGTTACAGTGAAACGCTCCCAGAGGGGAGCTTTTGACTTAAATAGGGTGCCACAACCAAGCCAGCTCAGGGAAGCCTTTCAAAGGCTGCCCCATGCTGGTGTGGCAGTGGACTCCTATTAAAGAGAAAAGTTTCCACTCCAGCACTGGAGTGGAGAGCTGTTCACTTCAATAGGGAACCGTCACCACCACTGCTCGGGGAAGCCATTCAAAGGCTGCACTGTGCTGGTGTGGCAGTGGTCTGCTATTAAAGTGAAAAGCTTCCCGCTCCAGAAGTGGAGCAGGAAGTTCAATTGAATAGGGATCTGCCACCACCACAGCTCAGGGAATACCTTCAAAGGCTTCACTGATGTGGCAGCAGTCTGCTATTAAAGTGAAAAGGCTTGCCTGAGATGGTGTGGCAGAAGCACTCTTTGTAATAGAAAGGCTGTCCCTCATGCTGGCGCAGCAGTGGCTCCCAAAGTAAGTGAAAAGCTCCACCCACTGGGGGATGCTTATAACCTACATAGGGCACCCCTGGAGAGCCAGCATGGGGCAGCCTTTTATTTTTCTTAAGGTGCCATGGCCGCTGCCGTACCAGCACAAAGGAGCTTTAGAAAGGCTCCTCCATGCTGGCGTGGCAGAGGTTATGGTGCCCTATGTAAAGGCTCTACAACAAACAGAAAAGCAGAAAATATAGCATAGTGGGGGAGGTGCCCCTGCAAAGAGGCAGGCAGCACAGTCTCCAATGAAAATAAAGGAAACGGAGTACTGCGCTGCCTGTCATTCAGTTAAGGTTGCAGCCTGATGCTCACGGGAACCGGGCGGTGCCCCACAGTCCACAGTAGCAAGCCACCACTGGTTATCACCAGAAGTCATCCAGCTTGTTAAACAGGCCCTAGAAACGAGACACACATGTTGTACCTACAAAAGCATGTATGCACATTACTGCCAGAAACTCAGCACAAAGTCCACACGTTGTATCACAATTCAAAGCTTTGTGGCCATCTTTGGAAAAACAAGATGAAGAAGATGATTCATTTCTTGGTGTGGTTCCTACACATGGCAAAGAATATCAGCAAGAATGCATGGTCTGTGCACAGACGAAGGAAAATTGACAACTGCCTACTCACCATCAACTTCTAGGGGTTCATAGTAACTATGGACTTTATCACTGAGTTTTCCCATCATGCAAAATACTGTCACCTTGACGTTGGTCAACACCTATTCAAAGATAGGACATTTCGTTTCACTTACATGTTTACCCTCAGTGGACTCCGGCCTGTCCTTTCTTTCAACACATTGTCTGCCTTCATGACTTGCCTGATACGGTGGTCATGAACCAGGGATCTCAGAAAATGGCTACAGTTTGATATGCACTGGTGGAACTACTAGGTTTCCAGGTTAATCATGCCAACGATTTTCACTCGCAAAACAGTGGTCAAATGGAACATGCTGATAGAATGGTATCTCCACTATTTTACTTCACAAGCTCAAGACAACTTGAGTGAAATCCTTCTGTTGACAGGCTTGGCTTCAATAACAGCCATCTTGTGTCCATCATGAGGGATATATTTACCCACTCCGCAGTACTTCCTCACATCATCCAGCTGCACTTCAGCAGTTAACAGCAAAATGGCTGCGCTGGCTCCTTGGAGCACCATTGCCACGCATCAAAACTGCATTTTGCAGTGACAAAAGGATGGCTGCACTGTTTTGCCAAGCACAATTGGTCAAGATGGACCAAGGAGCACCCCGAGAAAGGTTGCCAGGGTGTGTTCTTGTGTGTCCTAAAGAAGCGAAGTGAGAAGCTGTGCTGCTTTGCTGCTAGCCCTAAGTTTCCCATTGAAAAAGGGAAATATTTTACATTTAAAATGATGCCACTCTGATGCTCTGTTCATCTGTTTATCATCAAACTACTTTTATCGATGAGACCCTGCCATGCACATCCATATTCACATTTTGCTTCAGCAGAAGAGAGCGTTATCCCTGATTGACAGGCTGTGTCAGCCAAATCTGAAAAATCAAATGAAACCCACTTTCAGCTGTGTGGGAAAACCCTCACTTTTGGGCTACAAAATGTCAAAGTTCAATGCTGCAAAAGAGACCCAGGCCCTCTGGACCTATGTCAATTTCAGTGGATCTGTGTCTTAAACAGATTGCTGCATAAGAGAAACTGGCTAGGGCTACAGAACAATATTGGGAAGTCAGATGAAAGGAACTTGCCAGCAGGCTTCACCCCATGTTTAAATGCGCTTTTGCAAATAAGGAAAAATTTGTTTTAAAAGTGTAATGTTGAAAGAAGGCCCTGTTTTGGCCTAGCAATGTAAAGGGGATTTTTGCTGGGAAACAGATATGGGGTGGTTATTCAACAGGATTGCTTCTGATTCAAAACAAAATAAAATAAAATCAAGAAATAATGTTTTTGGCGACACTGGGGAAATCAGCCCAAACAGGTTTCTGCCCTGGCTCAAGGGACATTTGGCTGACCACAGGAGTGGCCTAAACCCCGAAGGAAGGAGCAACAATAGATTCTAGGACAAATGCATGTAAATTGCTAACTTGGCAAAACTTTGAATGGGCCAGAAGGCCGCATATCACAGGCTCATCAGACTTTTGTCTGTGCTGAGGCCTCTTACAATAGAGATTCTGGGACACGGAAATGTGAAATAGGAAATCACAAGTCCTCACAACTTTTACTGGGAGCTTCAAAGCCAACTCAAGAGCAGCCTTGTAAGCTATGCCCGTATATGGTTAACAATGCTGACCATTTGCCTCAAAAGACTTTTTTATGAATAAACTTTGAAGACTTTTATATTTGCAACAGGACTTTGCAGGAATGTAAAAGGAATTAACAGTTTAAATGTAATTTTGAAGTTTTTAATTTAAGACGTGGTAGCCTTCACTGCCATATGGGGAACAGAAATGGCAGAGAATGGGACAGTCTGAGGAAAGTGTACATGATGACACTGTGAAATTCAATGCTTACATGCCTTATGATAATCTATACCCATGTATAAAGTTATAGAATTTTAGGTCGAATATTTATCACTGAAAATCGCAAAAAACTATTAGAAGGGCGAAACAATGGCGTACAAACATGAGAATTGGACTGCCATGCTCTTCATAAAATATTTAATCTGCCTATTTAATTTGTTAAAGGCATGGTCTAGTAAAAATTTGTATTGTTCCTACGGGTCGGCCATGTTTTTTTAAGCCTAAGTGGCTCGATTTTAAAAAACTTTCCTATGGACCTTACCCGAGTTTTCGTCCATTAAACGCACGCGAAAACAAGCACCAGGGCACCTCCATTTTCTGATAATCCTATCACTTGCTGCATCGCCCTGGCTCACCTGCTTTTGCGGCACTAAATCAATTCCCCCGCCCCTGAGCCTGACATTATGCAAACATTCATATTCCCCGCCTCTCTCCGTGACGTTACTGTGCTGCGTAGGCAAACGCGCCCAGTCGTCTTCTACGCGACTCCACACAGAACCCGCAAACCAACACAGACCATCTCACAACACAGCGCGCCACAATTCAGAATATGAAACTGTACTTTAAAATCAAACAGCAACACGGTACATTTGGTAAAGTACATTTATTTTACATTAAATGTTTAGAGAATATTCAGCAATTGCCATTTATTTTCTTTTATCTGTATCCGCCATGGTACACAGGGTGTTGCTTTTCGTTAAAAGAAGCACTTTGGAAGCACGGTGAACCGCAAGGCTGTTCCATCAACTAGGCACTAGTCCATCGTAAAGGTTGATATGTTGCTTCTAGCCACTAGTACAGCATAAGGGCATTTGGGCCCTTGGCGATCGTCCCATAAAATTGTGAGTGTGCTCCAGTTGTTCACACGAAGCTGCAGGTGTCTACTGTAAAAGCCGTCTGCTGGTGTCTCAAACCGATGGCAGTAGCAGAAGGGGAGCAAATACCTGTTATGAAAACAAAAAAATTATAATTAGTCTCGCCAGCCGATCTTCATTAATATTACTTATTTTATTTATTACAGCCGATCAGAAACTATTTGCTTGCAAGGATAGTTCAATGGAGTATGTTCGGCTCTAAAATTAATGCGAAAAGTAACGAAATAAATCGAGGCCAACACACAATGATAAACGACAGTTAGTCTACATGCGTGAGGAATGATATGATATATGATATGGCATTTGTAACGCGCATATACTCAATTGTTTCTAGGCGCGACGAGGCAGGTGGGGAACAAGGGCAGACAGACAACGATCCTACTAGGCCAGGTGTCTTTCTGATCGCGCATGGGGAAGGGGGGAGGGGGGTAAAAGTGCTGTACATGGTTAGTTGAATACAAATTAAATTATAGGGCCAGCTGGTGGCAAGTGCAAGGTAAATGCCGGGAGAAGGGGCTGAAGGATACAGAGACAGTCCCGTAGTGCAGGTAGGCAGTGCAGGGAAAAGTGGCTGGGCCAAGGACCGAGATCGGTGAGACCAGTGGACCTGCATGCCCATGTGCCCACTACGAACACGTTTTCCTTTCTTTTCCTAGCTCTTCATTCATTCATTTATTCATGCATCCATTCATTAAATCTTCATTCCGGTATAAAAGCGTGTAAAGATTTACTTACATTATATTTGAAATTTCCATTGTGTCTCTTCGTAATGCAGTCTGTAAAACGGACCGTGCTCTTGACAACGATTTTTCGTATACCGAACTAAAATGAAACTCGGTCTAGTTTCTGAATTTTCTGCCTTATCGTCTCTTACGTCATTGCGCACCCCCTTCAAATGTAGTTCTTTCGGCATGGTCCCTGTCTCAAGGTCAAAAAACAATAGACCCTTATACTTCCAGTGCGACTTGTGGGCCTCATCTAGGCGCGAGCTGAAAATCAAAGCCGCTGTCCTTCGCATGCTTTATTTGACACATCACGTAGTATAGGCATCTGTGAGAACTTGAAGTTTAGAATCCGTCTATGTAGTGCGCCTCAATGTGCAAATGCGAACTGGCTTCTCTCCCAAATGCCACGGCCCGCTTGGCTGGCGCATTCTAAGTGCCCCAATTTTGACCCCGTTGTCTGCGAGCTTTGCAGCCCAAATTGAGACATTTAATTTTTGGCGGAAGGTCAGGGAAAGTATAAAGTACCACAGGAGTTGAGTTAAAAGTGAGATTTATTGTTTGTTTGTTTGTTTTATTATTTGCAATACGCAAGCCTCCCCTCCGTTAACAGTGCGCAGCATTTACATTTACATGAGATGAGACATGTGAAAAATATATACATACACATATATGAGGTGAATAGAGAGAATTCAAATTCAAAGATGACACCCAGCTTGTTCGCCACCCATGATGGTGAAGGTAGGGGTTAGGGTTACAGGTACACTGTACAATAACATTTATTTACAAACCGGGATTTGTACTTCACAACCAGCTGTGCTTCGGGTGGGCATGGCACAGTCGCAATGTTCGGTGGTAATGGATCACTGCTCTGCACAGAAACGTCCAAAATTCCATATCTGTGCTTCTCTAACACAGCAACAATAAGGCCTTTCACAAAGTCGAACTGCATTTCATCATAGACTGGTTTGATCACCCATTGCTTACTTTGTTTTGAAAACACCTTAGTGTAGCGAGGCATCCTTACTTTACCCCTAGTCCTAGATTGTTCACGTCCGACATTGCTGTTATAGGCCAAGACCGCTAGTAGAGTGCGATGTTTCATGCCCCGAAAGCTAAAATGCAGTGTGACAAAATTCTGTCAGTCCTCTCAAATCTCTTGATAGAGTTTTGTCGAAAACAATCTTCTCAATGGCTTTGTGTGTCGGTGAAGATGGAATCAACCACTTCTTCTTCCGTGACTCCTCTGGGGACAAAGGGCCATGTTCACATTGGTGGAAATGTTGATTTGCTGTCCAGCGGTGAACGTTGGTATAGTGGTGCATCAGTGACCGCCATTTTTCAAGTAGTATTTCCACTGACCCTTCACAAGTTTTTGAGCTCCACCAAAGATGGTTGGTGATAGAATGGGACCACTGCAAAATACTTTCCAAACCTTTTTTTTTCCCTGCAGCCGAGATTTTCTTATTGATTGATTTAGCAAGATGCCATACGTCAAACTGATGTTTAATATGTGGGAACTGCTCTCTCATTGTCTTGGCAATTGAAACGTGTCTGTCCGTGGCTATGAGGTCGATGTGCATTCCCCTTGATTGTAGATATTCCACTGATTTTATAAATCCTAGTTTCTCCATGGCCACTGACGATGTATATTGTGTTACCTGCACGACCACCGAACTCACAATTTTCTTACTATCCATGTCCTGAAAGTGGTAGGTGCAGTACTTGGTAGAAAATCCAGGGCTGTCGCACTGTCCATCGCCAGCTAGCCTGAATCGTTTGCCTTCAAATGTACTTGCTAGAGACAATTGTTCAATTTTCCAAGCATCACTAATGGCCGGAAACAGATAATCACGTTGGTATATGTAGTACAGCGCTTTAGAAGTGAACTGGAGTCCCACAAACTGAAAGAAAGCCTCTAACTTTCTAAAACTGGAGCCACTAAAAAGTGATGCAGCTGCACACAGTAGATTGCCTGCTGGCAGTTTCCCCAGCATCGGTTGTGCAGACCATGAGAACCTATGATTTAATCTACAGGCGGCATTTATTTTGACGTTACTGCCTTTTATTTGACGAGTCACATTAATCAATGGCTTCCCACATACTTTCCCTCACACGGAATGCCCACATTTCAGCATACTTATAATTTCCATCAAACAACTGTCGAATACAATGTATTTGCTCTCTTTCATTAGACTGTCATCCTGCGTCAACGTTGTTTCGGCCTGTGACGTTGTGGAGATTTCAACACATTGGAAAGTTATATCGCTGATATCAAGTTCTGATGCGTCTATGGATGCTGCGGCTGGTTCATTCTCTGTCATTTCGACATCTATTACTTCAACATTGATGGGAGAACACAACAATGTCGACAGGTTTTTTGGTGGCAAATTTTTGGCAGGTGTAGATTGTGTGAATTGATCTGCAACTACTTCAGAGCTATCTTCAATACATTCAATAACATCTTCTTGTGGTGGTGCGGTCGCACTGTAGCTATGGCCCAATGCAACTTTGCTGTAGTCTCCAAACACAGTTAATTCATGTTCTGGCCATTGGACATGAGCATCTCGAGCCTGAACACGCCTAGCCTCAATTAATAGTTCCTCCATAGTGTACATGGTCTGGCAAGCAACATCTCTCATTCGCTTCACTGTCTGTGTATGTATAGTTCTGACACCCACGGGTAACTGGAGGAGAGATTGGAAAAGGGATGTTCAGTTTAAACACAAGATAAAGTGTAGTCCAATTGACTGGAAAAAAACATAAAATAGTCCCCAGCACAAACATTTTTTGAAAGTTATGAACTGTTTGTAACTAACCTTTTTTGTTTTTTTTTCTTTGCAACTTTTTTGACTCGACCTTCAAAATCTGCACGCTGTAGCTCTGATTCGTTTCCGCATGTCCTCCCTTCCTCTTGCGTTGCAACGACTATATTTTCTGTATCCACATAGACAGCACGGAATGAGGCTCCATCGTCTCCCTGAAACATAGTACTTTCCTTACTATGTATCAAAATATTGTTAGCATAAAACACACGTGGGGACGAACACACGGGTACATCTCAATAGCCAAACACGATTTAAACATTGTGTGCAACCATCAAACGACAAGTATTCGACCAGTGATGATCTATTCCGATGGAGCTGGCAGTATCCATACCTCTGGCTCTGCATGGACTGCCATGAATGGTTGTATTGGAGAGGAGGCATCCGCATCTCCCTGAAACACAGTACTTGCATTAGTATGCTTTTCAATATTGGAAACATAACACACACTTGGGGTCGACGGCACAGGTACATATAAAGAGATAACCACAAATGATGCATTGTCCAAAAGAATCAAGGAAAATCTAAATATGATCACATTTCATCGACTTATTTCTCCGATTCCTTTACATCTGCATCATCTAAATTAGATGTTGTGATTGTGGTGGAAGCTCCGTCGTCTCCCTGAAACACAGTACTTGGATTAGTATGATTTTCAATATTGGAAACATAACACACACTTGGGGTCGAACACACAGGAACATATAAAGAGATAACCACAAATGATGCATTGTCCAAAAGAATCAAGGAAAATCTAAATATGATCACATTTCATCGACTTATTTCTCCGATTTATTTACATCTGCATCATCTAAATTGGATGTTGTGATTGTAGTGAAGCTTCGTCGTCTCCCTGAAACACAGCACTTGCGTTAATAGGGAAGAAAGTATAGCAAATGGAATCACGTTATATGATCACGCATGATGGAGCTGTCAGTATCCATACCTTGTGCTGCTGAAGAATATCTATGGATGTTGCAAATGTAGTGCGCACTTCCGAAAGCTGTTGCGCCGATTCGTATACGCATGGTCCCGCTTCCACTTCCCCTGGAATTACTTTAATGTCAGGCTCTGCATCAAGTGCAGGGGTTGACGCTCCATCAACTGCCTGAAACATAGTACTTGCATTAGTGAGGATTACAATAGTGAAAACATAACACACACCTGGGGTCGACAGCACAGGTACATATCAATGGCTAACCACGAATGAAACATTGTGTAGAACAATCAAACGACAAGAATTCCAGCTCTGATGATGACGCTCGATGGAGCTGTCAGCATCCATACCTCCTGCTGGTGAAGAACATCTAGAAATGTTGTAGATGTGGCGGACGCTTCAGCATCTCCCTGAAAGACAGTACTTGCATTAGTATGGATAACACTAATTATAACTGAAAACAAACACCAGTTGACGATAACTAAGGTGTATATCCATTGGAAAGCACTAACCAAACATTTGGTAAAATAATTACACGATAAAATAAAACTATTACTTGACATGCATAAAACAAGTCTGTAGCGGATTAGCCTAGTAAGATTACCTGATACGCGCTAGAAGCGGTTGATAAATGCGACCACGTCAAGGAAGTAGAATGTTCTTGCTTCAGATTCAAGGGATAGTCAAGAAGTTGTAAAGGTAAATTAATGATTGATAATGAAATGCCAATATTAAAAATAGCCATGTAAGGCGACAGAATACTTGAAAAATGCTCAATACAGCACAGTTCCCTGTTCCCATATATATACATTGCTTTTGTGGGTATGAAATCGAAAAAGAATATATTGATAAATGTCATTATTCAAAAAACTATACACTCATATCAATATCGAAATTATTACAAGGGATAGAACACCTACAATATCAATTAATCCGTTCGGCTACCTACACACTACCGCAAGGCCTAAAGCTAAATCCGGACACTTGACTCACCGGTGGCGGAATGTGGACGAATAGAGTGGGAATAGCGTTTTCGACCAATTTCCGTGTCGTTCGCAGTTATTCTTCTTTGTTACCCAAGATGTTGTGTACATGTCCAAGGAAAAGTGCCGGCTGCAGATGCGGTATCGATCACCCCTCTTGTCCTGTAAGACTTGTTGGACTCTACTTTCCAGCTCATCCAGTGGATATCCGCAATGTCTGACCCATTCTCTTATTCGATCAACAGTTTTCGGGAATACATGCATTGTAGTGCCTTCAGATTTTGCATGGGTCTTCGAAGGGCAACCGCTAATCGAACAGGCAGGCATTGTTGATGAATATGAAAAGTAAATATCGACATTATTATACAATCTTCAAGAATAAAGATTTGATACAAAAGTAAATGAATCATACAATGATCAATGCAAGGTTTGTTTTGGTTGCAGGAACTATACCAGTTCATTATGTGCGGTTTAGTATTTGCATAAGTTGCAGAAATGTATAAATGATATGACTAAAATCTGAACATGTGACTCGTCCCTTGGATGTTCTGTCTTGCACGAGAAGGAAACATGCTTACATTATAGACTGGACCTCTGAAGGATGCAATTCGATGACAATAGACACAGATGAAAATAAATAGATCTATTGATAGCATAGCAATGGAAACTCAAGTCAATAGCAAAGAGACCAATGAACATATCACTATTGTGTACTCTACTCGCAAATAGATAGAAATTTAAAAATCTGCGAAATATGACTAGGATACATGGCCTTACCTTGACCAACAAACAGTTGGATTCAGCAACCAGAGCAGTATGTTGCAGGAGAATAGGTGGGTGGCCACAGGTAGCACACTGATGGGTTTGCTCTAAGCGGTCACAGAAGTTCACGGATAGCACGACGATGAGCAGATTAGCGTAGATCTCAGTGGTTGCCAGGTAACACGTTCAGGAGTTGACTTGCAAAGCACAAAGATGTTCTCATGAGACATATCAAGTGGTTTATAAAGTAATAGAAACAGGGGTGTGTTTGTGAATGAATGACGTATGTATGTCGTGGTCTTAGGGGGCGGCCTGCTTGAAGGGGAGGCCTGGCTGGAGACACGGGGTCTGAGGAGGCCATGTGAGCGATGGCCCTTGGGCGTGGGATACCTTTTGAAGTGTACATGCTGTTTGGCACCTTGGCCGTTTGCGCCCGTCACAGCCCCCCATGCCAGCGCTCATCCCCGGGTGCGAACCGCCTTTGATAGAGGGGGGTGGGATGGATGGGCCTGGGGCGTGCAGATAAGGCACAGGAAGACTGCTGAATGGAGACACACTTATGTGGATTGCAGGGGGGCGGCCTGCTTCAAGGGGAGGCCTGGCTGGAGACACGGGGTCTGAGGAGGCCATGTGACCGATGGCCCCTTGGCGTGGGATACCTTTTGAAGTATACATGCAGTTTGGCACCTTGGCCTTTCGCGCCCCTGACAGCCCCCATGCCAGCGCTCATCCCCGGGTGCGAACCGCCTTTGATAGAGGGGGGTGGGATGGATGGGCCTGGGGCGTGCAGATAAGGCACAGGAAGACTGCTGAATGGAGACACACTTATGTGGATTGCAGGGGGGCGGCCTGCTTCAAGGGGAGGCCTGGCTGGAGACACGGGGTCTGAGGAGGCCATGTGACCGATGGCCCCTTGGCGTGGGATACCTTTTGAAGTGTACATGCAGTTTGGCACCTTGGCTTTTTGCGCCCCTGACAGCCCCCAATGCCAGCGCTCATCCACTGGCGCGAACCGCCTTTGATAGTATATCGTTGCTTATCAATAACAAATGCCACATACCGGAGATTCTTGTGAGCACAGACCCACACTTCAACCGGTGTATTATAGTGGTCAAGACCCTTAGGCCTGTATAATCCAATGGTAATTGTTAGTATAGATATATGTGTGACTTTTATAGAGACATAACCTACTGAAAGACTTTGAACAAGTGTTATTTAGTGCATGCATTATCGAGAATATGTTATGTTAGCTTAGATAGATAGTGACCACCCTGCTTCACAGCGACCAGACCTTCACCCATTCGGACCACAGATGTCTGACGTCCATCCTTGAATGGAGACACACTTCATTCATTTAAAAAATCGAAACAACCGTTGTTAAAATATGTGTGGTGTTTTATTTTGTATCTTATTTTCATGACACAAAAATACAAGACTTTAAAGATTATACAGGTCAGGTTGCAGCACAGCGAGAGAAAATCCCCTGTACTGACCGCTGTCACTCGGGAACATTTCTCTAATGGCACGAATGGCACAGGCGGGTATCACTCTTCGAACGCGGTGTCCAAGCCTCCCGCGGAGCCACCATGTAAAGGAACGATAGGCCACCAGCCCGTACCACCTGTGAAAAGAAATGAAACAAACTGTTTTTAAATGACCAAGATAAGTTTAATAAACGTTTGTTGTCAATGACAATTCTTGTAACTAATGGCATTCTACACGGACAAATGCTATCTAGACAATGCACACTATTGAACGACTTACATGCGTTACAATGATATATAGATGTAATTTTGGATATAGTAGAAGAACATGAAATAGGAGTGGCATGACAAGCAGAGTATACTTACTCGTTACTCGGATTACGAGGACGAACAGTTGCGCGAAGTTCGTGCATAAGCACCATCATTATCCTCAACACGGCCCCTGTGAGGCAGGCTGCCCTGAAGTCTGGCAGCTCGGTGATGCATTGCGGTCGTGGCTTGCCTTCCGAAATGTAGGCCAGGCATCCCGAGTTTTCTCGGCAGCAGCAGTTTTCCTCCTCGGTCGGCATTAGCTCGCACCGATTGCATGTGCACCAGGTGGAGACGCCGTCCATGCGACTAGGCCCAGGCTCTTCATCTGTTGATTTGTCCTGCCAACTGCCGTCCAAATCCCCATCTTTTTCGCGTGCTTCCCTTTCCAGTAGTTTCTCCTCAGTATACTCGGGCTCGTACATGTAGGGCATTATTGTAGCCATTGTGTGGTAAACAAAGTAAAATAATTTACCGAGATGGTACAGGTGTTCACACGGGCTACAAGCGGCGAAGGTAGCTGACCAGAGCACAGAAACGAGTCACAGAATACTCTAAGTAACACAGAGAGAGGAATGGAATCGAAAATCTGCTGCTGTGTGTTGTGAAACGGTCTGTTTATACTTATTGAGGAAAGAGGCGTCCTGCCATTTCCATGGCGACACGACATTAGCTGAAGCACAGCGAATGTTGACACAAGACGTGCTTTGGCGTTGGGAAATGGGCGGTACAAGTCTGCTGATGACAGGCTCAGGGGCGGGGGATATGATTTAGGGCCGCAAAAGCAGGTCAGCCAGGGCGATGGGGGAAATGATAGGATTATCCCAAAATGACAGCTCCCTGGTGCTTGTTTTCGCGTGCGTTTAATGGACGAAAACTCGGGTAAGGTCCATAGGAAAGTTTTCTAAAATCGAGCCACTTAGGCTTAAAAAAACATGGCCGACCCGTAGGGACAATAATATTTTTTACTAGACCATGCCTTTAAGATGCCATAACTGTAATAATGTGCCATTTATGTCAAAACTGGGTTGTGGCAAAATTAACTGTGGGAGGTTCTGGACATAATAAACCCACATCATAAAGCTAATTTCATGTCTCTAAAAGTCCAACCAGCTGACAGGAAGGCGGTAACGATCACCCCTGTCCAATCCAGTTGTTAGTGGCATGCCTAGCTTAAGGTTCCCCCACCATATAATCCTATGATGTCACCGTGCCTTATAAATAAGGGAGCCTGACAGAGCCCAAGACACTCTCTTCTGAATGTTCCAGCACCTGCGTATCCAGATATTCCACCTTCACTTTGCAAGTTTCTAGACCCCACTGCCAGAAAAGGGATTGTTGACCCAGGCCTTCCCATCCAGGCAGAACCACCCTTCAGCACTAAATCCCCATAACAAAATCCCACTAGCTTCAGGGAGAAAGGGGAATGGTGACTGAGCCCGCTCTGGGATTCTACAGTGCTGCCTGCTGGCCCTGCGTACCCGCTCCATCCAGCTGAGGCGTCGCTGTGCCGTGACCAGACCTTTGCCCAGCTGTCTTTTGCCAGGAGAGCCCGCTATCCGGTGACCAGAACCTTTTGAGCCCCACAACTAAGTGTGGCCAATGTGTGATTTCAAACCTTCTGGGCAAAAATAATTTGTACATTAATGTGCGGGATGATTTTGGTTCTTTTGCATCCCAAAACAATTATGTGACAAAGTCTGTGTTTTTGTTTCTTCTCTCCTGCACAAAAAACTTTTCAATGTATCTCATTATGTTTCTCCTCTTGTGTCAATGTGTGTGATTGTTAAGGCCCATCGAAATTCCAAAACAATTGATTCAATGTGCGTGATTTGTTTTTTCTCTCCTGTACAAAAATTCACATGACAATGGGGGTCATTACGAGATTGCTGGTAAGCTGTCGGTAGTACCAATCTCGATTTACTGTTTCTGCCACCAGATATTCCGGTATTGCTGGGATATTACGGACCGTGGATTAATGGTAAATTCCCATTCCCATGGAGTACCATAGGACTCCATGGGATGGGAATCACTGAAGTGCTGGCCCCGTTGTTAACAGTGCTGATGCTTCAGTGAATTATCTGCTGATAGGGTGTCTGAACTACCAGCAGGGAGGATCCCCTTGGTGGATGCACCTTGGGGACTGGGATGCCCTTGGGAGGGATATGGTATCCCCCTCTCCCTACTAATGACCCAAAAGTTCACCGGCCTTCATGGGCTATTGTGAGTCAGCCCCCTTGACTTCCTCATATATGACCATTGAGCAACCACTTTGAACGGACTCAACACTAGCTCGCTGGTTGGCCAGCATGACTTGCTGCATCTGAACCTGGTTGGACACACAAAGACAGCATTTCAAAGCCTGGTTTAACACCATTGAACCACCAAGAACTAAGAACGCACTGTTGAGAGGCCCGAGCCCCCTTTTAGTTCACTGCTGGGGCCCTAGTGACTGCTAAACCACCCATTTGAAACATGTTCAACAAGATATATCCTTTTGGGTGACATTACTTGCAATGTATTGCTTTTCACTCCTGCTACATTACCCAGAGTGCTTGCATAATCTACATACACCATATTCTGTTCTTTTTTCACAGGAGTGCGTTTTTAGAAGTCTTTCTTAGTACAGCTATTGCATATTAGTGTCTTTAATTAAAGTATATGTTGTCCTATTGTTTCAGTCGCTACTGGATCACATTCACGCCCATCTTAAGAGAACAGCCTGCCCTCGCCCTGCATTAGCAAAAAAGGCAAAGGAGGTATATCTGTTGCAAAGAAAGGTTTGTTGCTCCCGGCTATCTTGCTTGTAGTTTGTGAAATCATTATTTCTGACACTTTGGTTAGTATTAATTAATTCGTTTATTGTTCGTTGTTTTTCTGGGTGATTTTTTCCTTAAATACATGTGTTTATGAAAAACACTATTTGGAACTTGATGAGCAAGTTAGGTCAGCCGACACGTGTTTCGACCTTACGGTCGTTCTCAAGGCTGAACAATATTCAATTAGTGACAAGGTAGTGACATATTACATTATTTTCAGCAGTGGTGTTTAAGGTGATGTGCAAACATAGTGATAGGTAGGGACATGACAAAAACACATTGATGTGTCGATATAAAGAAAGTTTGAAAATGGGAGAAAAGGAGGGAGGAAGAGACGAGAGAAGTAAGTAGCTGGTTGAAAATTGTGCTAATGGTAAAATAGATTGAGGTAAATGCCTCTTACCCAGTTGTGGTTTGCTGTGTGCCCACAGTGGGGTTCTGTAATATAAACTGTCCTTTACGGCAGTCCTGGCTCCTGTTGGGCCAAGACCCCAAACTGCCATTGGCAAACCACTGGCAGAGGAACCACCAAATGGAAAACAAGAGTGATATAAGGTTCATCGGACTCAAGACGGTCCGACTGGGCCCAAGAGGAGGAGACAGAATCCGAAAACTAAGACAAGAGGAAGCACGTTTAATTTGTCATTTCAGATGTGTGAAAAATGGCCTTAATAAAGACCACGATTTAAATGTCTTCCTGTAAACTTCCTCTTCCTCTTTCTTCTATTACTTCTACATTTTTCTATATTTTTCTACATTTTTCTACCTCTCCTCCTACTCCTCAACCCCCACAGGGATTCGTGACCTCAGGCTTGGGTATAACATGGCCCAACAAGAGACCATACTGCATAACTGCATCATTAACTCAGGTTCCCCTTAGATCCCTTCTGCCTCACAGCCATTGGCTAGGACCACCCACCCCCGTTCCAAGTCACAAGCATTCACCTTGGTGAGTGTCTTTCACTGATCCGCGGCGCATGCGCAAGTCGCGTACCACGACACGCATGCGCCGGGATTAGCGCTAAGACGCTATACCTTGCGCATGCGCGGCCCGAGACTGACGTGAGTCAACAGAAAACGAACAGCTCTTAATGGCGGCACCCAGCGCGGTGTGCAGAAGCAGCAGAGCACCGCCTAGGAAGCCAGACGGAACATACAGGTAAGCCTCCCAGCCCATCCCAGGGACAGAAAGCTTCCTTGCCCACCCATGGGCAATGGTTAGCAATAAGTGCTTATTCTAATAATTCTCCTTTCTCACTTTCCAACACTAGGAAATGTAATCCAATGCTCGATATGGCTGGGTACACACAGGGGCACTTCTCAAAAGAGCCCCTGATGTACATCCCGGACCATCTATTTCAACAACCCCAGCCAATTCACTGCCTGGGGCCAACCTTTTGAAAGTTACATATTTTGATGATACTGCTATTACCACCGCCAACACGCCCACAAGGTGGGAACACACAAGGGCTATTCAAGAAAGGCCCTTGATGTTTTCCACCGTGTTCATGTGCAATGACCACAGTCAACATTCCTAAACTAGACAAATGGGACCATTGACGCACCTTGGGGGGATCAATTTACAAGTTCCCACCAACCCCTCCCCCCAATACATATATATTTTTTCTCATCCCAGGGCCCAACAGGAGCCAGGACTGCCGTAAAGGACAGTTTATATTACAGAACCCCACTGTGGGCACACAGCAAACCACAACTGGGTAAGAGGCATTTACCTCAATCTATTTTACCATTAGCACAATTTTCAACCAGCTACTTACTTCTCTCGTCTCTTCCTCCCTCCTTTTCTCCCATTTTCAAACTTTCTTTATATCGACACATCAATGTGTTTTTGTCATGTCACTACCTATCACTATGTTTGCACATCACCTTAAACACCACTGCTGAAAATAATGTAATATGTCACTACCTTGTCACTAATTGAATATTGTTCAGCCTTGAGAACGACCGTAAGGTCGAAACACGTGTCGGCTGACCTAACTTGCTCATCAAGTTCCAAATAGTGTTTTTCATAAACACATGTATTTAAGGAAAAAATCACCCAGAAAAACAACGAACAATAAACGAATTAATTAATACTAACCAAAGTGTCAGAAATAATGATTTCACAAACTACAAGCAAGATAGCCGGGAGCAACAAACCTTTCTTTCCAATTTACCAAACTGGGGCTTAGGCTAAACCCCAAAACCGCTCCTGTGATCTTGCCCAAAATCGCAAATCAAAACACATTTGGAGCTTAGCACTGGCAGGTTCCACTCCTAGAGCCTAAAACCCACCTCAGGTATATCTGTTGACTGTGCCTGTTTTAACGTTATGATTGGAATCACAGTTGGTGTGTAGTAGTGTGAGGGTTGAGTAAACAGTTTAGCCACTACACATCCTTGCAATCATGAAGTAATTTGTCCCAGGTTGCAACAGCTAAAGGACCAACTAAATGAGTCAAAACAAAAAATTCCCTTTATTTTTTGATGATGTACTTTCCAACTGAAGGCCACGGTGGATATGTAGCCACTAGGTCAATTATTACATTAAATTAGTATTTGTAAATTATAAGTAAATGCTTATCTCGACATTTCAGTGTGTTCGTTAATACAACAGACATAAAGTGCCTCTATTAGTTGTTATAGATTTGAATTGCCATATTTCATCTAATGGGAATGACTGGTGAGAACATTGGAAAGCACCAAAAGCAGATGAGCCTCAATCACAGAAGGTTTCCCTGTGGTATTGTGCCATTATGTAACGCTTCTGTGAATCAGGCCCATCATGCTCTGTGTTTTTAGGCAAGAGGCCAACTGCATAAGTTCAAACACTCACAGACAGGAGAAAATGGGTGAAACCTAATATTTTTCTTAGTGCACAAATGTGCTCTCACCCAAGGGGTGTCGGTGTCCTAAAGTTAGATGCAATCATTCTCAGCACATGCTAAGAACAAGGAGAAAGTGAGCCGATAGTTAATGGTGCGGCTAGATTTCCTTGACACATAACATTCTCTGCATTCTTGGAATTAAGACGTTCTCCTAAAAATAAATTGCTAACTAAACATGAAATTAAAATAATAATTCGTGATTTGATTTTCTTTGCACAATGTATGTTTTTCAACGTGGCTGTATACAACGTTGTGCACCATCTGTGTTAGTTTATCTAGAAATTGGCTGCAATCTTATTTAATAGGGCTTCTGACATAGCCAGAAGTGGCATACACTCGACTGGCCAGATTAAACAGGAAATCATTTTGCAGATTCACACTGAAAACATGGCAATTCTTAAACTAAGAAACTTCACGTGCCATAATTAGCACTAAGATTTGATTTCTTTTGGTAAGCTGCCTCGCTGCTTTAACAAAACTTGAAATGGAAACCCGCTGCTTGCAAGATATAATACATTTATATGTACAGAATGTACATATCGCGCTTATTGCTACAGAGTTGTAAAATCGTGACGGAGAGCCAGCAGAGAGCTGTCTTCCAGCACCTGTCATTTCGCATTGATTGTGCAAGATAGTGCTTGCCTGTTCAGGGCTGTTTGTTTCCACTAGAGGAGCTGTTTAGAGAAGAGCTCGGGGGCTGGTAGAACCCCCGCCCCCCCAGAAAACAAGTGAAGATGTAGGAAAGTTTAAAGAAAAGCACTGGTGGTGAAACAAGAAGAGGAGCTGGAGAAAGAAAGGGAGGTGAAAAAGTAAATAAATGGTAAAAGGAAAGATAATTGAATCCAGAGCAAAAGGACGAAAGACAAGATGGAAAGAGACACATAATGAGGAAAAGTGCAGTGAGAGCATAACAAGTTGAAAGAGAAACGTAACAGGAAGAGGGAGGGGACAATGAAAGATAAATGTAGGAAGGAAACTGCCGTATTAGACATATCAAAGAAGTTTCAAGCGATTTCAGAAATAAAATATCTCGGCGGGACCAAGTCTGATTTTCATAAGGGTTACTTGCTTCTGTACTGGCACTGCAGGCTAATGGTTTACAGGGTTGCCTAGAGCACAGCCAGAGGTTATGAAAAGATTCAAAACCTTCCATTCATCACTCTTCAATTTTGCATGTCGAAAACGTGGGAGGGGTATACACAGATGTGGTTCCCGGGCTTGCTGTGCCTAGAAACACAAACTGAATCTCAATGATGATGTCTGTTAAGGCCAAAACATGTCTGCGGTTGCTTGTGGTAGCATACAGCAAAGATGCATTTTTGATGGCAATGCCAATTTAATTCTTAACCTTCCATCAATCACTATTCAGTTTTGAATATGAAAGTTGGCCAGATGCGTGATTTCCCACCAACAGAAGACAAAGAAAGCATAGCAAACATTATTATACTAGGATGGCTTGAGCAGAAATCACGCATTTATTAGAAGTGTATAGTTCAAGTTTAGCCCCAAGTGACCTATGCATGCTCTATGAATTAGTGGCTCTGTCATGCGCAGTGCCTTTCTTTGGACCTTTGCATCTTCACTAAAGCAATAATATCAAGGGAAGCACCTTGAAATGGCAGGCAATACTGGACTATACTCTATTTACCGGTGTGTGTCACCTCTTTGATGTTTCTTTCCAGATTGCAATTCCTTGTGTAAAAGCATTCAAATGCAGCATGAAATGTTATTTATTTATTTTTTACATTTATATAGCGCACAAAGCAGCCCTTGGGCATCATGGTGCTGGTATTAGATTGAATTGGCTCACTGCATGCATTCTATCATAGGAGAACATTTTCTCTGTTTTAGTTTTGACTTTGAGCTGTGGACATGTAACGTAACCGCACATTATACTGAAACAATATCTGCATTATATTATGGGTGCATAGTTCTGCTCACAGTTTGTGTAATTCAGTGGTGTACAGTGTATGGCCTACTGGCCAGATTCTTCTGCTGTCTGCAGGCTCTTTGTCTCTCCTGGCCTCTCTCTGACTGTGTCCACCATCTATAGGCCAACTGGCCAGACTGCCCTCTTACTCTCAGAGTGTGTTGACAACTCCACATCTCTCCTTGCTTCTACCTCTCAACTTCTCCTTGGAGATTGCAACATCCACCTGGATGCTTATGATCCATCCAAGGGTCTCTTCTGCAATCTCTGCGACTCTCTCTCTCTCCCTTCTACCCTCTGGTCTCACACACACTGACGGACACACCTTGGATGTTCTCATCTACTCAGACATTCCTCTCTCCAACCCTCTCACTAATCCTATCTCTTGGATTGACCACTTTCTTCTTTCCTCTCACCTGACACTCTCTGTCCCCCTGGCACAGCCCACCCCAGCACTTACACCTACTTTCTCGGTCATTCGAGCCATGAAGCATGTGTCAGTAGATACATTTGACTCCACCTTTTCTGCTCCTCCTACGTCTGCGGCTGACTCACACCCTGAAACAGCTCTCTCTAATCTACATCTTGCCATTTAAAACACTCTGGACATCTTTGCCCCTGCCATGAAAATCTGTCTGAAGCCTACCTCCAAGTGTTAATCTTGGTATGACTCCGACCTTGCCGCCCTGGAACGCAAGTGCAGGGTGGCTGAGAGGAAGTGGAGGGCTTTGGGTGCATCCTCTGACAAACTGGACTGAAGCTTGCTCCAAAGGTAATACAGACTCTCTGTTCTGTCCAAAAAGAGAATCCACATCTATGCCAGCGTCTCTGTGGCCTCTAACAACTCTGCAGGACTCTTTAAAATCTGCAAGGAGCTGCCAATCCGTCTGCTGTCTCTGCTTCTCCTGATCCCTCCCAGCCCCTCTGTATGGCCCTGGCTTCTCTCTTCTCTACTTAAACTCAGGACATCCTGTCCCTGCTCTCCTCGTCCTCTCCCTCTACCTCTCACCCCCACTTTGGCCGCCTCTCCCTATCCTCCTCCTTTCTCCTCTTTCTCTCTCATAACACCTGACGACATTTCTAGACAAGTCTGAGCTATTTTTGTTTTTATTTTATTTATTTATTTTTTGCATTTGATTAGTCCCCAAACCCAGGGGTGTCACGGCATAGGTTAAAAGATTACAGTAAAGCTTTCTGGTTACAAAATTGAAAGTTGTCAAGTGATAATAATACCATTTGGCATAGCATATACAATGCATGTATAGGTTGGCATAACAAGTTGATTGTGATAATTCCATGTTATTAACACAAGATTGCAAAGCAAGCAGTTTAGTATTTGTTGAACAGGGATGGAGGAACCAACTGTTCTTGAGTTCTTGAAGCGGGTGATGAGTAGGTGAGTGCTAGAGGTGGATCTGAGAGAACGCATTGGCATTTTGCGAGTGAGAATTTGATTAATGTAGATAGGGGCATTTTGGGTGATGCATTTATGTGTGTGGTGAGTGTTTTGTGCAGTATTCTGGCTTGCATAGGTAGCCAATGGACCTCTCTCCTGGTCTGTGAAATATGACCACTTTTTTTAATCCCAAGTGTGGCTCTTAGAGCTTTGTTTTGGCAGTAGTTGCAATTTAGCAATATTTTTCTTGGTGTTGCCTAGCAAGAGTATGTTGCAGTAGTCTAGCTTAGACAAGATGAGGGTTCTTGCTAGTGTGATGCAGTTATGTGGGGTGGGAAACTGTCAGCTAAGAGCAATGAATTTAGCCGTGCAAGCAGTGGATGAGATGAGTGAATTAATATGTTTACTCATAGTGAGACTGGTGTCTAAGTATACCCTAAGAGTTTTGACTTGGTTAGAGATAGGAATGGGGGTACCATCTATGATGATAGAAGTGTAATACCGGTGTAGATTTTTCAGTCTGACGGGAGAGCCTACAATGAGGATCTCTGTCTTTTCACCATTAAGGCATTGCTGTTTGTTGCCATCCAGTTTTGAATGAGAGAGTAGATTTTATTTATGAGAATTGTGTCCTGTTCTAGATTGCCAGTGATTGGAATGAGAATCTGAGTATCATCCGCAAAATTAGTATATATAACTCCCATGGCATCTAATGCTGCTAAAGTTTTGTGTAAGCATTATACAGGGTGGGGGAGAGGCATGATCTTTGTGGTACGCCTATCAGAACTGTTATAGGATCAGCTGCCTCATCACCTATAGCTACTCTGGATGTGTATTCGGATAAGAAGGATTTGATCCATGTGGTTACGTTGTTAGAGAAGTGAATATTTTTAGATAATGCTAGACATAATCTGTCATGGTCCACTAGATTGAAAGCAGTGGACAGATCAAGAAATAGTAGGATTCTTAGATTCCCTGCATCTCTAATGGCATCCATTTGATTTTTTAGGTCAAGTAGTGCTGTCTCTGTGCTGTGTTTTGCTCGAAAGCCAGATTGTCTATCGCCTAACAGGTGATTATTTTCTAGGGGTGATTGCACTTGGGTGTATGCGATTTTGTCAATTATCTTGAGGAGGAAGGGAACTGTGGTGATAGGTCTGTAGTTTCTGGGGATGTTGGGATCCAGAGTAGGTTTTTTCAGCAGGGTTGTGACCCAGGCTTCTTTAATATCTGAAGGGATGGAGTTGGTGCTAAAGGATGCGTTTATGAATTTGGTGCTAATAGGTGCTTGTGTGGGAGCATATGTCTTCACTAATTTGGCAGGAAAGCTATCTCCTTTTCAATTTGAAGGTCTGAGGGAAGCTATAGTCTTGAGTACTTGGTATTGGGTAACTGGGGTGAAATTGAACTGGTTCCTGGTGCTTTGTCGTCAGCCGTGACAATAGAGGTGGTCTCAGCAGAGTGAACCAATAGCTTTCTTTTCATTGTTATTTTGTCTGGGAGAGAGTTAATTTTGGTAGCTAGGGCGTTCTGTATAGTGGTGCACCATGCTTTGCTGGCGATGGCCGGGCTAGGAGGTGGGATGGTTGTTTCCAATTCTCTGAGGATTGAGAACAGTTCTTTACTGTTGGAGGCAGCGTTGGTGATACGTACGTTCAAGGAGCTGGCTTTATGGGCAATAACTGCAAGTTTATATTTTTGTGAGATAAATAGTGATCTGACCATGAGATTTTTAAGATGTCATCAAGGGATACTTCAGTATTCACGGTAAGAATCCAATCTAAGGTTCTGCCTTTAGTATGAGTTGGTGTGTTGACAAATTGGGAGAATTGCATTCTTGGAACACCTTATAGAATGCTGTCGCTCTGTGATCATGAGCATCATTGAATCCTAAATTAATGTCACCTAGTAGTATGAATTTGGTTTTGGGTTTGAGGAGAGGGGTAATACGTAATGCAATGTATATGTCTGGGTGATTGGAGGAGATTGGTGCTCTGTAAAATATAAGGACGTTGATGGTTGTTTTAGGGTCAGTAGTTAGTTTAAGTGCTAAGAGCTCGTAACCATCTATACTTTCTGTTTTGCAGGCCATGAAAGTGTCATCCAAACAGGTTCTCCCCTGCTCCTCCAGAGCAATCAAGGACCACATTGACACCCTCGCTTCAGCCTTGGGAGATTTCTGCAATCACTCTTTCAACACTGGTGCTTTCCCCTCTCTACTTAAGCACTCCCTTCTGCACCCCCTCCTTAAAAAGCCTTCTGCCGATTCTACCTGTCCGGCTAACTATTGTCCGATCTCTATCACTCCTTTTCTGGGCAAACATTGGGAAATGCTGGCCATCTCCCAGCTTACTCTCCACACTGAAAATGTTGGCTGTCTCCATGACCACCAGTCTGGCTCAGAGCAGCCAGAGACAGGGAAACTGCTCTCCTGAACACCCATGAAGATCTGCTCTCCAATCTAGACTCCAGCATCCATTCTGTCCTCATCCTCCTTGACCTTTCCTCTGCTTTCAACATGGTCAATCACACCATCCTGATCAACAGACTCCATGAGAACCTGGGCATCACAGATCAGGCCGTGGAGAGGTTGACCTCTTTCCACATGGACTGACCGTCCCAGGTCCTACTTGGGTCCTTTCTCTCGGACACCTCTCTCTCCACATGTGCAGTTCCCCAGGGCTCTAACCTCTCACCCTCGCACATTCCAGACTGTCTAACCACTCATCATGATTGGTGTACCTCCAATAATCTCTTCCTTAATGCCAGTAATACAAAGATCCTTCTCATCAGGACCCATGCTCCCACTTTCCCTCTCTCACTCTGGCTGCCCTCCTTGGTATCATCTTTGACTTGACTCTCTCCTTCTCTCCTCACATCACGGACCTTTCTAAGAAGGCTCACTACCAGCTGCACCTCTTCAGCGGGTACTCTTCCTTTTCTCACTTTCCCCAGAAGCGCATGTCTCTGGAGCTCTGGTTCTCTCTTGGTTGGACTACTGTAACAGCCTCGTTCTCAATCTGCCTTCCTCTACTCTCCACCCTCTGGAACTACTCCAGAATAGGACTGCAAGACTTATCCTTGGCCTCAAGCCCAGAGACGGTATCTCTCCAGCCTTGAAACCTCTCCACTGTCTCCTGGTGGCTGCAAGGATCAAGTTCAAGACCCTCTGCATTGTCCCCAAAGATTTCTGGGGCAGGGGCCCGCACTAAATTCAACACTCTCTTCCTAAATACCTTCCTTCATTAATCCTTTGCTCTGCTGCCTCCAACTCTCTCAGGGTCAGAGGGCAGGGGGCAGATCACTTTCCTTTGCAGGTGAAGTTCTGGAAGCAGCTCAAAACCTTCCTTTTCCTCTGCTTTCTCTCCCTCCTCTGCTGACCTATCGTCAGCTGTGCTGACTGGTTGCTTGGTTACTCTCAGACTCTCACTGGGTACCTGGCTCCTCTTTAACAGTCTCCCCTGCACTGTCCCTAGGACTGTCACTCACAAGGGGCTGTAACTGCAACCTCTACAGTTCCCCGCCTCCTTGCACTTACCCAGAGCTGCGCTTTCCTGGCTGCACTTACTCAGAGCAATGCAGCCCTGATTGCACTTGCCCCCTTGTCCCCACTTGCACTTCCTCATCCCCTTTCCCTGCACTTTGTGTTACCTCACTTGCACAATCTGAATCACACAAGGCCTAGTAAGATCGTTTGTCTTGTCCTCCCTCTGTACGCTCCCTTGTCTTGTCGCACCTAGAAAGACATGTGTACAGGCAGTTATAAATGACTTATCATATCATATCAATCATGATTTATTGCCCTCAGAGTCACGTGGATTTTCACAATGAATTATTTTTGTCTTGCTCTGAGGACCTTCAATTTGGTGACCAAGGGGATCCGTATATGTAAATCTCCCCAAGGAGGCTGATGCGGGGTCAAGAGGTGGTATGGGGAGAATCCCTGGTGCACCCTCACTTGGTCTACATCTCAAGGCAGTGGACAAACACATGGTGTTACCTTGGAACAAAGCACCCCTCTACATTTGGGAAGACAAGACAAGATGGGATTGTGTAAATCAGACTCTCACCAACTACAAATCACAGGCTTTTCATGGCCACTAAAGCTGGCAACTCTGTAGTTACCACAGGTGTCCTCACCCCTTTAAGGGAAATTAAGAGGGGTGGTTTTGTGGCACCAGCAGTGCCTGAATGCACAGCTCCCCTCCTGTGGTGCCAACATTTTCCTAAATCTACCCAGAAAAAGAGGGGAACCTGGCCTATGCCATTGAATCTCAGAGGCAGTCAGCCAGTCTTTACACAACGCCCTTACCCTTACATGGTTGAGAACAGAAAGGTGAGACATGTCTACCTAAAGAGCATGGCAAGAGAAGCACAACTAGAAGGAGGACCACCCATAAGGAGGGGCTTGCCAGCCCCAAGTACCGCCTCAGAAATTGAAGCCATCCTCAGGAGTGGGACCCACCAGTTACGAACTTCAAGATGGAGGGAAGATTGTTAGGAAGCTGCAGTCTGGCAGACAGTAACCCAACCAGGCCTAGAGAATTAGGACACACAATTTCCTTATACCAAGTCTGCAAATCTGAGTTCCCTTAACCCAGTGTCATGGCCACTGGGCAAGGACCATAATGCCATAATCTAAAGGGTCCAAGTGGACCCAGTCCTGGCGCCTTTGGGGCCAGGCTCATGAGAAAGTGTGCTCTGCACACTTTATTTCTGGTGCACATGTTATTTCCTTTCCTGCAGGTACCCCACGTGCATCCAGGTCGGGAGTGGCCATAGGGAAACATTGGGCTGCATGTGCAGCATCCTCTTGGAGTGGCAAGGTGGGGCCACAAGACAGAGCCAAGGGGGCGTGACAGGGACCAAGCTATTTAAGCCTGCCCCACCCGCATGCAAGCGCTTCACGTTAGTCTGCTTATGCAGAGTAACGCTCACCGTCACCTGAAGCACTCTTACCTGAATCCAGCAATGCCATTGCTTGAAGCGCTGCTTACCTGACTCCAGCAACATCATCTCAGCGCACATTTTACCTGATTCCAGCAATACCATCGCTCGAAGCGCAGCTTACCTGACTCCAGCAACATCATCCCCAGCGCGCATCTAATCTGACTCTGCATCCCATCGCCTGCAGCGCATCTTACCTGTTTCCAGTAGTCATCACTGGTGAGGCGCATCCTCACCTGTTCCAGGCGACCAGCTATGTGGGAGCCCATCTCGACCAGCAGCCTCTTGGATCCATCCATCCACCAACCGCCGGCAAGTCTTCGGATAGCTGCCTCTCGTCAGACGTCGCCAGTCCATCCATGCAGGAGAAAAGGAAAAACAAGGTTAGAAACACATAAAGACTTAACGCTAAGGTTGTGCGCAGCTTATTCTTTGCACTTGACCTGAGAACCCAATTACCTTCAACTGGGGATCTCGCAACCCCTCTGGTCTCCATTTGGACTCGATCCCAACACCGCGACTCCGATGGGCCCTTCATCACCTACTGAGGAGAAGAAAGACATTACAAGGGTTACGGACAATAATCACGGAAGAAAGACATTGTAAAAGATATGGACAATAATCATTGTTAAGAAACACTTAACTTCGAAGTGGACCAGCCACAGCCGGTCTGGGCTGCCATGCACGTTGACCAGTGAAGCAACTAGGTCCAGTAAAAGCGCCCCTGCAGATGAAAAGCAGGACAGAGAGCTCATCCTCATAAATCAACAGGTGAGTCTATATGGGAAAACGCATGCTCACCTCATTCTGGGAAGAATGGTTTGAGGGAAATCATTGTCCAACCACAGCATTCTCACTGCCTCTCATATTCTCTCAGGGGCAGTGTCTGCAACCAGTGCAGTCCACACTACAAGAGCATGGGAAGAAGCCTGACCCAGGTGAGCCGATTCCAGGGAGTGCTGCAACCGTGCCCCAACACCCCCGCAGAGACCAGGTGAGTGTAACACCCAGAAAAAGGATGGTATGTAGAACCAGGGTGTGGCAGGCAAAGAGAGGACCACCCAAAGGTGGGGACAAGCCAATCCAAAGTCAGACTCTAGGTCTCTAAAATATTCTCATGGGAGGAGCATGACAATGCATCCCTACCGCTGGTACCACACTACATTCTCCTTTCACCAGTGAGTCTCTGGGAGGCTGGGCTAAAGCCATATAAATAAACATGAACTCAGTCTCAGATTGGAATCAGTTTGTGTAGCAGCTAGAAACCAGAGGGAAAATACAGGAGCTTTTTAGGAGCAGGCTGGGGTAGGACCAAGAGGACCTGAAGGGGAGGAGAGCCCAGGATACTGGGTGAGAGGCCCAAATCGTAGTGCCACAATAGTGTCTGGAGGCAGGAGTAGAGACCCAGGAGACCAAGTTAAGAAGCCAAGAGAACTGGGACAGCTGGTAAGAAGTGGTGGTCAAAGAGTGAAAGGTAACCTGAGAGAGGGTGGTGCCCAGGGGGGTGAAGAAGGTTGGAGAGATAGGACAGACCATGAGAACATTGATTGTACAGAAGAAGGTACCCAAAGAGGTGAAGAAGCTGAGAAAGATAGCAGGTGTGTAGAGATTTCAGATTGGGAAAAGGAAGGGGTCCCAAACATCAATAAAGGTACAGGATAGAGGTATGATTGGAACGCAAATAAAGTGATGTTAGGTGGTTAAGTAGAGGGAAGGAACTGAAGGATAGAGTTAAGGATTTGGTACAGAAGTTGATGAAAGTAATGGAGGAGTGGAGAAGCTAAAGTAATAGATATAGGAGTGGAAAACCAGGATACTGTTATAGGAGGAGTTAGGGCAGTTCTGGATGACAGAATGTGAGGTTCAGAGCACTGTGGTATGGCTTGTGGAGAAGGGGACAAGAAATACATTACCAGATAAGAGGAATGGTTACAGTAGATGGCCACATTCAGAGATTTCTGAACTACCACATCTGTTCTCCAAGCTCTCCATTCCCTGCACCTGAGATTCAGAGGCTCTCTGGTAGATAGAGTGATATGATATGATTTGATATGATATGATATGATATGATATGACATTTATAATGTGCCTATACACAAGTGTTTCCACAAGTGCAGCCAGTGCCTGGAGGCGTAGAAGCCTGAGATCCAAGAAAAGGAAGAGGACCAGTAAACAGAAAGGACAAGCGACAAATGAGAAGGAGAAGGATCTGGAAGATATTCCACTGAAATCAGAAATGTTGTTAGTCTGCAAGGAACCCAGTGAAAGGCAAGTCACATTTACAGGGAGAACTAGAGACTTTTCACTTTTGTGACAATGACATTTCTTTATTCAGCATTTGCAGTGCTTGGTTGCCTTGCAGCTTAGCTTGCCATCACTGCAGCCAGCCAAACAAATATAATTCACACGTTATGCCTACCCCATTTATCATTTTGCACCCACACTTATGGTTCTCGAATAACCCACTCTGAAGTTAAGTTTCCTATGAGTTTCTGGTCCGTGATCCCTATCACCTACGTGACAGTACCTACCGGATTATATTAAATACATAGATGTAAGCATGCTAGAAGCAGCACAGAAATGCATACCATCAAGGTGATGGACAATGTTCTTAACATTCTCACACAATTAGTCAGAATGATACTCAATGATGGGGACTCAGGTGCACGTCAAAACCCAGCTTTATTCAAACAATGAATCCTAGCTGGGACAGCATACAAACATCTTGTTCTCATAGCTCTCAAAATGTTCAACAATTACAAGCAAGTTTTGTACCAACACTACGTCAGCGATTATGTCACATTACATAATCAATCTACAAAACATACAGAGAATTGGGGTTGGTTAATGGCTCAAACTATATATAGGATGCATTGGGGTTAGTTACTCTATTTGTCCATACATATCTGATGGCACTGCCTAGACCCATCTCATTACAGATACTATTGCTAATACATCATTGCAGGGACAGCTAATTGGGTGGCATTATCCATCATAGGCGGTGTGGAATGAGGAAACTCTATTGGTTGACATTTAACTCACCAACCATAAGGGGTGGGAATAGAATTTGTATTTGTATTTGTATTTTGTTTATTTATATAGCGCGCCTGGCCCAGGGGCATCTGGGCGCATTTTCTTACAAGTTACAGAAGCATGATGTACAACAACATGGAATAATATACAGGGTTACAGAAACATGATGTAACGGAGCCATAGATCAATACACATTTCAAAATTTACAGGATAATTATAAAATTACAAGAGAAATGTAGAGGGTGTTTAGACGATACAACATGACCTAGCGAAGCAAGGCAGAAGCAGAGCAGTGTGGGTTGATATGTTCATTTTGAGTGGAATGGCAGGAGGAGGATTAAGAATCCTGAGCTGTAAGCCAACATTTGGCTTTTTGCTTGAACGAGTGGAAGGAAGATATAGATCTAAGAGGGTTGGGCAGCGAGTTTCACAACTTGGTGGCAAGGACCGGGAAACGGCCACCCCTGCTTTCTGAAGCTAGAACCTAGTTAGTGAGAGACAATTAGCTTGGGCTGGTCTAAGAGGGCAAGTGGATGTGTGGGAAGTGCAGCAGTTTTCCACATATTTATTTCTTTTTGCGTGAGCGTAAGAGTTTTGAGTGAGATTCTTTGGTAGACCGAGACCCAACAAAGGCTGCATCTGGTGTCAGAGATATGGTGGTTCCTAGGAATATTTAGACCTGCCCTTACCTGTAACTTGCTTATGTTGGGTTGACTGGTCCCAAGGTAGAGCAAATTACAGTAGTCGATTTTCGACATGATGAGGGTTCTGGAAAGGATAGTACAGTTCTCCGTGGAAAGGAAAGGCATGCTGTGATAAGTTTACATGTGTAGGCTGAGGATGAGAGTACGGCATTGGTTTGTCTTATCAGGGATAAGGTTGAGTAAAGATAAATGCCTAATGTTTTTGTGTCGTTGGATACCTTGATGGTATTGCCATCGATGATGAAGGATTTGAAAGCGGGATCAAGTCTATTGAGTCTGTGGTGGGAACCAAGGATGAGTAGCTGTGTCTTGCCATCATTGTGATGGAGCCTGTTTTGTGCCGTCCATGCCTGGATGGCCTGATAGACGTCGTTTAGAGCTTTGGTGTCAGCTTTGTGGTCACCAGTGTTAGGGATGAGTATGTGGGTGTCATCTGCGTAGTTAGTGTGGGTAACACCCAAATAGTCAAGAATATCAAAAAGCAGTTTTGTGAACACGTTGTAGAGTGTAGGTGAAACGCACGATCCTTGAGGTACCCCGCATAAGACTGACGAGGGTTCAGCGGAGGCCGATGGTGAAAAGACCCTCATGGATCTATTTGCCAAGAAGGATCTAATCCAAGTGGTGGCTTTGTCGGAAATGTGGGCTGCAGATTTGAGATGGTGACAGAGAATTTGATGGTTAACCAGATCAAATGCTGCAGATAAGTCTAGCAATAGGAGGAGGGCCATCTTGCATTTATCTTTAAGGTACTCAGTTTGAGTTTTTAAGTTGATTAGAGCAGTTTCAGTTCCATGCTTGGGTTGGAAGCCAGATTGTCTGCCGCCAAGGAGATTATTGGATCGTAGATATCCTGGATTTGCAGGTAGGCTGCTCGGTCCAGGATTTTAAGTAAAAAAGGAACAGTGGTGATTGGCCTGTAATTCGTGGGTGTACATGGGTCTAAGGATGGTTTTTTGAGAAGGGGGGTGACCCACGCGTCCTTGAGGTTGTCTGGTACCGTACCCGTGTTGAACGAAGAGTTTATGAAGGCTGTGATAAAAAGGAGCTAATTCATGGGTGGCTTCCTTAATGATAGGGGCTGGGCAGGTGTCACCCTGGCAATTGGAGGGTTTGAGTTTAGCAATGATGTTTTCAACCTCATTTATAGAGAGGGGTGAAATGCAGAATGGATTGTGGGTGTGAAGAGGAGGGGCGTTCTTTCCCGTGGGAGTACTAAACTGTGAGACTGTAGGTAAACTGCTTTTGGCATTGATTTTGGTTTGTAAGGTGGTGATTTTGTCCAAGAGCGCATTTTGAATATTGGAGAACCATGTACTATCTTTGGTGCAGGTGTCTGGTGTGGCAGATGGTGATTCGAGTTGTTTGAGTATCCTAAAGAGCTCTTGAGTGTTGGATTCAGCTTGCAAGATTCTTTTGTTATAAGTGTCTTTTTTGGCTTGGAAGATTGCCTCTTTGTAATTAAGGGATGCTATAACAAGGCTGTCCTTATTGGAGACTTAGGGGAGGCTTTTCCATCGGGATTCAGCGTTCCTCTTTTCCTTGCGCAATATTCTCAGTTGTGGTGTGAACCACGTGTTAAGGTATGCACAGGGTTTGGGTTTCTGCTGTTTGATTGGGGCAATGGTTTTCAGAGCTTTAAGTATGATTTGGTTGAAGGTATCCACTAAGACTGTGGGGTCATTGCACGATACCCAAGCATTGTTAAGTGTAGGTAGTATAAGCGGGAGCAGTTTCTCCCTAGTTATAACCCTTTTGTTTCTCGTGTTGATGGATGGAGCAATGTTTTGTTTTGCGAAATGGTTGTTGGTTGTTGAAGGTTATCAAGTGGTGATCAGACAAGGCGCACAGTGAGTTGGACTCAATGTTAATGCTACAGTACAGATTGATCAGCTTATCGAGGGTTCTCACTTTGGTGTGAGTAGGTTCCTGAATGCAATAGGAGAAGCCCAAGTCAGTTAAGATACTGGCAAGGTACAACGCTTTGTGGTCATTGGGATCTAGGAAAGCAAGATTGAAATCACCCAATAAGATAATTTGTGAATTAGGCTTTGTGTTAGCTGATAGGAGGGAGTTGATGTCATCTGCAAAGGTGGAGACAGGCCCTGGTGGCCTACAGATAAGGTGCATGGTGATAGTTTGAGTGGGTGAGACAGGTAGTTTGACAGACAGTAGCTCTGCTGAGGGCAAGTACTGATTAAGGATTGGTCTAAGACCTAGAGTACTTCTGAAAATGAAGGTGACGCCTCCGCCTTTAGCTTGGTTGGTGTTACAGTCATATCTGTTAATGAAATAACCATTGGGGATGGCGAGAGAGAGTATTGGCCTGGATGCAGCATGTAATCAGGTCTCCGTAATGGCTAGGAAATCTAGATCTTGTGCTGTGATGAGATAAGCAATACCCAGTGCATGGGCAGGGAGGGACCTATCATTCACAAGGGCACCCTTAAGCATAGTGTCTTTGACAGTGGGAGGGGCAGTGTTAGTAATATTCACTGCAACTTTATGTATGATGTTCTTGATACTTGTTAACTTCGGTCTTTGTGTGTATTTGCCCGGAGTATTGAGAACTTTGTCGGTTATAGTGCGAGGGTGCGATTGATGTGCAGTGCGAGGGAATTGGGAGCCTAATCTGTGATTCCTGAGCTACAGTGTGCAGGGTTGATTAGGGGTAGGTTTGGAAGCTAAATGTTCCAGCCTTAAAGCATGTGAGTTCAGGTATGGGTTAGAGGGTATCTATGAGGTGGTGGGCATAGACATGATGGTATAGTGTTTGGAGTGAGGCAGGAAGGTGGTGTGGGGAGTGTTCTCTGGGAGTGGTGGGCTCAAGCTATTAGAGCACAAAGAGCACAGCATAGTAAGGGTACATTTCACTGTGGTAGTGGGCTGAGTGGATGTGACCCTGCTGAAATTAGGGAGATAGCAGGCTATTATTAGTGTGCTGTAAAGTATCAGTTGTGAACAATGTTTAAAAAAGGTGCATGTACATAGTGAGAAGGGTGCAAGGCATGTAGGCAGAACAACCTAAGTTAAGAGGGTATTGCCAAATATAGACGACATGAAAAGTACAATAGTGATAGGTCCAGTACAGTATAGTAGTATGGAGGAGCAAATTGGTAAATTACACACATGGCTAACAACAACAAGGCAGCAGGTTTGATAGGCATGAATCAGCTGGGGCATTGGTGATCATCTATGATGCACAAAGAGCTTCAGTTAGACGTGCATGACTTGTGAGGGGAACAAAAGAGCAAGGAGGGGCATGGGAGAGTGTGTGGATAAAGCTAGGTTACAGAATGGTGGTCAGCAGGAACAATCACTATGGCATATGGTGGGTTAAGAGGGACATATATGTAGCACAGCTATTGTAAAACACGTAGAAGCCTGTAGTCTGCCATAATTCCAATTAAGGAATACTCCTGGTCATCCTGGTCATCCTGATGCAATGAGGCCTTCCCTTTCCTTAGTACTTGACCTTGTGTGCCACCTGGTGCTGCGTGTATTGAGGGAGTCTTGCAGGTGTCTTATCTGTGTTTGGCTCATGATGAATAGCCAGTGTTCTTCATGTCTGGACCACGTGCTAAGGTACCATGTTTGAGAGTGCATTTGCTTCGATTTGTTAAGGTTTTAAATAATTCTTAGGTCCATGTTGTTCTTTGTGGCTACCTGGGGTGCTAGTCAATTACTGTCTGTGAAGTATTTTGGCTTTGCTGATCTTGTGCACTGGGACATCAATGGGTACATGTGCTCTTATTAAAATTGATTAATTTGGGCGTCTACTGCTTCCCATCCTGGGAACCGTTATATTGTGCCTGCCTGCATTCTATTTATCTAGTACTCCATTCCTTGTTCCTGACCTTGGCTTGGGCTGTGAGCTACTGTCTGGGCTCTACACAAAATACATGTATTTTTGTAAATTCAGAATCTTGGGTTCTGATGCCCTCCTAATTCTGAGACCTGGGCGGCCTCTGCGTTAGGAAAATGGCTGTACTTCTGTCTTCCTGTTTCCATATTGGCGACCAATAGCCACCTCTATTCATCTTGTATGTCTGCAATACGATGATGTCCCTGCCCGTGTATTCAGCATCTTATCTGTCTATAATCCATCTGCCCTATCGGTGTAGTGAGTCCCTTTCTTGGTGCCAGGAGCCTCCTGTCTTTTTATACTGTATTGCACTATTTATATTGCACACTATTTCTGCATTCTACAAACTGCTTTTAGTCCTTAATTGTGTCCCACAACCTAATTCTTTATGGCAGATTGCATGTACATTTACTTTGGTTATGCATATTGTTTCATCAAGCTCTGTTTAACTCATATTATCAACCACCCTTAGGTTCATGGGGTGGTAAGGCTGTATCAGCCTATAACGTCTTTCGCCCGTGCAGTAATGGGGCGGGGCCAGGGCAGGAGGTGGTAATGACCTATTCATCTGCATCATCACATTCGCCCCTCTGGTCAAATTTCCCACCTGGCCCATACATCTGCCCATTTCATTATAGTCATTTTTGGGTATCCATATTTTGGTCACCCCCCTCAAGCTGCCTCCTTATGCTGTGTATTCTTGAGGACCACAACATGTTCAGTGTAATTGTGGGGGTCAAAGGGACATTTGGACAATGTCCCAGGAGGTCCAATAGGGAGGTCTTGGAGGTACATGCTGGGTAGTTCATCTGTGTACACTCATGTACTTGGGCATCCACATTTATTACTGTGGTCATTTCCAGTGCCTTCTTGTTCACGTTTTTACATTGCTTCAGCGCTATTTCTACTACACAAAATTCTGTTAGGTCCAGTAACAGCATGGCAAATAATATTTTGAATGTGTAAACAGGTCATCAAACCAGTCATCATCTTCAATGTCTTCCACCTCTGACACCATCTTGGTGTGCACTTCCTGTAGGGCTGTGATAGCCTCTGGAAGGATCCCATTCTCATCATCGTTTGCTTGTATGTATCTAGAGCAAGATGGGCTGATCTTAGGGAAGCACCTCCCTCCATAGCCGTTATCAGATCAAGGGCATACCTACTTTGAAGAGTCATTAATCTCACTGTTTTCAACTCTCCTTTAACCACATTAAACCCTTTTATAGTTGCATTTATTGTTTGTAACATATCCAATCTCATTATTTATAACCATTTCACATTTGTTGCTGATTGCAAGCCAGTGGCAAGATAGGAGGTAAAGAACATTGCCGTTCTGCCAAACACTTTATGTTCGTCTGGTATGTCATCATATACATCTACTGATTTTGTTGAAAAATAATTTTCACTTTTGGCGCAAGAGACCTTTTATTTCAAATGTGTTTTCTCATCAGTGGTAAATCACGAATATGCACCTCACTCTGAGGCACCACCAGTGCTGGTGAATGTATTATCACTATGGAGCAGAGACCTCCCCAATTTAGGGAAGCTGCATGTAGGCCTTTCAACCACAAGCCCAATAGTTGTCCATTAATACAACTGTGCCTACTTTCATACCTGGCATGTTTAAAAAAGCATTTGCAACCTGTGTTCCTTCCAACTTTCACTGTGCCCTTTTTTCGTATAACAGCACAGAGTTGCATTTTTGACTGGTATTATGGGCACTGGTCCTCCCTCATCTTCTACCCAGGTGAGCAATTTGTGCATTCAAGCCATTGTTTCTGGCACACTTTATTTGCATTTAGCACAAACTCCTCAGGCTGTGCTATGAGTGCTTCTGCGTTGAACCTATCAATCGATCGACTCACCCTTCGGTGGTAAATACACTTCCTTTTATCTGCAACTGTCCTATATTGCAGTTACTAGGTATTTCTTTCCCTTCTGCATCACTGCAAGAATCTTCTATTCTAATCTCTCCCCTATTCAGACCTGACAGTATATATTTCATTACCTTGTTTAGTGTTTTAGCATCATCATCAGCGGCATTTGTTTTATAAATCTATCCTCACGTGGACGGTCTGCCTTTGCTACCCACTGCATGGTGGATGTTTCACCCTGCAATTCTCCTTGTGTCATGCATAGTGCAAGATGTGTCAGCAATGTGTTGTGTTTCAGGGTACTTCAGTTGCTATACAAACTTTAGAGGCATCCTGGCATACAGGATGAGGGAACACAAAAACAGCTCTCATCAGACTTCTCCCTCCCCACTTTGCACATGTGTTTGTACCACATATTACTGGTAAACTGGAGGGAATGATCAGAATACTTGCTCAAGTGGTTTTGGTCATTTTGCACACCTCTTTTTAATCTTTTCATTAGAGTGGTTGTTTCAGAGAATGCTTCAGGTGTCATTTCACTTGCCATTCTTTCAGTGGCTACACTTGTGTTATGCTCACTGATACTAGCCTTGCCATAATGTTAGTGATACGTTATTTCACTGCGATACAAATAATACAATTAAAATAAACTGAGAAAAACATTGCTGTGATTTTAATAGCCAACATATCTGCCTTTTGCAGAGATCTGTGTGTACGAGCTCTTCTATGCAATAAAAGCACATGTTTACTATTTTTTAAGAACTGCATTTTACGCCTGGACAACTGTCTCTTTACTGCATAAAAAATAAGTGTCCAAAGTAAAACTTATTTAAAAAATAAAAGAAGGTTCTTGTTTATAAATCAGTGTATATATTGTTGAAAAGAAAACTGTCATAAAGAAAAATGGTTGGCCCGGGCACATAGGTTTTCACACTAGTACAATAAATAAAATAATAATTCCACTCGCTGTTTTTCATTCGTAGTGAGACAGTGAGAATAAGACATCTTCATAACTTGAAGAATCCAGTTCTACCCTTTGAGCCTCATTACAGGTTTGGCGGTAGCTGTGCCCTTATTAAGGGCATGGCTACCGCCAAACTCGCTACCGGCCCCGGCACCCGCGAATGGGCCATTACCGGCCCATTACGAGATGAATGGGCTAGTGATTGCCCATTTGCGTGTGCCGGTATGGCCGGCCTCCCGATACCCATTCTTCCACATAGGGCATAACGGGGGTCGGGAGCATGGTTGCACCGGCACCATTAATAACGGTGCTGGTGCAATCATGTGTTCTGCTCGCGGGTGCCGGTCTGCACGCCTGGTCAGACCAGGCGTGCAGTTCGACACCAGCAGGCTGAACTCGCAATGTGGCGGAGAGGTAACAACAGCGCCGGTAGCACTACCAGCACCGTTATTGCCTTTCCGCCACATTGATAATGAGTCCCTTTGTCCTGCTCTTTATTTGTCACATACTCTAGCATAAAAAACAGGCCCTATCTGAGTCTATCTTTACCTCGTCTTGTCTTTTTTTAAGGATAGGGGTGGAAGGGATCTAAAAATGACATGAGAAGGGCCCAAAAATTTTCATTTTGTTTTCAGTTCTCTGCCATATTTAAGTTGACTTGGGTGCATAGTGCATAGTGAACACACATCACAACAGAGGAGGCAGAGAGGGATAGCGCAAGCTACGTACATGGGGCAAGAGGCTCAAGGGCAATACTTTTGGCGCTAATTACAAGATGCATTATATTGTTGTTGTATGTTATGATGAATTCTGATCATATGTTTGCGATATTCGTGGGCAACACATTGAATATATGTTACTTCCGCCTCATTTTTTAATTGGGGCATTTGTGTTCAACTTTCAGTTGAAAACAAAAATCTTAATTTTTATTATCATGTTTTCTTGTATAATTTGAACATTAATGTTTTCACGCACATCTTTTGTTGAAAATAACATGCCATACAGCCATGAGCAAGACAGTAAAAGGGTTGAAACACATGTTGGCTGTTTTTGTTATTAAATATGAAAAGCAATTTTTTGAATCATTTGGACATTTGTTTACTTGCAAATTGCGATTTTCATGTACGTGGTATTATAAGAGAGTGTCCTGGGCAGAATGTGTTGAGATCTGTAATAAAAACATACTTTATCCAGGTTTGCCTTCAGCCACTCGATGTACAAGCATTCTGAGTGTCCTTCAATTAAGTCGTGTTAAAAACAAGAACTGGCAAAGCCAACAGTTTTGGCATACGTATAAGTATTAGGAATTTGCCAGGTACTGCTATCAAATAGATGCCCAGGGACTACCATCAATTGCCAATTAATACCACTTTGGTGGTCCCTGGCAAGTGCCTTTCCCATTCCTCCACAAAAGCCCAAACTGTTGGCATTGTCAATGATTGTTAAAAAAGGTAGCAGGCAACCTGCAGGTTCATATCATGTGTTCTTTGTACAGAGCGTGTCATGCCGCTTATCTCAAACCTCTGTTTCTACTCTGTTGGAAAAGGAAGCTGATGTGCTTAATACCTCTGCAGATTTGTATAATTTGAGTCGAGATAATGGGAGAACAAATTCAAAAACGAATCAAGGACCTTGGTTGCTCCCTTACAATGATAACACGGGGAGGCCCCAAAAAATCAAGGGAAGTCAAATTTAAGATTGTGGAAAAAAACTACCTTGGAAAATTCAAGACTTTCTGGACAACCAAAAAGCACATTTCATCTTCCAATAGGAAACACAACGTAAGAGTGATCCAGTACTCTAAGGCAATTGTGGGGATTGGTCAGCCGATTGAAACAACCATAATCAGGACCCTGGACCTACTACTTTCTCTTCTAGTGGCACATAGGGTACTTTTTCCTACAGGTAGGACTGGGAATTAAGTCATGCTAATCAATCTGTTATAGCTGTTGCTCAATTTATTTCAGGTCCAAAAGCTAATGCAAACCATATGATACTGTCAGATTCCAGTGTGCAGAAAAGATTATTTGGGTTCTCACACAACAAAATAGGTTTGGATGCAAATCCTAAATCCTTTACAAACTTGACTTCTGGTTTCACCTTGGAAACAATCACTGTCAATGATTGTGGCAACACTGCACTCATGACTCGTTAATATCAAAGTTCAAGCACCAGTGCTGGATCCCCATGGACAAAGCCTTTGTTCCTGTTTGAATTTACCTCCAGAAACTGATGTCTTAACAGTAGTGATTAGTCAAGTTCCATTGCGCAGTGGTCAGCAGATTACTTGAAATTGACATCAGTTTTGATTAATAAAAGCATGCATTGATTAATACCAAACTGCTGAGAGCCTCGATCAGGTGGGCAGATGTGTGAATTCAGTGGTTCCTTTTGGAAAACACTTGCAGAAAGAATGCATAATTGTCAACTTTTTAAACTCATTCACTGTTCAATAACTCCTTTCTCAAAGAGCCTTTGTATATGGGGGAAATATAATAAGGCTTGTACCCCTTCATTATCTTTATTTGAACAACTCCAAGGTGAATATGTTTAACTGGGACGTTGACTACTCCATTGGAAAACATTGCTCTGACCAACCGCTGTGAGCCTCTGTCTAATTTAAAAGAAGTGATTGATTGTGCAATATAAAGGTTGGTATTCTCCCACCAGCACATATCTAAATTACGTTGTCTTTTAATGTCTTGTAAAACAATTCTCTATCTATTGCTGTCTATAAATATCAGAATATTGAGGGAGATTGAAAGAATGTTGAGTCTACATAACATCTGAAATTCATGAAGAAATATTCCCTTATGTGTCTAAAAGAGTCTTGCCATTGGAGTTTTTACCAATGCGGACTGTATTTTTAACTGCATTGATTCTCAGATTGTTCAGTTAATAAATAGTTACAAAGTGTTACTTTGGGTCACTAACTGTTATTTCTCTCCTTTTAAAATAACTGTTGTTTGCTAATTGAATTGGGAAGCTTGCTCCCTACCTCACCATCTGACCATGCTACATTAAGTATTTTAATTGAAAGGTTTGTTTAACTCATGACTGAAATTCTAGACCCAGAAGACATTGTTAATCCTATACCACATTTATTCACAAAGGGATAAGCCATCAGACTATGATGATTTATTTTCATGAGAGTTCAATCAAGAGTGTGGTCTGTGATTGGTGAATTGGACAATGCCATCTGACCTCCATGGCAAACCAACTTGTGTGGGTCTCCTTCACAGATTATCTACTGTTGATGTATTTGTTTTGTTTCCATGCCACTATCGAATGCGGTCGCAGACTTAAAGCCAATTAGTGACCGTGGCCCCTTTTCTTCATCTTTTAAACTCCCTTTATCATAGGTCTCTCAATCTATACTCTCTACAATCTTAGAAGGCAATACAACCAGCTATTCTCAAATAATTAAATAGGAGAGGGTTGTGAACAATAGCATTCTTAGTGATTTTTTGTATGTATATTGCTCCTAGGGTGGACCCCTTCCTAAATTGGGAACTAAATCCAAAGGCTTTTATTTAACAGTATTGGCAGACATTTGGCAATTAAATATAATCCATTAGCCCCTTGATAATTCATCGATCGAGGGTGGGATGAAATAGTGCAGGGAACCTAATTTCTGGGGACTAATCCATGGACTTTAGTGTGTTAAAACCTATGGCATTGAATCTAATGCCCCGACAGAGATATTGCATATCACATTTCAGAAAACAATATGCTTCTGCCGCTAGCAGGGAGCCTTTGCCCAGACTTGAGTTGATGTTTGTTACATGAAGCAAATATTGCAAATATTGCAAATCACATGGTTTATGCGTATCTTTATCTTAATATGTGCATGCTTTATCGTGAATTGTTAGGTTATGAAAGACATGGTTACTGTGGCATATAAGATTAGCTCACTTTTCATTTAGGTTTATCATCCAAAATATTTACTGTGCCAACCACAGATATAGCACAACCTGACAAACTCAGTGCCCACCTAGTGAAACTCTATTTTACTCATCTTATTTATGCTATACTGGCTGCTCATTACCATCACCACATTACTCAAGGACATGGGTCTACATGGGGCATTATGTTATACTGCAGTCATTCCACTCTCATCTAATTGTTGCATTATGTAGTTCAGCTATGTACAGGGTCCTCACCAACAATATATGTGAAATTGAGTCTATCTTTTCGGTCACAGATTTGAAAGTAGATTCCCTTGTATGTATAACAGTATGTTTATTATAATGTTCAGTGCCAATGCATGCACAAGTCTAACCTGTGTGGGATACAAAACGAAATGTTGGTAGTAATTTTTAAATAATAATCAGCAACTATATCTGGCAGTTTCACAGCTTGCTTGGAAATGGTGTGCTTTGGAAGGGCTGGAACCTTTTTGAATTTCATACTATGTAATCACATATGCTATTATGCAATGCACAGACATAGGGAGATGGAAAATTAATGGGGATGCATAGTAATTTCTATCATTAAACAAGCATCATACCTCTACCCTTGAAAAATATTGCAGCTGTGTTGTGCTTTTAAGTTGGATATCAAGCTCTTCCCTATGACCCCATATTTGTAACTCCTTTTGTGTCAGATTTGTGGACATTTTTGAGTGTTGCCTTAAATATGACAAGTGTTATGATGGAGTACAGCTAATCAATGCTAACTTGGTTTTGATGTTGGCCATTGTACATTTCCTTATTTGTGGTAATTTATGCATTGTGCCATCTTGCAGGGAAAGTTAATTTCAACAGGTAAGTTTCCAGTGAACCTTTCTTCTCTTTCAAAGTGGTTTGGCAATTGAACTCTGACATTATGGTTACAGTATGCCAAGTACTACTAATGAAATGTTCACTGGAATGGGGGCAAGGGCATTATTGAGGTTTCCTATGGTAGCTTTTTGGGGCTGCCCAGGGTACTTGGCCATTCAAATCCTAGTGAGAGTGGGGATGGGCAGTAAAGGGAGGACATACATTGTGATATATTTTGTTGAGTAGCAGTAGTAGTGATTAGTTTGCAGATGAAATGCAGGATAGCGGGTCAGGCCATTTGCCCTATTACGGCTGAACATGTAGAAACAGGTACGGTGCTTGTCTTTGCATGCCCTTTGATGAGAACGCCTAAGGAGGACTAATTAAATGAGTGGTGGGAGGAGCAAGTGTGTTGCAGGACCCCATCACGCGACCAGCATCATACTCAATGATGTCTGCCAGGAGCTGGCCCAGAGTCCTTAAGTAGAGGCTTGTAACGTGTGAAAACTGGAGCTGTGTGGAGCAACTGAGTAACAGTGCATTACCTTTCAGCTCTCATCACTCAGCACCTTCCTCATGAATTGAGGACACACTAAAGATGCATGAATGGTAGGTTGGTACATCAAACCAAAGATGTGTAACAGATTATTTTGCAACACCTTTATGAATGTGAATTAACAAGTTATGCTAATTAATGACATGTTTACTGTGCTCAGGACTAAGATGCCCACTTTGCACCTTTAGTCTATAGTGATCAAGGAGCCTCATTACAAGGCACCCTTGTTTCTGGTCTGGCAACCTACGTGTCTGCCTGCCGTAGCCGCTGCCCCTGAAAGGTCTGACAGTGCCGGGGGCAGCAACCACGGTAGGCAGACCATTCGCAGAAGCGCCAGCACCGGTTTTAGCTTCTGAGTCCCCACTCTCACAGAGTCCTATGGGACTCATTGGGAATGGGGACTTACATTTTAACAGTGCCTGACTTCCCGTGCTGCCAGACTTGTACTTTCCAGGTGGCACCGGAAAGTCAGGCGCCGGTAAACTATTACGAGGATTAACGCTGGACTCGTAATGAGGGCCAATGAATGTAGAGAAAGAAGACTATGTGCCCTTCTTTCAAATTCCTGGTGAAGAAATGCCTTTTGTGTAATAGGATGACATGCCTCTTGTAGATTAGTCTAATATTATTGGAGAAAGTGTGTGAAGGATTGCATGTATTGTAAAGAGCAAAGTAGAGTTTGAATAGATAGTAACTGAGTTTCTCAATTTGTGATGTATTTGTGGATGGTACAGTACATTTTCAAGATGTTAAGCCTGAATGAAACCTGAGCTAATTGTATAGAGCTAATTGTATAGATCATAGTGATCATTTGTTTTACAGCCTTAGCATTCATGATAAAGGATGCACATATGATGTAAAAGATATGCACCAACTATGGGATTTACGAGGTCATACCTATAGAAAATGAAACAAGGATATTTGATTTGGGAAATATATTTTTGTCACACATAACCATAGCATAACTGTACTACTGCTCGAACATTCTTCAGAAAACACTGAAATAAAATATGGAAAACCTTACTTTCAAGGTAATACCTATAAACTGTATTAAATTACAAACCTAAATATACTGAATACATTTTTTATAAACAATTCATATTATATATTGAAAATATATAGAAACACAATCAATGACCTTCACCATCTCACATTTTTTTAATTACAGCTTTTTTCTAAGATGCCATCAAGCAAGCAACAACAACGTGCCAGAAGGAAGAATCATGTGAGCAAAGTAACATAATGTTTTTAAAAGTAGTGTTCTCAAATCTGCAGATGCAAATACTCTAGATAACACAGCAATACCTGTTATTGATAATACTTTTGAAAATCTGCAATTGCAAATAGGAAATGTGCCAACTGAACGGACAAATTTAAGAAACCCAGAATGTTTTTAGTGGAAGTAATAAAAGAACAAATCTATCAAATCTGTTAATAGTAAGTAAAATAAAATAAGATTTTTAGAAGAAAAGATAGCAAATGTGCTATCAATTTGGAACAGAGCAATACAGATGTATATATAGGAACATTTACCACTCTTGGGTTTTTACAAGTCTTTGAAGACGTGTGAAACCAAAATCTATGTATGTTGTAAAGCGTTTTTTGAAAAAGAAAAAAAGTAGAAGTAATAATGAAAAAAGCTTTTCATAATAACTTTTGTTTTCATTTTTGTATTGAATGACTACACCATTGCATAGAAATATAGAAACGGTTCATGTACTTACTTGTGACAACCTTTGTGACATGTTTGGCAGAGAGTGGGAACCCACTTTTCATACATAAAGATTTTTTAATGAGGAGAGTTACATTCATGGAAAGAATGTGCCTCTTGCTAATGATGAGAGTTGGTGTAGCTATGAGTCCAACAGAATTTGAAAGTTGAGGTCAGTCTAGACTAAAACCTAAAAAGCAAAGTGAGGTATGGATGTGCACTTTTTGTATAATATTGATAAATTTTCTTGTAAAGTCTTAAAGTGATTTTTTGCAAGTTTAGCACAAAAATAATAATGTTCAAAGACAGATCAAGATCCTACAGAGAATAGATGACTGTGACATTTGTGAAAAAATAGAACTTCTGGGTGACTAATTAGCTTATCCTGATAAAAGTGGATGTAAGAGTCAGTTTTATCATAGACAGATGCTGGCTGCACATCATACTAAAATTAGATAACTTGTATTTAAGCTATATGAGTGCAAAACACCAAGTATGTCTCTTGCACTTTTAAATCAAACACTTTTGACTGGAACTGTAGAAAGATTTGTTTGTAAACTGCAGATGATAATTATAATGCATTTAAAGAGTATGTGTACATAGATGAAACACTTACAGGAAGTGGAAATGATGATCCTATGCTTTCAAATGATATGATTTTTCAACAGTATGAAAAGGTATTGCAGTTTGAGTTGTCTTCTATGGAAAGGCCACACATTGTTTGTGCATCATGTCGACACACATTTTATAAGTCTCAGGTGCAACTAGTGTACATTGAGGAGAACATTAAACAGAGTGTAAAAAATGTGTGAAAAGTACTTTTTTGTATTTGTTTGTAGAAGAGTGATTTGACAGAAGTGAGGCACTTTATGTTTGTAGACACTGTGTTGGGTTTTATAATCAAGCAAGTATTCCTTCCAGAAGTGTCTTAAATGATATGTTAGTGCCTGATCTCCCTGTTGTGCTTCAGAAATTGAACATGTTTGAAGTGCTTGCATTGCAAACTGTTCATTCTTTTAAAGTTGCTGTTAGATTGCAAACAAAGATGTCAAACCTGTCTAAAAAATCATTAGTGCAAGCTGTGAGAGGGAACGTTGTGTATTTACCTCTCAATTTGGAAGAGCATGTCAACACTCTAGGAGTGAAGTGTGACATTGCAGATTCTTTGTTTGTTTTAGTAAATTGTGTTGCCATTAAAGATTAGAACATTTGGCAACAGCTTATAGATATTGGAAAGGTAAAAAGTGCATTCACATTTCTTATGGAGACAATGATCTATACAAAGGCAGCGTGACTGTACCAGACTTATCTATGCTTGATGTTGAGTCAACAAACAAAAGCAGTGAAGGTCAGTTCCAACATCTATCTGTTGCAGAAGCAAATATTCTCACATGAAGTCATGGGCACCAGTTTAGAACTGTACCAAATGAATGCAACAAAAGGTACACCAATCAGTATCTGGGAGAAGACATTAGAAACTTGTTTCCTTATGCTATTTCCTACTGGTACAGGAGGCAGATTGGACGATTGGAAGGTTCCAATCTCTTCTGCAGAATATCGTTGTACAAGAATGCATTCTGAAGATTCCTGATTCCCTGAATTTTCATTATTATGTTACGCTGTTGCTCATACACTTGAGACCGCAACTAGATTTCAAAATCTTTCTGTGTGTCAGATGGTGCAACAGGTGAAAGAAAAAATGAAGTTTTAGAGGGTAAACTTACCAATATTCTTGCTACAATGAGAAGAACCAAGGAATATTGGTATAGAAGACACTTCCAGGTTAGATGCTTAGGCTACAGCTTAGTTTGTGACTTTAAGTTGTGCTGAGTATGGTTGGAATGATCTTGCAGAGTGGTTTTGTGAAACTAAGCCACATTAAGAAAACATAGAACACATGACACCAGGAGAATTGTGTTCCATGGACCCTGTAAGTGTATCACAGTTGTTTCATCACCGATTTTTAGCCATGTTTCACTTCACATGTAATAAAGAAATGGTCCATTGGGAAACAAAGTGATGGCTGTGTGATGAAGTTCCTAGAAAAATATGTTACTTGTTCCATTCCTGCTCAGCTTGTGAATGCTGATCTACCGAGCAAGGTGGAAAGATTTGAAAGGCACTCATTTGGAAAGTACAGTCAGAAAAAATAGAAAAGTAGATTCAAGTAGTACACTCAGTGCAGATTTTGCTTTCCAAGGGTTGTGACACCAGTTGGTTTAGTGAATAGTTTCATTTCATCTGTTTGACACCATGTTACTGGCAAGTCACCAAGAAATATCTATCATTTAAAAAGAGATAATGAATGGCATTTCATTAATGATTACATTCCTGTCATTGCACAGCTATGAATGCAAATACTTAAGTGCAGTATATTGCTGATGATACAACAGCTGTTGATCGTTATGTTACAGCATACATGAAAAAAGCTGAAAAGAGCACTGCAGCTGAAGTATTGGCAGATATACCAGCAGATAAAATTCAAAGTCAGAAACATCTAAGCTTTGGTCTGAAGATGCTCTCACATAGAGAGTATGGTAGCTACGAAGCTGCAGATCGGCTAACTCATTTTCCTCTGTATGGACAAAGCATTAATGTACTTTGGCTAAGTCTTGGCCCAGCTAGTACTAGACATAGGGTACTGAAACCTTTGAGGGAAATTTAGCAGTTAGCTGAAACAGTACCTGACAATACAGAGATTCTAAAAACCAACTTGATTGACATATATTATCCATATCGATCTGTCGAGTTGGAGGATCTTTGTATGTAGTATCAGAATGCTACTCATATCCAAATAATGAAGCAAACAGTGACAGAGGATGTTTATAGTACATGGATGTACTGCTTGTCAAGTGAGATATGAGAAGGCAAGACTCATCAACTACCTGCAAATGTCTTGCCAATCTGCAGAGCGAAATTATTTATTTCATTTTTGTCTTTTGCAGTTCTTCCCATGGCATGCAGAGAGTGATTTGCTTGGAAGTTTTGAATCTTTTGAAGAATATTTTTTTGTTAAAAATAGCTTAATTACATATCCAAAATTTGAGCTGTATTTGGAGTTATTGGAGAAAGAACTACGTCAAGAAGAACTTTTGGCAGCTGAATTTGCAAAAGAGACTCCTGAGGGAAGTCAATATTTTGCAGCAGGAAATCAAAATGTGCTTGGTGAGCCAATTCTTCAAACTGATGTTGAGCTTGCTATGGATGAAGTAGAAAGTAAATGTAATATAGAGCTAAAAGATGTTTATTATAAAATCAAAGATAGGTTCTTATATGGTTTACAACATGACACACATGGATGTTCTTGTGTACAATACAAACCTGTAAGTGACAAGCAGGACAAGGTCAATTCTTTTTAATTCATGCAATAAGACCCATGATCCAAAATGTAACTGATTGCTCTTTGTCATGTATTCTAACTGCTCCAACAGGCTTAGCAGCATACAATGCAGGAGTGTGCTACTTTACATTGACTGTTGATGCTACCAATGGAGAATGACAAGAAGCCTGAGTATCGAAAACAGTACAAGAAGTAGAAAAATGTGTTAGAAAATTAAATACCTTGAATGTAGATGAAGTAAGCATGGTATCTAACTTGATGCTAGCTTTCATTCACTTGCGAATGCAAGAGGTTTGATAACTGACTACAACAATAAACAATTTGTTTGGAGGTAAACATGTGCTTGTTTTTGCAGACTTGTTACAATTAACTCCTGTGAATGGTCAACCAGTTTTCAAAATGCTGCAATCTAAGGATAGTCAAAAAAGTATTTGAAATATTGGTAATTTTAACCTTTGGAATTGGTTTGAATTCCAGGAACTTACCATTAAAATGAGGCAATCTGCAGACTTTGGGGGTAATTCATAGAATTCGGTGCAGAAGCAGCGCACGCAGCTGGCGCAGAGAGGGAGCATGCGCCAGTGTGTGCCAGCCATGTACGCTAAACAGGATTCTGGTGCACCGCGTATTCATGGATTTCCCAGGCCATTTTCAGCCGTGGCGCAGTGAACATCCTGCAGTGCCAGTTACGCCCCAAAGAACGCCCTTGCACAAGGAAAAGCCATCAGAATCCCTGATACGGCGCAAAGGGCCACGCTAACCCTGGGCCAGTTTACAGGTCTGCTACACTGTAATCGCGTGAAAGACTAGGCATACCCCGCTCTCTGCAGGCAAAACGTGTAAAAATGTACTTGCGCACCCCCTTGAATACAGGTACCCTGCTCGTGGAAGGCAAAACATGTGAAAATCTCCCTGCGCACGTCCTCCGATATGCGTACCCCGCTCGTGCCAGTGAAATTGCATGTAACCCCCCCTAGGAATACGCGTACCCCACTCGCGCCAGTGAAATCGCGTGTAAAACTCCCTGCGCAACCCTCAGAATACATGTACCCCGCTCGCGCCAGCAAAATCACATGTAAAAATTCCCACGCACCCCTCAGAATATGCATACTCCGCTCGTGGCAGCCAAAACGTGTGGAAATCAACTTGCGCACCCCCTTCCATATGCGTACTCCACCTGTGCCAGGCAAATTGCAAATGTCCCCACTGTGGTGTGGGCTGCCTGCGGGTCATGGTCTGGGGTGATGGGCTGCCTGCGGGTCATGCTCAGGGTGGATGGGCTGCCTCCGGGTCATGGTCAGGGAGGATGGGCTGCCTCCGGGTCATGGTCAGGGAGGATGGGCTGCCTGCGGGTCATGTTCTGGGGTGATGGGCTGCCTGTGGGTCATGGTCTGGGGTGATGGGCTGCCTGTGGGTCATGGTCAGGGTGGATGGGCTGCCTGCGGATCATGGTCAGGGTGGATGGGCTGCCTGCAGGTCATGGTCTGGGGTGATGGGCTACCTGCGGGTCATGATCAGGGTGGATGGGCTGCCTGTGGGTCATGGTCTTGGGTGATGGGCTGCCAGACCATTACCCACAGGCAGGCCACATGGCACCATGCACTTGGGAGCCCTGACTCATGTCCCCCACCCCACACCACCCCCAGTGATGGGCACCTGCCAGCAGGCCCCGACTCATGTCCCCCACTCCACCCCCAGTGACGGCAACCTGCTAGCAGGCCCCGACTCACGGAGGACGACTGGTGCATAGGGGGTTCAGTTGAGGAGGGGGTCGCAAGAAGTTCCAGCACACGGATGAACCAAGTGCCGACAACCTGTCCTAGTAGGTCAACGTGGCCAAAGAAGGATTTGAAATGACGTGCATTGTCCAGACGAGAACCCTGCACATCATCCCGAATCCCACATTGGCGCAACGCCACCCCAACTAGGACAGGCTCAATCCGGTTACGGATTGAAATGTCCGCAGGGAGAGGAAGGCCAGTTGTCGGGACGGAGGCATCCCTGCTGGTGCTGGATGATGCAGTCACAGGATCGGGGACAGGATTACACACAGGCACCTCCGCGGTGGCCTGTGCTGCCTCCTGTCCCTGCCCCTGGACTGCACCACTAGCACCAGTGGAATCCCCACTCCAGGCCCCGTGGCTCAGCTGCCCCTACTGCTGCAGAGGAGTCCACCTCCAAACTCTGCCTCTTGGACCTCCCCTTGGCAGCTGTGTTGGTGGACGCGTCACCAGACTACTCACTCCCGGAAGAGATGACTACGTGGGAGGGGAGCTAGGCCTTGCGTCTCCGGCTGGCGGTGGGATCCCTGCCGCTGTGCTGCACAGCACCATCTCCGCCCTCTTCATCAGTCGACGCTGCAGACAGGGAGAGACAGAACACTGGCATTAGGGCACTGTACAATGGTCGGATACACACATGACAGTTGCACATGAATGGCAGTGTCAAACTTCACAGATGACATCACACTCCCCAACACACATATCATTTGAACCCACACACATGCGCAAATTAACAGGAATGTTGCAGCAGGCAGCAGCATCCATGCACACACAACAGCATGAACATCCGAAGGTTAGCCTGATGTCACAAGCAACACGGGGAGTGTCGAACACATGCACACACGCCCCCAGACAGACATGCATACACCGTGCACGTACATGAAGGTGGAACCAGCATCCATGTGTCACACCACAACCATGCCATAGTACATACACATAAATGCTAACATGTGTGCGTCTCCACATGCATTTGTGCATCATGCTTTGTAACAGATACACCATTGATGTGCATCACACATGACTGGACACACATGTGGCAGGCTCATGTCCCTGCACATACACATCAATACATGGGCCTTTCTAGACATATGTCCAAGCTGCACACTCCTGGCACACCTCAAGATGTACTGCGTCCAATCAGTACGCATGGACACTTACCGCTCGACTCCGGATGGGTCTGCCTCTCAAGGACCTGGAGGTGAATGGCTGGGTGTACCCATTCCAGAACCCTCATCTGGTTATCGGTAAGGTGGACCCGGCACCCCTCTGCATCTGCTGCGTCCAAGAGGCGCCATGCCTTCCTGAGGGTACTGGACCTGAAGTCCTCCCAGCGCTTACAGAGGTGTGGTAAGTCGCGGGTTGCCATCCCCTCCGCCTTGATGGCAACCACGATGTCTATTCAGATCCTTCTCCGTCCATCCTTGTTGGCGCGTGTTCTTCTGAAGAGGGCATCATAATGCACCAGGACATGCTCCACCAGGGTGCCAACCTCTCCTGCTGTGCTTCTCTGGCTGGGGGTTGCCAGTTGTCTTTGATGGTGTTTCCCCCAACCTGGCAACCCCGAGGCAGGTGTGGGTGGGCAACTGGGTCCTGGTGCTGGGCTGTGGAGCGATGGAACTGCAGTCAGGAGTCTTCTGTTCCTGCAGAGGTGGTCACAGCAACTGGACCCCTGCAGATGGCTGATGTGCAGGCACCAAATTGCAGGGCACATGGCCAGCAGGTCGGCAGGCAGCAGCAGATGGCTTGTGGGAGTTGGCTCGGGGCTCTGGGGGGCAGGAAAATGTGCTTCTGCGCATGAGCGTGGTCTTCTGTGTGTTGTCACGTGGACAGCTTGATACGGAGTGATTTGGCACGTGAAAATACAGCACATCAGCGTGTAATTCGAGGAAAGGCCCTTAGCGCGTAAGCACATATGTGACGTAATGTGCGTGGGCCTTTCCCTCGAATGGGTGCATAGTGATTCAGCATGTGCAAAAACAGTACATCTGTGTGTTAATGCGTGTAATTCGAGGAAAGGGCCTAAGCGTGTAAGTGATGTGATGCGTGTGGGCGTTTCCCTCGGCACGGGTTAAAGGTGAGCGGGGCCAGCAGTTCACTGTATGTGCTTTTCATGGAGACTGACGTGTGTGTTGCTACTTCTGGTTGTTTCACGCGCCATCACTACTTGACAGCGGATCAAGGACGTATCTCTTCTTTTGGTGGGGTATTGGCTACGCATGTTTTTCATTACCATGCTAGTCAGACGGTGAGTCGCGCATGCTATTTTTCCCACTGCGGGTACCCCTGTGTATCGCATACCCATTTTCGAGGTCATAGTAGCCTGCGTGTCCCACGCATACGTGTTTTCCGTGTCCCTGGGTGTCACCGCGTACTACAGGAGGTTAATTCCACACATGTGGGCTACCGGGGGTTGTGTCCACAGTTTTACTGCAGTTTTGGGGTGCCTGAGCGTTGCGTGACCCATCACTTTATCACCGGGGTCACATACAGCCTTGCAGGCGCATAGGGGTGCTGTTAACATCTAGTACCCCACCCCCTTCACTCCAATTGCCCAGGACATTTGTTCTGTACACCTCCCATTGGCACTACTATATCTGTGCCGGCACTACTACATCTGTGCCATGGTTGGGAGGCCACGAAAGGTGAGGGGCGCCTCAGCTGGGCGTCCTCCATGTTGCAGGCGTGGTCAGGGACATGGCCAGGGTGACCAGGGAGTAGGGGGACTCCAGGGTGTCCAGGGTGGCTGCAGAGAGGGAAGAGGCAGGGGTGTGCCACTTTGGCAGGATGTTCTACCATGTGTTGGTGCAGTCATGCCACCACCCCCTGTGGTTCCGGGAGATGTAGCTCTTGCATCTGGCACTGGTGCCCATGTGACCCGGAAGTCCGTTGTATCGACTGCCACGGGGCCCAAGGGCATGGGTAGCTGCAGGTGCAGCTGTTGCCGCCACCACCCAGGCTCAGGGTCTGCCAGCGCATGCTGCGTTGGCACCTGAAGAGTCCCAGGATGATTTCCAGATGGTCAGGAGGGACATGGTAAGTGCACGCAGGGCTGCTCTGACTGAGGCACATGTCCCTGGGGCAGTTTTGTCATCTGCTGCCCCGAGCATCCGGGTGTTGGCAACTGCATGTGGAGATGCAGCCGACATCACCCCGGCTGTGAGTCTGCCATCCAGGACAGTCTTGGTCAATGACCGTGGCACAGCGGCTGTTGCTGCGCTGGATCCACTCACGAGCACCCTGCAGCCACTGACGCAAGTCAGGGCTTCCGTCCTTGTTCCACCTGCCACTCCCTCGGTTCAATCCACCAGCGCCACTGCCCCTACTGATCAGGGCGCCATTTGCCAGTCAGGGTCTGGAGCACTGTCCAAGAAGAGGAAGGTTGCACCTGCACAAGAGGATGGGACCCCAGACACGGCTCTGGCCTCTGGCACGTCGAGGAAGAAGCCTTTCAGCAAGCACAAATTGGACTTCCTTATGGGCTATGTGTCGGAACAGGACCGTGATATGCTAATGGGCCCAAATTGTCACACTACGGCTGCCCAGCGTTGGGACCTCTGGAAGCGTGTTGCGGACAGTTTTAGTGCATTCGGACATGAGGTGCGCACAGCTCAAAAGTGCAAAAAGCATTGGGATGACCTCCCACGCTGTGCTAAGCTAAAGCGTGCCTCCAATTATGCCATGACTGGGGTGACTGGCGGTGGGCCACCACCTCAGGAGGAAAAACTCACTCCGCATGAGTTGATCGCTGCGGAGTTCATACCAGCACAATTGGTCGAAGGAGTGGGAGAGATGCTGGATTTCGATGCACTGTCCAGTGAGTGTTGTTGCGTTTTTGTCCAACCCATGTGTGGTTTGCTTGTGCGATGTGTTGTGCTTGAATGCCAATACATGCAATGTGTACATGGTTCTCATGTGCGAGTCATGCAATGTTTCACTGATGCCTGTCTGCTGTGCAGCATGCTGGATATGTAGTGCAGACAGGGACTGTCCTCATCACCACACTTTCACCCTACTCACATGCTAGTCACCCAGCTGTCCCTCCGGTCGATGTTCCAGCTCACTGGCCCTTCTGCATGTAGCATGGGGTGTCTTTCCACTCAGCACTCGGACTATGTCATCGCATGACTGACGTGCATGTGTGTTCTGCGTGCATGTGGGTACTCCACGTAGGCATGCTCCCTTGCCCCTCCACTCCCCTGCACCGCTATTACACCATTGCACTGGTGGGTAACATGTGGACTACTGCAATGGTCTGTTCAACGCTCCTGTGTACATGCACACTTCCTCCTGCCAACCTGCCAGACACATAATGTGGGGTACATCCTATGTCCTTGATGCAGAGGGTGTCTCACTCGGACTGTGCTGGTGGCAGATGCTCCGCAGGGACATGAGTGCCCATACATGCTCCATGTGCATTCCATGCATGCCCCTATGTGTCCTTGGCAGGATGATCATTGTAATATGTGTCCAGGATGACATATATTTAATGGCATTTGATCATCCATTCCATGCTCACTCTGGCTCAGTACTGCATCACGCACATGTTTAGGGTGTCATAGTCTGTGTGGGGCACAGGCCTCCCCCTGTCTCAGGCCCCCTGACTCTGTCCAACTGGTGTAGTGCCTTCTGCACAAATGGGCGTACTACAGAGGATTCATCATGTGTCCTGCTTACTGGGCCATTCACATCTGCTGTGTTGTCAGTTGACTCAGATGATGCAATTGATGCTACTCAACACTGTCTGCCAATAAACAGTTATATGGTCAACCTTTCACTGCCATGCAACCTGCATTTTCACTGAGGGGGGGAGGGTTTGCCTGTATCCATGCAACCCATTGCATGCACATTGCACGTGATGCCTGACCTTGCCCTTACATTGCCTTCTTGTTTATTGATTGACATCATAATGTACTTGTTGCTGTAGATAGTCGGTAACGTACACATGTTCTGCACTGCAACAACCCACTTCTGAGCCATGTTACACTGTTCTACATGCCTACTCACTGCTGCAATGTCAAAGTGACCTGGCATGTATGGTCAGATTGTCATCCCTTCACTGTCATGAAAGGCACGGGCACAGGTGCATCCTGTGACACATGTACTCAGTATTGAAACACCCTAGTGGGTGTTTAGTAAAGTTGATAGGCCAATCTGCGGCCTATACTAACCGGTATAGGCCGCAGATTGACTGTAGCCTGCCAATCGGGTTGTATTGACTGTGGAGCTGCCTGCACGTGTGTAAGTGTACACTTTCACAAACATCAAAGCAAGCAGCATTGTAGCTGCTTGCTTTGCTGTTTTGGATGCTGTTCATGATCACAATACAGGTGCATTTGGACACTGGTGTTTTTGAACACTTTCACATGTACATATGCAAGCCGCTTCAATGTTGTGTGGTGCAACATTGCGGCTACTCACTTATGTGTGTGTGTGAAAGTGTTCAATTACACGCTTGTCCTCTGCTGCTTTTTTGTTGACTGACTAATATGTAGTTGATTAACGTTAATCCTCTCTCCCCTCTCCTACTCCTCTCTTTTCCCCTTCCATTCTCCCTCGCCCTGTCCATCTCCTATTCCCCCCACCTCTTCCCTCTCCCCTTTCCACCCCTCCCCACCTAAGTTAATTGCTCTTTGCACTGTTTTGTTGAATGATTCATGATGTAAATTTTGCTCTCATTGTTAAATGTTGTTGTTATTTTGTATTTTGTTGTTCCACTGTACAGCGCCTTGGTATAAAGCGCTATATAAATAAATCAATCAATCAATCAATCAATTTGAGCATTGCGCCCGTTATGTTCAACTGGCACAATCCTGAAGGTGCACTGTTGTGCAGTATGTGTACGCCGAGGCCCACTTAGCTAATCTGCTGGGGCCTGGCCGTGATGATTTGACACACTGATTAATGGTTTAGGGCACAATCAATGCACAATGTGCTCAATCAGGCCCTGAGGGGTGTTCTAGAGGCTTCATTTATGGCAGCTCGGACCGTACTGAGCGTTATGGTCCCTCATGCCTAGTTGCAGGCCCTCACTTTGCTCGGGACATTCACTATGTCTACATGGCCCATGACACCAGGTGCAGGCCGAGCTGCAGATGGATGAAGCTATGTTGGTGATGATGATTTGGCGATACATGTGTACATGCATATTACGTGTGTCGTGGTGTGTTTGGATTCACTTGCAGCTGTGGCCATTTGGCAGTTCAGACATGCTTCTGGTATGTGCCATCTCTTTGTTGCCATCAGTCATTTCTGCCTGTCACATGTGCCTGAGGTGGTGTGTGATGGAGGTGATATAGTACATTCTGTACATATGTAGGCTTTACTGTTTACACACATCCATTTTGGATTTTGGGATGTGTGTGCATATCAATGCCACTGGATGCATGCAGGAATTTCATTGTGTGTGACATGTCTCCTTCATGTATTGGCTGTCGATGTGATGTCTACATGTGTGTGGGTTATGTACTTCTGACATGTGTACTCATGTTTGTTTTTTCCACATTACAGATGATGACACAATGGAACCAGAGGATGGTGATGTCATTCCTGACACAGGGTTGCTATTACATCAGCAACCCAGCACAAGTGGGGGTCGTGGGGTGGTAGGCCATGAGAACCCACTTGTGCTACAGACCATCATGTCCAGGGCTGGCTATCAGTGTAGCTCAAATGATCACTCTGACAACAATGTTGAGTTGGATGCGCGTCATGTCCATTTGTCGACGGTGAGTGATTCTGATGTGGACTATCCTCCGTCCGCGACACCTGCACTGAGGGGCCAGACGGTGTTGGAACCTCCGCCTGTGGTGGATCGGGATGCACGGTCACACTCCACACCAGTTGCTGATGTGCCTGGGGCATCACGGCAAAGGAGGGATGTAGTCCTGCAGCCACGGGCGGTGCCAACCCAGCGAGGATCACGGCTCCTTGGGCCCCACGGGTGTCAAGCCTGGCAACGCGGTGGCCGTGCACCACTGGGTTATACTGAGTGGGAGCAAGACATGTGTGCCAATTCAGAACAACAGGGGGCAGCAATTGATAAGATCGCTCAGAGCATGGAATGTGTGGCTCAATCTGTGCTCCCCCCTGCTAGGCAGGTGGATCTCCAGCAGCAGGCAGCACAGACCATGGCCTGCTCGCTCCGTCTGGGCATGGCGGCCTCAGACAGGGCACGCCGGGCAGAAATGGTATCTCTGCGTCAAGCACTTGCTACTCACACAGAGGCACACAGGAAGGCCCTGAGGAATGACCATCAATCCCTCAGATCTACTCTGGGTGTGCTCAACATGTCCCAGAAGGAGCAGACAGAGGAGAGGTTGGAGCAGCTTGAGAATACTATCTCGGCTGAGCTACGTGCATGCCGGGTGGTGCTCCAGATGTCATGCAAGGCCATGCAGGAAGAACTCTGTGTTACACGTGCTACCTTGCAAGAGGAAGCATGCGTATAACGTGAGTTGCTGCATGCTGACCTACGTGTCATCGCCGCACTGGGCCAGGCTTACAAGTCCCGCAGACTTGCTGCCGATGAGGGGCAAGCTGCGCATAGGCATGGTCAGGGTACTGTGTCACGTCCACCTTCTGCTTTCCATCCAGAGGGTGACTCCGATGACGACCTATCTCCCACACAGTTCGGGCCGCGCAGGCGTTGGAGGTTTTTTTTTTATCTCAACATCCTCGCATGTGGGTGTTGAGGTACACCCTGTACCTCCCCCCTCCTGAGTGCCTTTCCCCCCTCGGGTCGTATGTGGCCATTTTTTATTTTATTAGTTCGTTTAATTGGCTAATATAGTTTAAAATTGTTTGTCTATTGTGCATTCATGTGACAGTGTGGTGCTTTGTGGCTTTTGAAAGCATCCACTGTCTGTTCCAGATGGACCCATTCAAGCTTGTCTCATGTATGTGTTTGTGGCTTGGGGTCCTGACACATAAGCCACTCCTGCTTCCCCTATCCATGGGCTCGCAAGGATGGTTCGGTGTGACAACTATTTACACAAGGGCATTGGACTTTCGTCATATCTGTGGCCTGTCCGCTGCTGTACTACTTGTGTTAACATCCCTAGTGTGGAATATGGATGTTTTCTCCACGGCATGTCTGCAATCATTTTGTTGAGTACATTATTGAACTGTCCATTTATTGATGTTGATTGTGATGTATGTTCATTTCTTGCCTGTATACGTGCTTGATGCACTTCATGCTGTAGACGGTAGCCTGCACCCTTTAGCTGTTAAAGTCACACTGATGGTGGGAGGGGGCCGGATGTTCACAATGTCAAGCTGGTACATGTTGAGTTCAGCTCCTGGGGATCGTGACAAAGGAAGATGCATTAGGAATGTGATCCAAGAGGCATAACTCACGGTCCAGTCCTCACCTGAGATGTCCGCCTATACCACTACTCCGCTCTCTAGGGTGATGTGGGTTGGGAGGGTTAGGGTGACATACCAGTGATTGTCATGGCCTGTTTTGCAGGGGGTTGGTGTGATATACACCTTGCATGCGTTCCTTTTGGTCACACAGGATTAGTTATGTTTAAGTAGCTAGGGATGCACATTATGTAGCACTTCTGTGGCAACATTCTCAGGGTGGTAAGGTTGTGACAGTTGACTGTCTCTTTCTCATCATTGATTGTCATCTGGTATGTGCCAGGCCTGTGTGCACTCCGCAGGGGTGGGAGTTTAGGTGAAACATGTGGCCACAAGCTGGGTCTGGGCTGCCTCGCCATGTGCCCTTTCCCCTCGTATGAGCAGCACCTGTGCCTGTGGTTGGGGATGTGGGGGCACCACCATGTCCACCGGTACGCCCTGCCGTGTTGCAACATTGTGCTGGACACATGCTGCCACAATGATCCTGCACACTACTGGGGGTGCATATAGTAGCTGCCCGCCAGAGTGGTCAAGGGAGCGGAAGCATGACTTGAGCACTCCGAATGTGCGCTCCACTATGCCTCTGGTTGCAATATGGGCAGCGTTGTATCTTACTTGGCGTGGTGTGGAGGGGTTCCGTATTGGTGTCATCATGTGGTTGCTCAGAGGGTAGGCACTGTCCCCTGGGGAGGTGAGGATGGTTGTCATTAGTTTGGGTTTGTGTATTTGTGTGACATGCATGCGTGTGCACAGACATTTGTCAACAATGAGCCATGTGTCGCCATGCTTCCCAGCTTCCAGGTCCCTGCTCAGGGTGGACATTCTGTATATGAAACTGTCATGGTTAGACTCAGGATAGTTTGCATAGGCAGAGGTGATGATTCCATGGGCATCGCATACAACCTGTACGTTGATGGAATGCCAGTTGCGATAGATGCGCTCAGTGGCCCTAGGTGGACATAGGGCCACATGGGTGTAATCTATGGCACCAAGCACTTTGGGGAAGTGTGCCACCCTGTAAAAGTCCTGGACCAAGGCCTGTCTTTCTGCGGGTGTTCTGGGCATGTATATGTGCCTGTGGACTGAGGGGCGTACAGTCACCTGGTGTAGGCAGCCTGACTGCCTGGCCTGTGAGACTCCCCAACTATGGCAGTTGTCCGCTGAAATGACCCACTGGCCAGAAAATGCAGGAAATTGAGCTCCTTTTCCAAGGGGCTCGGTGCTTGGGAGCACAAGGTGGGTGATGTGATGTCATTCTCCCACTCAGTAACCAGGTCTAGGATGATAAGAGGTGGAAACCTATACCTGCCATAGACCTCGTCATCAGGCATCCCAAAAAGGATGGTCCTGGGCAAAAAAATGAGGGCCTGGCTATTCTCCTCCTCCTGCGGTGTCCCAGAATCAGTGCTTAGAGAAATGGGACATTCATCGTAGCTGCATATACTTGTTTGTTGTTTGCACGCTCTTTTATACTGTTCCAGGACGCTTCTGCCTGCCTTCGTGTGGCGGACATGTTTATGCCTGTGCATGTCTCTTGGCGTGCGCAGGTTTCCCGTATTCGATTCCATGAATATGTGTTGTTTACGCATGCGTGGGCGTTCCGTGTATTTCCCAGCAGTACTTCCCCCAGTTACGCCTTCATTATCACGCGTTGTTTCCGATTCTGCATGTTCCACCCCCTTTTTGGTGTGTGTGCTACACATTGTGCGCTTTCGATGTGTGCGTCACGCACGGCGTTCGGGATGTTGCAGTGATGTGTGTGCCTGTGTGCACCTCCCGCGGATTTGGCGCACATCCCGGGGAAAACACGCGCAGGGCCTTCCATGAATCGTACGCGTGCGCTTGCTTTTTCACGCTTGCGCAGGCTTGTGCCCTGATTTTTGGTGCACATTTGTTCCATGAATCGTCCCCTTAGAGTATGCAAAAATGCCTAATAAGATTTGTGTAAGTGATCTTGAGGAGAATACAAATGCCTAATAAGATTTGTGTAAGTGTTCTTGAGGAGAATGTGAAAGTAGTCTTAAAGGTAATACTGATTTCTAATATGTTTCATACAGATTGCAATCCGTCTGATATCATGTTGAGTCTTCAGGAAAGAAACATTTCTTGTGTTGCTTGTGTTGCTCTGATGTCCACACTTGCAGATTGCAACATGTTTAACTGTACTCTGGCCCAGTCAGAAAAGCAAAATATTCTGGAGATAAAATCATGTGATTTTTAGATGGTCATGTTATGCCATTACAGTTGGATGAGAGGGCAAAAGCTTGATTAGATCAACTAGAGAATTCAATTTCTAAAACAGCAGGTCTGGAAGCAGCTTTAAAACGGTGCATCAATGCAGGAGTAATGTTAAAGAGGAACTTGAATGTAGGAATTGGTCTAGTCAATGGAGCGATGGGAAGAGTGATTGCATTTAACACTTTTCCTCATAGTCCAAATATTGAACATGTTGAAGTAAAGTTTGATTGTGTAGAAGAAACTCATTTGATTTCTTGCACCTCTGCATGTTTCATGTTTATTAAGGATACCTTATTGAAAAGAGCATGATTTACATTTTGCTCCGCATATGCAATTACTATTCATAAATCACAAGGGTTGACTTTAGAAGCAGCACTTATTGACATTGGTTATACAGTTTTTAAAGAAGGAAGGTCATATGTAGCAATCACATGTGAAAAATATTGAAGGTTTATTTTTAATAGACCTTGATGAAAGAAAAGTGACAGCTGACATTTCTTGCATTGAGGAATATAATAGATTATGTGTATGGTATGATCCTCACCTGAACCTTATATCTGTACCTGCTAAGCACTTAGCCAGGAAACATAAGGAGTCAGTAAAACTACATTCAAATAAAATCAATCCTCATAAGACTAAAAAACAATACAAAATTTACCGGAGTTGGAGAGTTGTTCAACTATGACATACTCTCATTGCAGATTTAGTAATGAAACAGGAGTTGAATGCTATTCTTATGATGCTTTGTATATGTTGTTTCAAATGACACCATTGATGCAAGAAATAGCTTCCACAGCAGACAAGAAGCTATGTGTGGAACGTTCATTTCTTAAAATATCTAGATGAATAGATAGAATAATAATAGATGAAAAACCACAAAGTACACATCCGACAATATCGATCCAAAATGTAGTAGTGGTTGCAAGAAGAAATCAACAATTTTCTCGAAATACACACGAAGATAGTCAAGAATTTGTAATGACTTTCTTCGATTTAGTAGTGCAGGAAACAGTTAGTGTAGGTAGATATGTAGGAATTAGTTACGAGTGGAATCATATGTATCCACAATGTAAGAAAGATTATACTACTCAGGATATTTCTGAAAGATTTGTATATCTTCCTATTCCTACACAGAAAAGTGCAAATGTGTGCATAAAATAGTGTAGTTGGTAGGGAAATGTACACGTCAATAATCAATTTTGTAAATAGTCAAGTTTTTATTAGTAAGAACACTTTTAACATGTGCTTAATTATTGTTTAGGAGGGGGTATTCATTCACTGTCAACATTCCACAATATGGGTGCGTGCAGAAGTAGATTGGCTTGTTTTTAATGACTCTATAGTCACACACCAAGCTAAATTGCGAAAGGGTTTAAAAATGCTTATTTAATGTTGTTAGAACCAAAGTTTTAATATATACGTGTTATATTTTTTCTGAATATAAACAGGCAAAATAAAAGTTTTAAATGGAAGAATAGGGTAACACGCGTTTTTTGTAAAGTAGAAGATGGATTGTTACTTGGATGTATTTGAAAATAAGTATGAAATAAATGTAGAGATAACATTCTGAAGATTACAATGTTGGAATGTCCAACTGGGGAGTAAAATGTAAAACACCAAAAAGTGACAACACTAAAATGACAATGCCACAAAAAAAGAAAAAGTTAAAAAAAAGTAAAACAAAAAATAAACAAACTGAACAAATCACAACACAAGGGAAAAGAGGATCTGCAACAGCAATCTTATACTGCTGGTAATGGTACTGCTGCCTGTGTTAAGAGCCTTCAACTTGGGTGGTGTACAGGTTGCCAGTATGGTTAGCCTGTTGCTGATTTGCAAACTGCCATGGGTTCCCCCCCAGTGCCAAGGCCTTTTTTGGTGATTTTGGTATTTCACCATTCAATGCCTTCTAACATTTTCTCCTTCATTAACCCCTTAAGTGCCAAGGATGAGCTATCTCATCCTTGGCAACAGGGAGGTAATCCCAAGGACGAGATAGCTTGTCCTTGGCACTTAAGGGGTTAATATTAAACCCACCTTCCCCCAGCTTGTGGGGTTAGAGAGGTTAGGGAGAGGTAGGAGTGGATGTAGGAAAGATAGATGGAAAGTAAACAATTGTTTTTCTGTACAAGGTTTATTTTTTTGCTTTTAGTTTATTTCATTAACAGTTAGGTAAAACCAAACCTGAAAAAGGGAGTAAAATAGTCTTTATAAAAACTAACAAAATGAGTGGCATATATCACTTTCTGCAGGTAAAACCACCATCTACTGGAGACCTGTTTTGGCATCAAAGGTCCAATGCTCGGGCAGCAGAGTCGACAGTCCCGTCATTTGTGCCAGATGAAGTCGATGGGAGAGGTCCAGCAGATGACACAGCTGGTGATGATGGTCCTGCTTCCACGTGTGGTGTTCAAGGTCTGGTGGTGGGTTGCAGTTCATTGCAACCAAGGCAGATTGCCTGTTGCTGGAACCTTCTCCTGAAATGTTCATCCAATTGCTGCCAGTGGTAATGGATCAGGTAGATGACGAACGCGGTGGTGCCCAGGTTTTGTGCAGGAACCATATAAAATCCTCTCCTTTGGCCCACACTGCAAAATGTACACTGTCCCTTCTCGACGTCTGATAGTGGAGTGTCTTTAGGCACCTTAAAGTACTGCCAGCACAGGGAAGGTGTGAAGCTCCTGCAGTTCGATTTATTGGGTAGATCTTGCTGCTCTACCCACTCGCCGTCTTCCGGGAATGCAGGGTTAGTGACGAGGTTGATCTTACTCTTCATAGTTGGAGGATGCCTCGAGATCATGGGTCACCATCTCCAGGAAAATAATCAAAAAGAATCCTTAAAAAGGGAATAAAAAACAAAAACAAATATAAAACAAACAGACAGAAAACAAGGTACGACAAAGGGAAAATGTTTGGATGGGAACATTTAGTAGACATTTACAAAAGTCAGTGCAATTATCAATGGTTTTTGTAGTGTTTATATTCTCTCTTCACATTAAATAAAGTTTTTTGAAGATTAAGATGCAGTTTTTTTCATTGTATGTATATGTAGTTCTCAATTTGCATTGTTTTTCAATGTACTCTTCCTCGCCTCAGTATCGTCTGAATAATTCGTAACATGATTTCTCGATTCACATAGTGTCTTCATATCTTTCCCTTTATGTTAATTCTCATTCTCAATAGTCAAAGACATATATGTCATTCATAATTATAGATCTCGTATCAGCATGCACATCTTCCTCGTAACGTTTAAATTCTTAGTTCTCGATCTGAGTATTAGTTTGGAGGAAATGTATTTTCATATTTATAGGTAGTGCTTGAAAGGAGTTCTGTGTTTATAATGTGTTAGGTATATTTGTGTACCAACTCAGACTTCTTTGTGATAGTCCACCTAATATCAGACCTTGCTATTCCTAATTACAGTATCAAATACCCCACCTCACTATTTCTTGTCACAGTCCCTAACTACCCACCTCACACTTCTTTGACACAGTCCTCAATTACTCAACTTTAGTCTTCCTCATTACAGGCGCTCAAGAAACCCACCTTGCTCTTCCTTGTCACAGTACATTATTACTAATACCTTCTTATTTAGTAGATAAAAACAGATGAAATACTTGATATACCCAATGTTGTGCAGCTCAAGAACAGATATCCATAACAAATGGTTTGAGATCAGGTATGTTATTAGAATAAAAAGACAGACTTGTGTTGTGGGAGGAATAGCATAACAAAAGCTTTGGAATTCAGTGCAAAAGGTTTAGTTATGGTATAGGTGCCTATGTTCAGTGCAATGAAACCCTTGAAATTCAGTGTCTTGTCATGCATTTTGGTTCTTTCCCATAACGGTGAAGAGACCAGAGATGAGAGACGAGCTAGCTGCTGAGCTACATGGAAAGGTTTGCTTCCACATCCAGAGCCGGGTGTATCAGTAAAGCGGGAAGCAGGGAGTGAGCGGGAGCACATCATGTAATTCTCCACACCCATAGAGTAGTGCCACCTGTGATGAAGCTTCCTGACCTGGGATCGGGAACATGGTGGTGAGTGCATTCTACATACTGCACATTCACCTTCCCCCAGCCTTTCTTAGATCCTACAGGTCGGTGGGGCTTGGAGGTCCCTCTACCCCTGCACTTTCCCCCATTTGTAGAGTGCACTGTTAGTGCACTGCAAGTGAACAGGTGTACAGTTATGGCAGGTTGGCAGGTAGACTTTTGGAGGCAGTGTGTCTGCACTACTTCTCTGCATACTTCTCCCTCCATTTATGAAACATATATCAGTTTGTTTGAGAGCATGTGCAGTACTTCAACAGCACTTAAGTTGCATCTTGCTGTAAGAGCTGTGCCAGGTCAGTGAGTGTTTCAGGAGTACTGCCAGGATTACTGCCTCACTGCCTTACTGCATTATTGCATTACAGCACGAATGGAAAAGTGAAGGCGGTAATTACAGTTCTGCAGTGGACCACAGTTTGAACGTGATGAGAGCGGCTTGTTTCTCCTGCACTTTTCTAATCCAGCCTGGCAGCTCAATGCTCGGTGTGGGTAGTCTGCTGCCCCCTTCCTTATAAAAGCCCCAGGACAGCGCCTATGCACGAGTGAAGGAAAGTATAACTATAGTTTTACAGTTTGGAGTTGGGGGTTGGTTGACTGGGTGAGGCTTACCATAATTTCAGAAGTCTGGTGTAGGCTATTTATTTAAATAGCTATGCCGCCTAAACTTTGGTCACACAACATCCGAGGTAAGAAAGGAACCACAATTTGGTTTCTGTGGAATCACACTCTTATCGGTGTGTGTGCATGTGCAAAAAAAGGTTAAGGGCCCACTGAACTCAAAAACGTAGTCCGCATTTGTTAAATTTTATGTTTTTTTTATATTTAAAGAAAATTATGTAGCTATGCTAAAGAGCACCCTAAAATTGCACAGTGCTTAGTACCAAATTTAACAGCTAACAACAGGCTCAATATAAATAACTTGGAGGCTAGTGCACCAAATATATGCACTCATGGTACATCAGTCTCTATAGTGGACAACAACTCATTGTTGAACATATGCTATGAGTTTAAAAGGCAATCTTGGACTTTCCACATCTGCCCCTGGCATTAGAGGTTTAAGGAGAAGATGCTTGACAGAGTTTGGAGGTTTTTGATAATATCATTGTCACGTTTTGCAGTTGCTCCTAATCCATCTTACACTGAAAGTAATTTGCCTGAAAGTACCATCTTGTCTTAAGTAACTGTCCACGCAACATCTAATTTTGACAGTAATAATCTGGAAAGCTTGTTTTTGCCACAAGCCCATGAACAGGATTTGATATGTACACTGAGTAAACTAGATGAGATTGCTGCTACATCGGACACAGTTTTTGGTCTTTGTTCCACCATGTTGAAGGAGCACTGGGATCTGAATATCGTAGTGTTAGAAATTGTTGACGTAATATTATACAACTGCAAATATGATAAGTATGAAGATATAAATAGGAGTTGGGTTCAGTCTGATGTTTCAGTTCATGATCTTTGTGCAGTTATGGATGATGTTCAGGTTGAAATTGGAGACCTCCAGGTGGTAGAGGGACAAGCACATGAGAAAGTAATTCAGATAGATAGGGTAGCTTCTGAGGTTAATGAAAGTTCTATGATGGAAAGCTCTACACAGGGTAAAAGGAAAATATTAAGGGGAAACATAACCGTTAAATGTATGGAACAAATAAAACAATAAATGGCAAGAAAGTTTCCTTGAAAGTGGTCAAACGAATAGTGAATCTTTGGCTAGAACTAAGACTGATGATGTGATGTGTATTAATGTGGGTAGGAGATATGAGGTGACCACAGTCCCTAAATCATTGGTAAAATGCAGTAGGCGGTAGAAACAATTGATGGCCCTATGGGTAGATGGATGAAGGCCACAGGAACATCTATTACGTGGCCTTGTAATAGCCTTGAAGAGAAGACTAGTGATTGTCTAATAGAACCGGTATCTTTGCCATTGGCCACCATAGTTAGGACAGACAGGGAAATTAAGGATGATGTTGTAACGTAGTATGGTAGAGAGTATCAGGTTAAGGATATTACGTGTTACACGTCTGATAAGATCTATGATTGTAGCCCTGTCTGGAATGGAGGCAAAGAATTTATGTTGGGTAAATCCCTGAAACTTGCAGAACTTTATCCAACGGTTTATAGTCTGTTCCTCAGTTCGGAAGAAGTTTTAGATCTGCTCCATTTTGTACCAGAACTAGGCATGATTACCTCTAGTAATATTGAGCTTGTGGACCTACCCAATGTATATAGTCAGGAAAATTGGGCTATTGTACACTTTGTATCTCCCATCATAATAGAAATAATAAAATTTCGTTCAGTTCTTTTTTGAGAAAGGGATATGAAATGGTGATATGCAAGAAATATGCTAATATTATTCCATCTCAGACATCGATTCTTACATCAGAACCTTCTAACCACCAGTTTACGAAGAGACCCTGCCTGACACAACCACAAGTTGATCAACAATCTGTGTATAATGGGGAAAGTGAATTTTGGTATGCTGAAAGTCTACAGGATTATGGGCAACAATAATCAGTTACCAAGGAGAATGTTGCATTTCTGTCATGAAACACGAGGGGCTTTAGTTCTTTTCTAATCCCATCAGTTATTAGTCAAAACATATCTCTAATTGTGATGTTGTTGCACTACGAGAAACCTGGGTCAGTGGTGTAATCATGATGGATGGTTAAAAGGTACTAAGCAATCCGTCTCTTCCTTCTGGAGTCGGTCGCACCACTGGAGGCTTGTGTGTCAGAAATACATTGGCAATTAGGGAATACTGTAAATTCGGGATGTTGCCTTATGTACTTAGTTGCATTATAACTGGACTTGGGAACATTGGGGAGTTGCTTCTCATTCATGTGCATTGTCCTCCAGTGGATGCCTATATTGAAGCCATCCTGAAATTAGTCGATTGCATGATGGAGGGGTGGACAGAGGAATTCCCCAATTTGGGGTTGATGGTTGTGGGGAATTTAAATTTTCATTGTCAACTGGCATCCACCATTATGGATGAATGGAGGGAGGCATGTGGTTCGTTTACGGTGCCCCCTCAGTAGACTTGGTTAAAACCCATCTCAAAGCGATCCAAATGAGAAATGGCATGAAATGTTTTCTTATGTTACAATGTTGTTAGTGAAGGATTAGGTGATATTATTAAATATACGGTCATGAAGACACAAAGCTTAGTGACCATAGGATTTTGAAATGAACACAACATGGAAAGGTGAAACAACTACAACAGCAGAAAAATAGGAATTTACAAGTGAATGCTAGAGGTAACAGAATTGCGTGGCCAAACCAAAATATTGGTAGATTTGAGGGGAGCTTTTTGTCACTACACCTGAAAGCCCAATATTTGATATCAATGAGTATTAAGGATATCTGTGACATTTTGTGCAATGAATTCCCTTTAAACTCAGTATAAGAAATAGCTTTATTAGCATAAGTGTGTTGTTAATAATGCCAAGTGAAGGTTGATTTTTAAAATGTTAAGAAAGAATGACTGCAAGCGTTTTTGGCATCTTTATAGGAAAAATCTAGCAGAGGATGATCTTAAAGAAGTTAATGGCATTACTGAAAAGGAATGGGTGGAATATATCCAGGGTTATTACTTTGTGAAAAATGCTGAAAAACAATTGCCTTCAGTTCTGGCTAAGGGCCTCATGATCTCTCCTCCATTTGATCTGGTGGATATTAGTAAGGTGATGGCCAGATTAAAAACCTCTAAAGCTCCAGGACCTGATGGTTTAGTGAATGTTGTCATTAAATGCAATCCTACAAAATGGGCAATTTTATTACACATTTTTCGACCATATGGAAGAGTGGAGATATACCTGAGAGTTGGCATTCCTAAGAAAGAAATACAATCATCTCCATCCAAATATAGGATATTAGCAATGTCAGATGCATGTTGCAAGATTTTTTGTTCGATCCTGTTAAAGATTATTAATAAATTGATTAAGGATAACAACCGTTTATCATATCGGCACACATGATTTGGAACAGGGCATAATAAACTTGACAATATGTTCACACTTTTAATTATTTAATATCTTACACTCTCCGAAATACTGAAGCTAGTCTTTACTTGTGTTTTTATAGACTATTGTGGTGCCTTTGATATTGTTAAACGTGAAAGGCTTTGGCACAAACTGCAGGTTTGGGCTATTTGTCCGATAGTACTACATTTTATTAAGGCAATGTATTTGGCCAATATGGTCTCTGTTTGTATTGACAGAGATGGGCCCCTTACACCACTGATACATACAAACCGAGGCCTTAAACAGCGCTGTGTGATCTCGCCTGTGTGATATAATTTATATGTGGCAGATATGAATTCCAGTCTGGAGGTTATTAGTAGTTTTCCTCCCAGAATTGGCAGAGTGGGAATCAAATGGTTTTCCTATGTGGACCATACCCTCATTAGTGATAAGACTCCCATTGGGTTGCAGAGGATGTTGCACGGACTGTGTGTTTATACCCAAGAGAATGAACTTGTTATTCATATACAAAGACAAAGGTTATGGTTCTTGGTGCCCAATCCAGGAAAAAAGAAAGCCTTTCTTGTGGAGGATCAATAAGGAACATTTACAGGTGGTGGACATTTATCCTTATCTCGGAATCCCATTTGTAACTCGACCCACCATAGTGGTTTATGAAAACACCCTATCGGGCAAGATGACTAATAGATGGAATGTAATAAAAATATATCTTACCAGAAGGGGTGGGTATTCAATAGAAGGGTTTCTTCAAATGTACAACAGTAGCATTGTCCCAGGAGCCCTATATGCTTTGGAGACTCCTGAAGAAAAATATGGTGATTCCTGTGGAGGCTATTAGGTGTGAATTGGGTATTGTGTTTCTCTCCACCCTCAGGAAAATACAATGTGCCAAGCTATATAGGCAAATAATGGGAATAATGGATCAAGAGAGTCTTCTGGGGATTATATCCAATGCCATCCGTATGTTACATAAGAATAATTTGATGTTTAAATTGGAACTTTTTTACAGAATATAAATTGGAAGCTTTGGACTATAATAATGGAAATACTGGTTTTGATCAGTATATGAAAAAGAAAGCTACCAAATGGGATATGAGCAACACTCCAGAATATTAACACACCAAAATGAGATATACACTTTATACTGTACAAAGTTTTAAGATTGAAATACCATGGGACTATTTATTGAAACATGGGAATTATGATTTTAAAAGGTTCACTATGTGTTTGCGTTTTAACATATTACCATGTAAAGAGTATACTGGGAAATGGAGTTCTTTTCCCTTAATGTAGGAAATGTCATTGTGAACAAGATATTGAAACAGCAAGACATTTGTTTGCTGGCTGTGCAAATTTGAGTATTTATTACTATAGAGGCAATATGGATTTGGTAAGTAATCTGGCAATGATCACTACGGGTCAATTTTGGGCAGCTATATGATCGGCTCATTCATTGGTATACATTGGTGCTACTTACTTTTTATGGATTTTTAAGTGATGTAATTTTATGAATTGTGATTTTATTTGAATGGCCATGTTGTAACATGAATTAAGTAATGTTATTATTTTATTGTATAATATATTGTATGTTGAGGGTGTGTATACGGTTTTAATCAACCACAGCACACAAAAAAAGAAATTCAGTGAAAAAACTTTAGTTGAATTGATGTTAAGGTGAAGCAATCTGATGCATCTAAACCCTTGAAATTCTATGAAAAACTTTTAGTTAAAAAGACGTTAAAGCACCGATTATATGCCACAAATCCCATGAAAATTCGGCAGGTGCTGAAGCTGCACCACCTTAAGTATGAGGCCCCATTGCACTTCCCCTAAGTACATGGATGACATCACATATGACATCACTTGTACAGCAGATCATGTGTGCAAGAAAGAGAGATATCATCTCTGTATAGAAAATAACACCTTTATAAGTAAAATAACTGGTCCTTCTGAAATTCTTTTCAGATTTATCAATTTTGGCATAAAAGAAACCCACTTTTCAAGTCTTGAAATCAAAAAAACTACAATTATATTTCAAAAAAAAGAAAAAAGAAAAAAAGAAAAAAAGAAAGGGTGAGTTAACCAGAATATTTAATTCAATACAACAGTGTACCTCTTCTTTAGTCTTGTTTTCTAAATAGAGAAGATACAAAAGCTCAAGAGAGTGCATTTATAAAGTGTTAAAGGTGAAATTATCATTAACCAATGTTATGTTGAGCTCAATTTTCAATAATTTTGTTAAAAGTATTCTAAATTACTATTATTTTTCTGTGTACAGAATCTCTCCTGAGGAACCACAGCTAAAAGCTGTGGAGAAACACGTGTTGGGAGAATAAAAGTGTTTTTCATGTAAACTTAGATGACTGGAATGTATGAAAATAATACATGAAAAATAAAATCATTCATAATTTAAATAACTAAGAGTCTATTGTATCATATCTGGTGCAGGAGTCGCACAAATTACAAGTGACAACATATGAAGAAAAATATCTAGTCATTATTGTTTCAGCCACAATAGAGTCATTTGGAGTGCAGATCCAAGCACAAAAGAATATCATTGGCTCATTAGAATCGCCCTTGAAAGGACTATAAGCCAAAAAAAGGTTGAAGTAGCTAAACAAAAGAAAAACAATAGTGCAATCAGCAACCACACAAAGACACAGAGAGGCAGGACGCCATGGTACACGACCTGTACACAACGCGTTTGCGCTCCACTGAGCGCTTGATCACGTAACAAAAGGGGAGGAATGGACTAGTAGAAATACAATGAAAACTACAGTCCTATTACTCTGTTGATTAACTCGTGGATCCATGGCTAAAGAGCAAAAGTGCTGGCGGCCATGATAGAGTGTGGTAAAATGCGTGCAGGAATAGGAAAACAGCTATACATATATGAGTATATATATATATATATATATATATATATATATATATATATATATGTATACTTATTATATTTCCCTTATATATAACAGAAATACTACTTACAGATAATAATGCAATTGGTAACATATTTTTTAATTATAGTTAATGCCCCAGTGGCAAAAAGAATGAGCATGAAAGCACAATCAAAGTAACCAAACACAAATGCAGTCAAATATTAATAGTAATTCCTGAAAGACAATTATTCATGCACGCAAAATGTTAGTTAATAGAGCCACACGGCTGTACAGTGACTGCATATAAAACCATGAATGCAGCGATGACGCCTTACAGACGGGATATGCTGCACATGCCTGTGAGGGATATAAATAATGGCATCTATGACATGTACACCGCCAGCCAAGGAGTACAACGGATAAGCATGAACGTTGCATACCGGCTGTGTGTAGGGACAATGGTATATATATTATGGCAGGTGCTCAGGTGCTAGTAAATCATAAAGTTTTGCCACATAACTAATTTTTGCCAAAGAATTGACATGGGAACAAAAGGGGATTTCAAATGGAAGTTGTCATATGACTGTTCTAGACTCCTAAACCAATCTATAGAGAGAGGCTGGATTTGGGAGTAGATAGAAGGGTAACTGTCCAATCCTGGTTGCAAGAACTCTTGCAGGGAACTGCCCAATATTGCGATCTTGATGGTGTCATCACTGGTATATAAGGTGGATGCACTCTGAGAGAGAACAGAGCTGCTGAAAATTACCATTTGACAGGAGCAAAGAAACACAAGAGGAGATTGCTGAGATTGCATGGAGATGCCTGTTGCTGGGGAGGCCTAAACAGCTGATTTGGCCCTGTGGCAAAGAGCTGGGGACCATCCTTGAGAGTGGAGTGACCAGACATCTGCCCTGTCCTCCCATAGGGTCCTGAAATGCAGCTGGATTTCCCAGACTTAAAACAGAGGTTTTCAATATAAGTAAAATCGGTCCCTTTGAAACCAAAAGGTGGGGGAAACTGCTGGCCTTAAATCCTTTCCTTTTATAGTCGGTGGGGGAGGCAAAACTGTGTAGATCCTTAGCTTATTTAACTAAAAATATGAATTTAATTGATTCCCCTTGGGAGAACACCATGGGGTGATTTTTGTTGAAATTTGAAATTAACAAAAGCTCATTCCCTGTGTGTGCTGAAAAGTAGAGACTGTCATTTAATTGGGTAATCCTATGGGTCCGGCTTCCCCAACACAGGGCTTTAAGTGGAAGGGGGCTGAAAATAATCCCAATTCTTACTGTCCATTTTCCCCTAACACAGGACTTTAAGTGTAGGGGGTGCTGAAAATCAGAAATTCTTAAATCATCCCAATTATTATTGTCCAACTTCCTCAACACAGACCTTTAATTGAGGGGGGTCTGAAAAGAAACTGCTAAATCACCCTGTTATTTTTTTTAAAGCAATAGTGTGGGTAAAATCATAATTGCCATCTTTTTCTGTACCAATCTATAATCTAAACTGCTAGCCTTTTAATCGCGCATGAAAATCGAAATTGCACAGCACTGTAGATATTAATTGCTTTTGTTCATTGAACAGTGATGATTGTTTCTGGAAGTGCAATTGGGATAAAGTAAAATATTGTGATTTTTGTTTTTCCCAACCAACTCGTGTGATTTATTTGTGTAACCAGAAATTTAATTGTGAGCCAAGAAGAAGGTGGCTTGTGTTGCTTTAGTGTGATCACCAGGGTTTATCATTCAAATAAATACACATATATTTTCTATACCCCGGCCTAGCTCTTGGCTCACTGTGGGCACAGAGGGGGAGATTTGTGTGACTCTATATGAATCTTTAGTAAGGCCAGGGTTAAAAAACATAATCGAGTATTGCAGGACTCCTTGATTGGAGGTGGGAAGGAACTCCCAGGTTAAGGATGGTCTCAATACAATGCGACAACTGCCTGTCAGTCGCTTAGCCCTTGACTTGCATTGATAGTGCAGTTTGGAATTATGCCCTGGAAGGTCCCACACATATTTGCAAACTAAAAGACATGCATCTCAGGTATACAACAAGGTCAGTGGAGCTTAGTGCAATGGCTCCTAGCTTTCTCAATTCCCTGATCCTGTACTTTCATTATGACTGTAGCCCAGCGGTGAGCTGTGATTGGCAGTGGCATGTGGGCATGGAATTGCCCAAGAAATACTTTTATCTTCAGCTCATTACTTTTTTAAAATGTTCCTAGTGTCCATCCACAGAACACAACACCCGGACAACATCTCTGGCTTAGGTGCTATCATGTTTTAAATACCCAGTACCTGGGTCCCATGTTTCAACCTCTGCAGCCTGCCTTGCTGTCGTGGAATGACTTAAGCCTTGGACCGAAGCGAGAGTGGATACAACGACATCTTGAAAATTATGTTTTTAAAAAGGGGGAATGTATGTGTGTGTGTGTGTCTGTGAGATATTGAGTAAGTGTGTGAATGTTGGGTGGAGGTCCACTGACACCATAAATATGAGGTCCTTTCTATGAATGAGATATGATATATGATATTGCATTTATAACGTGCCTATGCACAAGTGTTTCAAGGCGTGGCTTGGCAAGGGAGGGGGAACAGAGGCAAGACAGAGACAATGATCTTACTAGGCTAGGTGACATTAGGATCCTGCAAGTGCAGGGGAGGGATGGAGGGTACAAATGTGAGGTTAAAGGGGAGGGGGTAGTGCAGTACATGGGATCAACAGTATAAATAAATAAAAAACAATAAATAAAAAGTATAGCCAGCTGGTGGCAAGTGCCAGGGTAAGTGCAGACATCAAATGTCAAGTACTGGTGGGGGACTGCAGAGATAAAGAAATAGCTCCTGAGTACAAAGGTTGCCAGGGGGGCAGAGCAGGTGTGAATCTGGCAGGGAGGGGACCTGGGCCAGATATCAGAGGGTAACCAGGTGACCAGTGTAGTTTTGGTATCAGCCAGGAGTTCAGCAGTGGAGATGTAATGTACCCACTGATAAACATTCTGGGTAGCATGAAGAGTGTATTACAGTGGTAAAACAGGCATATGTTTGGGCACAGACAGATGGAAAGTGTGTTTAAGATGGCAATGATGGCAAATATCTTACACACAGTCTGCGTGTGCTTTACAGTTGCATTACTGATATCTGTTGTGGACAGGGCACCATCAAGAAAGTGTTTTACAGTGGCAATACTGCCATATATTTTTCAGGCAACACAAAAACATGCTTCATAGGGCAATGTTGACATATATCATACAAAGGCAATGTCCTTGGCCTCAAGCCCAGGGATCGTATCTCTCCAGGAGTGAAATCTCTGCACTGGCTCCCAGTGGCTGCAAGGATTAAGTTCAAAACTCTCTACATTGTCCACAAAGCCTTCTGGGGCCTGGGGCCCAAATACCTTCAAATCTCTCTTACTAAATATCTTCCTTCTCGAACCTTGCGCTCATCCGCCTCCAACTCCCTCCGGGTCAGTCACTTCTCCAAGCAACGAGTTGGTGGTAGATCTCTTTCCTCGGCTGGAGCCTCCCTCTGGAACAGCCTCCCTGCCTCCCTGAAACTTGAGAAGAACCATCTCTGGTTCCGGAAGCACCTCAAAACCTTCCTCTTCGCTTCTGCTTTTTCTCCTCCTCTCCCCTGCTGACTTTCTGACCAAAACTGAAACTGCACTGGTTACCTGGCCACCTTCTGATCTCAGGCCCAGGTCCCCTCCCCTGCCAGTCGCACAACTGCGCTGTCTTCCTGGCAACCCCTGCACTTGGGGACTGTTTCTGTATCCCTACAGTCCCACTACCAGCACTTGACACCTGTTATCTGCACTTACCCCTGCACTTGCCACCTGCTGGCGTACTTTTACTTACTGTTATTTATTCTCTGTATGTACTGCACTGCCCCCTCCCCTTCCCCCCTGCACTTTCCCACGTCCCCCTCCCATGCACTTGCACAATCTGAATGACATCTGACCTAGAAGGATCGTTGTCTATCTTCCCTCAGTTCCCCATCCTTTGCCTCGTTGCACCTTGAAACACTTGTGTATAGGCGCTTTATGAATGCCATATCACATCAATATGAACATGTGGTTCACAGAGGCAGTGCTGGCATACATTTTGGGCACCCTCATGAAAGTGTTTTATTACTGGCATGTGACTCATAACAAGCAGCATGGGGAATTGTTTTATAAGGGCATATTAGCATATACCATAGACATATGCCACATGAGTGTGTGCTTCACAGTGGAAAGGTTGCCATACATTGTGGACACAGCCACCCTTAATATGTTGTATTTGTGACCGGCCATCTATCAAGTTTCATAGAGCTGATTGTAAACATATGCTTTAACATGCACTATTTCAAAGCATTATTTGAAAACCTTTCTCAGGGGGATAACCTCATTCCCCTCTGAACCCTCCAACATTGGTTTGGGTTCTCTCGCTTATCTACAACTGCCATTTACCTCGCAGCATTCATAAGGGCGGTATCCCCTTAGTAGGTCCATCGCTCCGGTAGCAAAAGCTGTCTCTACCTCAGAAGAATAACAGCACTCTTCACTGTGTATTGACTGAGACAAGGATGAATGCAGTTGGTGGTAATGTCTGTGGGAAGGCGTTCTCACACTAAACCTGGGCAGCAGCAGAGAAACAGTCAATTTGAAAACAGTGTGCTCCGTCCCTGAAAAATATGCCCCTGAATTAAAATTAAGAATAGCAGTATAACCTTAGAGGGCATATTTTAATCTCCTCTTTTCTTTGTTTATTTCTAATTTATTGTGTTTGTCCATTACAGTTTAGTTTGCCAAATTATTTGATGAGTTAAAATGTGTGCCCACATTTTTTTTTAACTAAAACCCTGATAATGAAGTCACAAATATATGACTTTTAGTGTTAATTATGATATGTCCACAGAGGTATCACAAATAACCAGGATTTGTCACTTATCATGCTATTGATAAGTGTCACAGTCTCCTGTGTTTATGTAACAATCCAGTAATAATAAAATTCTTAGCATATAATATGCAAAGACCAGGGTTATCTGAAAGTGTTCTGTATGACATGGGGTCAAATGACAGCTATGCACCCCTTTTTTGTCATAAATATTTCCTCTTGCGAGCCTCAAAAACATAAACGTTGTCCGTAGGAACACAGGAATAAAGGTTAGGGATTGGATTCTTGCAAACGTTGGATGAGATATTCCATGTTCATTGCATGTTCATGGTGGTTCTCCAGCTGCAGCAAATGCAGCATGTGAAGTGGAATATGTTGTTGAGGAAATCCTTTTGATGATTGTACAGTGGCAATGCTAGCATACATAATTTGGGCGGGCCTTTAGATTTTCTTTGGGCACACCTAACTTAAAAGGGGTCAGGGCTGAAGAATACTGTGGCGAAAATCACACACTTGACAACTTTCTATGATATTGAGACTAAAGAATAGAACTAAATATAAATAAGGACTGATTTAGGAACTGCTAGTGTATGCTCCCACATCATGAACTAAATGTGTTTTTGAAATGTTATTAAATGTAAGTCATTCTAAATCAGGCGTGTGACACACTTTTGCCCCTCCCGATAAGAACGGTTCCATCCCAATTTTATGAACCCCTCTTGGTAATGCACCTTTCCAAATTGCTAAGAGCCATCATTGGAGGCACAAAAAGTAAGTGAGCAAGATATAGTCAGGTGCAAGAGAAGGAAGATACGTTGTGTGTGATGTGCGGGAGGGAGCGAGAAAAGGGATGGAGTTTGAGAAGAGGGTTTCAGAGAGAATACGGGGTAATGGGAGGGGAAGGACAGAGGAGGGTCAATGGAGATATGAGAAGGCAAGTAAAGTTCAAGCAGGGCACAAGAAGATAAAGGAAAATAAGAGACCAGACATTTGAGTAACGAGTGAGCCAATAGGAAGGAGGTAAAGACCAGGTGAATGAGAGGAGAGGCAAGGAGTATGTCTGGAGAATTCTCATGGTCAGACCAGAAGGAGATTTTGATAAAACCATGAGGGTGAGGAAGAGAGAACACAGAAAGCGAGGGAGGGGGGAATAGAGAAACACATATTTTAAGTGAGGAGGAGAAACAAGTCAGCAGAGGAAAGGAAGAGAATTGAAAACTACAGAGATTTAAAAATGTTCTGACGAACTAGGTGGTTTGTATTTTAACGGATGTCCTTGAAAACGGTTATCTGCTGATATTATGTTGGAACTCCAGGGGGCAGGATAATCTTTTTTCAAATGCAGATGTTGGTAAATGTATTAAAAGATTTGGAATAATATGTATTCAGGAAACTATGCCATTAGAGTGCACCGTGGTTGATGGATGTATTACTTGTTTCCAATCCGCAAGTAGGGAGCTGGGTGGTAGACCCACTGGAGGTCTTTTAACATTGGTTAAATCTGGTACCCAATATTTGGATATTAAAATGCTGGAATGGGCAAAGGTGTGCTGACAGTAGATGTCAAGCTAGCCACCCAGGCCTGTATTAGAAAGGTTTTGCTTACTAACATTTATTGGCACAAGGGCGTTGCCCCCCTATACATATTTTTGAACTCATTAACAATGTTACCACTGAATGGGTGAGTCATACAGAGTTGGGATTGTTATTCATAGCAGGAGATTTTGGGTCCACTTGCTCTCAGGATGATGTTCATTATAATAACCTGGGGTGTTTACTTATTACAATTGGGATGACTAAAGAGAGTTGCAGGGAATGTCATGGACATCTTGCTTAGTGACTCTGGGGCTCTTCATGTTGAACAGCGCAATTGAGGGGGATCTTGTGAGTCAACCAAGATGGAAGAGAAGAGTCAGTGCCCCAGTGCTTGACTATATCTTTGTTGACCCCACGCTCTTCAATATGTGTGAGCGGTATAAAAACCTTTAACATAACATCAAATAACATAACATAACAGTACTTTGTAATTTCTCATACCAATTGGCATAACCATAATATGTTGGTTTCAGTGTTTACGATGGGTCTGATTGGGTATAGGAGGGGCACACCTACTAACCTGATGGTAAATCCAAATGGTAATTGAATTGTTGACAACGAGAAACGGTAAGCTAGTAAATCAGTCATTGCTGGAGCCCTCTAATTTGGAAACTACACAGGTTTAGTGTGGATCATTTCTGGAGTTGTATTGACCAGACTTTCCAGGATTCACATGGTAGGAGTAAATGGAATAAATCTGCCAGAGAGGAATCTAGAAAACATAATCACATGTTTGACCCAATAGTTCCCAGGGAAAAAATAACGATGAGGGCTGATATTAGAGCAGTGTGTAAGAAATATTCAGAAGGACCAGAAATGTTGTTGATCAGATTGAGATTGAACAGCTGGAGTAAGCGACAATGGGCACGATTGTTTTAAAGAGATGCTGAATTAACGTTAAACAGCCTTAAGAATAATTCAAAAAAGGTAGCAGGCGCTCCTCTCCAGAAATAACATGGCATGATAACCTGTTCTGAGATGAGAATTTGCAGCACACGCTTTTTGCTCATGGAACCTTTCACAGATGGGAAATATCCATTTGCATATCAGTCTTTGTCCCGCCCACATGGGCAGTCCAGCACTGAAATGCTATGGCAATTCCTCTCTGAACAAGAGTACCAAAAGCAACCCCATAGACGTGTTTCAGCCTTGTTGGGCCTCATCAGTGAGGTGAAGCTTTGTCTCTCTGAGTACAGTGGGCAGGGAGTCCACGTCTGGTTGCCCCCAGGTAACTCAGGGTGACCAACCTCAAGTTCCTTTCAAATATTTCAAAAAAGGTAGCAGGCGCTCCTCTCCGAAAGAACATGGCATGATAACCTGTTCTGAGATGATAGTTTGCAGCACACACAACCAGACGTGCACTCCCTGCTCACTGTACTCAGAGAGACAAAGCTTCACCTCACTGATGAGGCCCAACAAGGCTGAAACACGTGTATGGGGTTGCTTTTGGTACTTGGTACTCTTGTTCAGAGAGGAATTGCCATAGCATTTAGGTGCTGGCCTGCCCGTGTGGGCGGGACAAAGACTGATATGCAAATGGATATTTCCCATCTGTGAAAGGTACAGTGAGCAAAAAGCGTGTGCTGCAAACTCTCATCTCAGAACAGGTTATCATGCCATGTTCTTTCTGGAGAGGAACGCCTGCTACCTTTTTTTGAAATATTTGAAAGGAATTTGGGGTTGGTCACCCTGAGTTACCTGGGGGCAACCAGACGTGGACTCCCTGCTCACTGTGCTCAGAGAGGCACAGCTTCACCTCACTGATGAGACCCAACAAGGCTGAAACACGTGTATGGGGTTGCTGGTGGTACTCTTGTTCAGAGAGGAATTGCAATAGTATTTCGGTGCTGGACTGCCCATGTGGGCGGGACAAAGACTGATATGCAAATGGATGTTTTCCATCTGTGAAAGCTACAGTGAGCAAAAAGCGTGTGCTGCAAACTCTCATCTCGGAAGAGGTTATCATACCATGTTCTTTCTGGAGAGGAGCTCCTGCTATCTTTTTTTGAGCCTTAAGAATAACAATACTGGTAGTTTTTTGTCTTTGATTAACTTCTTGGGTTTGGGCTATAGTGGAAAGCAGATAAATGCACTTTCAGAGAGGGATTGGTTTTTGCCATTTTAAAGAATTATTTTCTGTAGGGTATAAATCACAACCACCCAATTATTAAATCATAGGCTCTGAAGATTGTAAGTGTGAGTCCTTTTTTGACCAAGAGTCGATTCAGTGCCTAATTGCTCATGAAAGTAATTCCTGTGCCCAAGGCCCCAAGAAACGTAGTAATCAGTTGGTTAAAGGTGACCCGAGGATTGGATGATTATACCTGACAGTAATAAAGGGTGAGAAAAAGACTACCCTCTCCATACTGGCACAGAACGGATTGGTTGTGCTTTTACACCAAACATAGACATACCATCTTATTTACAAGAGTGTATCACAATATAAAATAACCAGACCACATATATTCCGAACCAGACACATACTATATATCTTATCAAAAAATTAAATGTTTTTATTCAAAAGGTTAAAAAACAACACATCATATTGTTATTCACTACTGTCACATAATTTTTCAAACCACAAATGTTTGTTTATGAAAAAAGATAGAAACAGGGAAAAATAGGGCACAGTCATTAAGAGCTGAACACTAGTACTATGGAGAAAAATCTCTACAATTCATACAGGGGTCAATTCGTATAAATGTATATAGACTTATAACACATGAAAGTCTTTTTAGATCGTCAACATGTTTCGGCCTTGGTGGAGACATTAGACACTATCTCTAGTGGCACTTCACAATTTTTGCTGTTTCTGGACTTCTTCGGGACATATGAATTTCTTCTATTCAGTAATAATATCGTCTTGTAACCCCAGCCTATTTTATGGAATTTCTGTTGCCAGTATGAGAAAATAATTTTCTCATACCGGCAATGCGGTTCAAAGTGTTGCAATTAGGATTCTGTTGGGGTTGAACTCAATGGGGGTCTGCGTTAGATGGAAATATCTCTAGCTTTATTACAACCTTTTGAAAGCTGTTGAGAATACCCTACATGAGGACTGGAGTGGTGATGAGGTTGGCTACCAATTCTGTAGTTAATTCTTTTGTTGGAACCTGTTTAAAAATGTTGTATGATTTCGAAATTAAATTAGACGTTATGTTACAGGATCCAGGTAAAGTGAAAATAAATTGTATTTGAAGGATTGGTGCCGAACTGTAGATGATATTCATAGCTTCAAGTCTTCCGGTCATCTTATGCATGAGCACTAAAAACGTGGAGAATTATATTAGTACTTACGGCTGAGTCCAAGTAGCAATATAACCTTTGAGTTTTTACGATTCATGTGGAATCTGTATTCGACTAAGGAGGTTTTAATTCAAAGAAAGATGATTCCGCCTGAACAAAGACATTGTAGATTTTGTAAAGATCCTTCCTCACACAAAACCCTGAAGCTCCTGGTAATGTATTGCTCTGAGCTACAAGGTATACGGATGACGCACATTAAAAGGTTTTGGAGTACGCCCGAAAATATTTGGTTGTATTGCCTTACTGGTGGATCCACTTCTGTGGTCTTAGCAGTAACCAGGTTCCTGAAATGTATAAACTTGGGAGCTAATACATTTTTTAGTGATGAACGTAAGCATGAATTATATAATATATGGAATGGAGTGTATCCTTTTAAATTTAGAATTCTTCCTTTGTGGCAATATATTTATTTTTTTTCCACTCAATTAACGATTTTCTGACAAATGTCAAGAGTTATAAACTTGCTTGTGTAAGCTATTGCTTCTTAGATTGAATGGTAATTATTGTAATTGTTGTGTTGTTGTATTTATTACTTCCTTTACTTATGTGTCTTTGGTATTGTTTGTTTATTTATTTGTATGGCGCACCCAACACGGGTATCTGGGCGACTTTGCCAGGCAGTTACAAGAACGCTTAGAACTTAGTTAAAGTGGAATTGTTAAGGTTAAACATTTTTTCAACTAATAAACAATACAATACAAGTGTGTTTCCTTTGAGCCAATGTATGTTGAAAAAGCCCTCTCGCATTCCCTAGTAGCATCGACTGAGTTTCTTCCAAAAGCCAGTAGATATGTATTATACGTTAAAGGACTCCATTTGCATGCCACGAAGGGGTTACCGACTTTCCAAGGCGGTAGCTTTTTTATTCCTTCATGCTGAACCCCACTACATCCCTTTTCTTGAAACATCTTAGTCCCACCAAGCAATAAAATCGTCTGGTCTAAGTTACAGGAGGGCTTTGAAGTACCGGAGGGGGCCATAAATAAATGGTGTGCTCGAGGAGTTGGTGGAACGGGATCCACGGAGGGCCATTTTGTGGTCTATACGGTATGCCTACAAGGGCTTCGCAGTCAGGGTGATTTGTAGCTGTCTGTTTCTAACTTTCACGGGAGCCATTCATCTTCAGCGAAAGAACGCAATATTGTTACTTTATACCTAATGCGTTTCTTATTTGAAGAAGAGAACGTCGACATCAACGTTAGCGATACGTGTGCAATTGGCATTCTCTTTCTCCAATTAGCTCGTACAAATTCCGAACCAATACATATTTCATTTTAAGCCGCCAACTTTTTTTTTCCTAACCAATGCAGCGTTTCCTTTCCTGGCCCAAGGAAATACTGCAATAGCTGTGGGGGAATACATGTGGCTTATTGTATGCAGTTTCAAAAAGGGAGCTAGGGGCACGAAGCACGCTCTGCGCGATGCGTGTCCTTTTCTCTCTCAGACACCTGCAGTCATCTTAAATTTCACCGAGTACTGAAAAATAAAAGGCATAGCTCCAGTCTCTTAATCCTGCCGGCTCCAGAGACCACTGTTACATGAGAACTTAAACTGATGATGCTGGGCGGCGCAGGGGCGGCCTAATCTTTTTTAATTCAAATCAACCGAGTCCCGAGTGGCGCTGGGATGATACTTTATACGCCGCAATCAGACTGACCGAGACGTCTTGTGCTCTAAATGATTAATGAAAATGCCTCCTCGTTTGTTTCTATGGAGACGGGAAACCTGACACGGCGTAGGAATCTGCCATTCACAATGAGCGAATTAAGAAGGAAGTCGCCAGGAACCAAACGTTTTGCAGCTTCACCGAGTGTGCAAAATGCTGAGAGTGGAGGTGAGCTTGCATGCTTCCCTATGAAAGCTCAGTATGTTATAGTGGTGCAACCAGACAGACATTCACGAGGGGAGCACACATTGTATTCATGTTGCACTAGGGCATGGACCTCTAAACCTAGACAGATCGATGTATTTAATTGCAGCACTTTTTGTCACTCCTGCAACCAGACGGATTTTAGAAATGTTCCATGCTATCTTCATTGAACTGTACATAATAGATGCTGCTGTTGTGTTGTTAACTAAGCAGCGAAGGCATTTGTGTTTAACAGAAGGGCAGAATAATGTATTTCCAAAGAGCCAAGTCTTCAGCTTCTAAAGAAAACAAAGCAGGTCAGACAGTCTCCTCCAACAATTCTAGTGGCAAATTATCCAATTCTTGTTGCTACTTGATAGGAAAACGACATTCCCCAGTATGTAGTCTACTGATTCTGAGCACAGTCAGCAGATGGTTTGTATTTGATGTTAGATTTCTGGTTGCTTTATATCGAGAAGTCCTAGGATAGCCTTATGTACAGGACCAGAGGTTGAAGTGAGAAGGAACAAAGTGGAGCTGAGTTCCACTACTTCAACTTTTTACTGTTAGTAGTTCCAGTAATTCTTACCACTTCACCTTAAACATCTGTTATTAGTGCCAAAATTCCCATTCGAGGTGAACGTGTGCTTCACAAATACACCTGTTATGTTCACCATTTTGGCAGGGTACTTTTTGTAGTTAAAACATACCTCTTATTTTACTTGATATACTCTTTGAAGCTACTCACTTCATTTAGGCTTCTGCTGAGCTGCAAATGAAAACAAGCTGGCTTCATTATAAGTTTGCCTGTATCCCACCAGTAATTGCGGCGGGATACCGGCAAACGGTATTACTGTTCCAGCCGCCTGATATGCCGGAATTACAGGTAGTGGGAATACCGGTAAATCCCCATTCCATCAGAGTCCAATAGGTCTCCATGTGGGATTGCCTATATTACCGGCACGGGTAACACCAGCAGTTTTTTGACGGTGGGGGTGTCTGATTTACCCCCATCTCTTTGCTGGTGGTAAATCAGGCTACCCGGTCCAGCAAACTTATAAGGCTTGTGGGTGTGAAGGCTGCCTCAGGAAGAACTTGCAGATTTTGGGGGACCCCCACTTTTTGGAAAATTCCATTTGCCCCATTTTCCTCCTGCTCAACACATGTATTGCTCAATGCTCCCACATGCCCTCCTTCCCACCTCCTCCACATTTGTTGGGGTCTTTACCTCTGGACAAGGCACGTGTCTTTGAACACAATTATTGTTTTTACTGGAAATCAGTGCAGAGATACCAAGTCAGGTGAGATATGCTCATATGTCTTAAGCTTCCTGACTGGGCTGCAGCATTCTGATTCATCTGCACTCTGGACAAGGCCCACTCAGGTAATCCGAAATAGGATCTATTGCTAAAAGATAACATGCCTTAGCTAAGAAAAAAACATTATGGACCACGTTAGTGATCTCAGGCTTAAAAGTAAGGCGGTAGTCCATAATTATACCACAATTTCTTACTATAGGTTCAGGGCAGGGCTCAAAGGATGCTGACCAAAAATAGGAGCACCAAGGGTCTCTGTTTGTAGTGATGGCAAATCCTCCAGATTGGCTTGAGAGTTTATTTTCAACGAGTCTGTCTCCATCCAATGGTTTATGGGAATTGACAGCAATGTCTGAGTTTAAGTCAACATTTCCCGGTCAAAGGACAGTTTCACCAGAATGTGTGCGTCATCCACATAGTTCTCAATATAATGACCAACTTGTCTGATCAACCAGGAGAGTGGGTGAATACAGATATTTAGAAGGAGAGGTGATAGTGATGATCCCTCAGGGCTGAGACACATCACTGGTTTAGCCGTGGAGAGAAAATGCCCTAAATGGATATATTATGAATGGGAGGATGTAAGCACTCCCTTAGCACTCGCCTAGCCCCTGTGCCCCCCCTCCTTCGCCCCCTGTTCATTTGCACTCTCTCCTCTTTGCCCTGCTGTTCCATTCCCAGCCTAGCACTTCACATGTGCGCATACTGGCACTCCCCCCTGTCCCCCCTCTCCCTCACGCTTCTTGTTACTGCACTTGCACAATCTGATTGTCACAAGGCCCTGTAGGAATGTTATTGTTATCTTCTCCCTTACCCCCCACCCCTCCTTTTTTCCTTGTGGCCCCTTGAAACACCATTTGTTGTATAGGCACCTTACAAATATCCAATAAAATAGAAAATTAAAAATATATATCTTTTGGTGGTGCCTGTAATTCCATAGGATCATCAGTGCCATCTGCTGTATTGAATGGTATGGACAAGTCCAAAATGATCAGACCGCTGGCTACTCTACTATCCATTAACATCCTTAGCGACTAATAAGTTGTTTTCCTCCATAAATAGACTAAACTGTCTTGCAACAACTCGTTCCAACTGTTTAGCCAGGGAAGGTAGCTGGGAGATCAGCCAGATGATGTTAAGGTCTTTGGGATCCAGAGAGGGTTTTGTTAGCAGTTGTCAGATCACTGCTTTATTCCCGTCCTGATTAACCAGTACAGATGTTAAAGAAAAGTTGAACAGGTTCTTAATTTCTAAATTGAACAGTAGAATGATTTATTCTGTGTTTTAGCTGTAATATCATCAAGAAATGAACCACAGCAACAGGCGGAAAATAGCAATCTCCAGTGTTAAATCTTAAACACCTGACAAATCCTAACTGCTGCCTGTTGATGAGTGACATCCTGAATAAAGAAATGAATCACACCATTATGTGATCAGGTGACTGAGATGGGCTGTGCTACTATTAATCCTGGAAGAGAAGTAAATATCTGATCCATTGTATGACCGTCCCTGTGCATTGAAACTGAGACCATCAAAGTTTAAACGTAGATTATCAAGCACAGTAATCAAATGTGTCACCTTAATATCCTGAGAAAGGTCCCACCAAAAACAAACATTTCCTCAGAATGACATAAAGGGGAGTTTGCATCTGGGGGCATAGTTCTAGTAAAAAAAAGCAAACCAGAGACTTAGCTACCAATAAAGTCACAGTTCTAGTCCAAGTCACAGTCATAGTCTTAGTACTAATTAAAGTCTGACTCCTAAGCATAGTCCTCATCCTTATTAAGGTCCCAGTCCTCATTCCCCAGTCCTCATTCTAGTCCCTGTCAAAGTCTTAGTTCTAGTCATCAGCACAGTCCTAAACCTAATCAAATTCCTAGTTAATGTCTTCATTGCACCCCTAGCCCTCACCAGTCTCAGTCCACAACAGACTCGTAATCCTCAGCACGGTTCTACTCCTATTCACAGTGCTACTTCTTATCACAGTCGGAGTCTTCATCCTAATCACAGTCCTCACCACATTCTTCCTCACAGTCATACTACTCATCACAGTAATAGCTTTCCCCATTACAGTCCTAATCCTTGTACTCTTCAAAGTCCTCATCACAGTCCTAGTCACAGTCCTACTCATCGACATGGTTCTAGTCAGAATCCTATTCTCCCCCACAATCATAGCCTTAGTCCATGTTACAGTCCTAGTACTCGTCACAATTCCAGTTCTCATTACAGTACAAGTCCTCATTTTCATCACAATTCAAGTCCATGCCACAGTCCTAGTCCTTTCTACAGTAAACAGTCTAGTCCTCAGCATGATCCTTGTTCTCTTTCTTGTCATAGTCCTATCCTAATGTGTGTGTTCATCGCAGTCTCTGTCCTGTGCTCCAACAGAGTCCTAGTCATTGTCCTATTTCTCTGTCTAGTACTCGTTACTGTCTTAGACATGGCCACATATCTTGTGCTAATCATAGTCTTAGTCATAGTGACAGTATACGTCTTTGCACTCATCACAGCCATAGTTGCAGTTCTAGCCTTCATCACAGTCACAGTATTCATCACAGTCCTAGTCTTCTTCATGAGAATTCTAGTTCCCTTTATAGTCCTAGTAACTTTCCCAATCATCATAATATTTTGAGTACTAGCCAGAGTCTTTGTCAGAGTCCCAGTCCTCTTCCTCATCACAGGTTTAGTTCTAGTCATTGTCACAGTCCTATTATGTGTCTTTGTCACATATCAAGTCCTCTTTAACGTCTTAATCCTAGTCTGCATATATCCCAGTTCTCATCAGATTCCTACTCCTTGCAGCAGTCCCAATCACAATCTTCATCAAAGTTCTCATCACAGTCATCGTCACAGTCATCAGAAGCCTGGGAAGTCATAGTATCTCTTTCAAAATCTACCAAAGAACCTAAAGAACCTGCACAATCAATCTCAAGAGTCAGTAAGCCTTAGGTATAGTCAGCATTTAATTCCTGCCTATCTCCCTCTCCCTCATTCTATGCCTTCCTTTCACTTTGTCTCTCTGCCTTTCTTTGCCTCTCTCTGTCTTTTAGTGTCTCTCGCTGTGTTTCATTCTCTCTGCCTCTATATCACTATATGTAGTTTTCATTCTCTCCCCCTTCTCTCCTCCCTCATTCACTCTCTGTCTCTCTTTGTCTGTGCCCCCCCTCTCTTGCTTAGTCCCTCTTTCTCTCTGTCTAGCTCTCCCTTTCCATTTCACTCCCTAGGAATTGTGGTGGTAGCCAAAGTGGAAATAGCACGAAAGTAGATGAGCAAATAATATGTGTTTGTATATATTTGCATTATGTTAACAGTAAGTATGTCATTTTGACCAGAAATGACACACAAAGGATACCTTGCAGGTGGCAGAGGTATTCCCTAGCTCCAGCGTTTTACAATTCACAACGATTTTCTGAATGAGAAAAGAACAGGTGATCCTGGGATGAAATGCAAAACATGGACAGTGACATGGTTACATAGGTATGAATTCCATAATTAATTCATCTTTTATAACAAGCTCAATCCTGGGGACCAGTCTCTAAGCATGAGACAGGTATTCAAACCTGTGTTGCTCTGCGTTGTCTTTCTTCCAAGACAAATGCATTGCCTCTGATATATCCTCCCTGCGTCTACATATATATGCCTCCAAGTGTGACGGAACAAGGAAAGGTTGGCTGGTGATCAAATGTGGAGACATAACATGGGGGTAGGAGATATTCCCTCACCAGAGAGAAAGTAAGGCTTATGCCAGCTCATGACTAATTGAAGTTATGGAATGGCTTTTAAGAACCAATGGAGAACATTCCAGTGGAGGGGACGAATAGAGAAAAGAAAGAGAGGCAGGAGGAGTCCTTTAAGGCAGATTGGTTGTGGAGAGACGAGGAAAGCAGAGTCCAAGAGGGAAAATAGAGTGAGAAGCAGTCAGCAAGGTAATGGGAGGGCAAGACATGAATATATTTGAAGACAAAGAGTAGACACCTAAATAGGTAGACATTTTAGATGGAGGGCCGCCCAGTTATTTTGGTGTCAGTATGATGAGGGAGGGGATCTTGGTAGGTTGTAGACAGTGTGTCAAGCAAATGTTAGACCTTTGTTCAGGTCGGTCAAACAGTAAAGTGGAAGACCACGGAGTAAACTTGAGCTGCAGTCTAGTTTTCTAAGAACCAGTTTAGTGATCAGAGTATTTGCTTACTGAGTTTGGGGCAGAGTTTCCTTATTTTGAGAAGGTTAATATTGCCTGTTATCGTAATGACCTGAGAGTGTTTAATATTCCTATCAAAGTGAATACCAAGTTTGTGAGCTTGGAGTTATGTAATGAAGAGGGTAGGTGATAAGCAGATGGGAGACAGAAGAGTGGGATTAGAACTGGTGGAAAAGAGAAACATCACATTTTGATACTGTCAATCATGCCATTCTTCTTGTGCACCTGGAAGTAGCGGGTATTGTTGGTCCTCCACTTGACTGGTTTATGTCTTATTTGTCATAGCACTCACAAACTAGTTCTCTGTTGCCTTTTAAATTAGAACCTATGCACACTCCCTGTGGGGTGCCCAGGGGCCCTCCCTCTCGCCTATTCTTTTCAATGTTTACCTTTGCTCGCTTTCAGACTTGATATTTTCTCATAGTGTGCCATTTTATGTGGCCAGTGGCAGCGCCAGGTTTTGGTGCTGGGGGGACAAGGTGCTGCTCAGAGAGTCGCTGCCAGCACCCGTTGCGCCAGTCGGGATCAGAGAGGGGACAGGGACCGGACCCGGGTTCACTACCATTTCTTAAATTTTGCGGTTATAACTAGGAACTCTTGATAGGGAGGTATATTGTGCCGTGTATTATGTCTGTATGTTGCAGCATTTATTTAGTGTTCAATTATTCATTAAAACAATTACTAAAAGTTGTATGTTTCAACATTATATTTCTCCTTCACTATCTGCAAAGCAAACTGCTAATCGGAATGCTTAATATTCAAGGCAAAACTGGCAGGGTTTTTTACCCGACATATTTTTCATTTATAAAACCTACACTTCGACAAGCCACATCTGCACCAAGCATTTGTTATGAAGGGAACGTTCAATCAAAATTTAATTTGAATTTCAACAAACATTCTCCAGTAACCAATTTACCAATTTTTCATGCCCTGCTGGTGGTAACCAGGCCAAACAATACAAAACCACAGACTGCAATGGAAAAATGTTTTAATAATTTTCCGAGATTCTCTAGCACAAACATGCCATAATTTGTCCAGACATTTGAGTTTAAAATAAAATACCCTGGTAATACAAATACTTTATCATAGCAGCAGCATGAGTTGAATAAATTCACACAAACATAGCAGATACACATAATCACAGTGAATTGTTCCTTCAAATGCAAGGTAGGATCGTGTCCAAAAAGCCCTCCTATCACCGTCTGAGATACATTAGGAAAGAAGCATACTACAGACTATTTAAGCTTTGTATTGTGACCTTTTGTCCCAGTAACAGACATATGCGTGCTGAAACAAAGCTAAACATTAGCAAACAACTTAAGTAGAATTGTATACATCTGTTAAAATAATTGTCATTATTCCATGAGTCCAACCGTGCAATATCTTTCATAAACATTTCTTATTACCACGAAGCCAACATGTGCCCAAACACTTGATCTGAAAAGAAATATCCCTGACAACAAATGCTTGTTGCATAAAAATGACTCAGTAAATACACATAAACAAATACATGCATGGTGGATGATCATGACACTGTTCCTCCAAATGCAAGGTGACAACGATATTGTATCCCATGAGCATGCAACGGTAGGTTATGGAAGACTAGTGTGCATGAAGATGTTTTTCTGCAACAGATTAGACCAAGAAGCCCTCTGCCGCAGCAATAAACATATGGATCAGCTGCTCTGCAAATGTCTGAATTACTTTATAAAAGTTCACAGAGTCAGTCAGGTTTCTTCCAGTACTTGGGAAAAATACATTTGAAAGACTCTCTTCGCCCATTGTTGACGGTAAGTAACTTTTGATCAACTTCAGCCTACTAAAACTTTGTTCTGCGGCGGCACTACATACAGGCAAAGTGAGAAATATTCTGTACACATTACAAAGGTTTGGGTAAACAGCCTGCATATCATTGGCTATCAAGAAAGGCAGCACATTGTTTATTATTAAATGCTTGCTCTCAGAGAATATTTCCCCATACTTTGTACAAAAAGAAGAATACTCATCCAGAGCGTCGAGCACAGTGACATCACTTGCATAAAATGTAGCTAACTCTTTCAATGCATCAGAATTATCTGAGCTAGTAAAATGTTTATGATCCAGTGCTGAGAATGTATGCACAGTATTTTGAAATCTTGAAACCTCTCTGTCATCTAAACGACAAAGGTATCAACAAGAACATATAAGGTTTCTACTTTGAATGCCTGTGCCCACTCTCTAAAGGATTATCATCAGCTGCTTCATCATGAAAGCTTTTCTTTGCCCTCATCCTTTTTTGTTGAAAGTGTGTTGATATCCCACAATCTTCACCCATGTTTCTAGCATCTGTTTCAAACTGATCAATATACATCTGACCAAAGCTTCTCTAGTTCCTTACAGGATGTCACAACCCGGCATTCGGCAGTCACTAAGTACTGCTTTGCAATTATGTTGACAGTGTGTGCACAATTTTACAGTACCTTGTGTCAAAAACATGTTAAGAATTTAAACTCTAAGGTTTAATTTCTGTCCCAGAGCACATGTGCATCCCAAAGTGCTTTTCCATTTGCATTTGGGAGGCATCCAGTGGATATTCGGTGCAATGCTGTGTTAATTGGTACAAAGACTAGCCCATCTAGTGTCCAATAGCTTTTTTAATGTCAGGGCTGTTCCCTGTAGGTAATGCTCCTGTTGCTCTCCCTGCAGAACTTTCAAGTGAAACAGACTGTTTGTGAGGAAAGTGTACAGTGCCTCAAGTGTACCAAAAAATAACTTTCCTTTTATACATGAGAGTGGAGCATCAATTAGCAGAAGATTTACATTGTGCGCACCAACAGTGAACATATATAGCTCTGGGCGAGACTTCTTTCACAAGTGCTTGAAGTCCAGCAATACATCCAGACATAGTGCTTGCACCATCATACCCCTGCCCACGGATTAAGGAAACAACAAGTTCCAGGGATTCTGAAGTCAATGTCAATAGTTTATAAAAAGTCTGCCGCTCCCGCTGCAGGAAGTTCAGCACATTTTACAAAATGTTCAGCTGCATGACCAGATGTTGTTACATATCTAATAGATAAAGAAAATTGATCAACTCTGCTGACATCTATTGTAGAGTCAACAGTGAGATTATAGAATTTGGCCATTTTAATTTCTTCAAGGATAACGCACATTGTCTATTTCACTAGTGCACTATTGAAATCATTCTGAATGTTGTGGCTCAAGTAGGTTTAATTCCGCTTACCATGAGCAATATGCTGTGCTAAAACATTGCCATACTTGAACATCATCTTGATTAACTCCAAAAAAGTTTGTTCATTGGATGGACTTCCCAATCCTGCATGTTTTCTGTATCCACAGAGAGGCATCCCTTGTTTGGCAAGATACAATATAGCATCAAGCAATCACTTTAGAATACCATAGTTCATCTCTATCTTTTTCCTTTCAGATTTTATTTTCTGAGGAACAAGAGTTTTATCTTGGTTAATTCGAAATGCGGCTATTTGTAGCTGTTTTTCAGCTTCACCATGTATCTTGCAGGGTTCATGCATTAGAATTGTCTTTGTTCCTTTTTAAAATTGGAATAACCACAGCAAGGGTCAGATGAAACCTATGAAAACTGTTCATTTGATTTATTGCCAAATAGCCATCATGTGAAGCAAAAAACACTGTTTTTTCTAGGCGAATACCCTAACCACGGCCCTACTACAGAGTATCCACCTGCATCCTTTTTTTCATACCAATCTGGGCTAAACCTTTGAACATTGAGTCATATGGAAATTGTTTATTGACATTGTTTAATCCAGGATGACATGGACCAGCTGCAAGAAGTGCTCAAACTAAAGGTACAGAAATTGCCCTGCTCTGAAAGAAGTATTGATCTGTTGGGTATTCTTGCTGCATGTCAAGTGTGACCTGCATGTTTACATTCCTAATTCATACCCCAATTTCCTCAGTATCCATGTCTTGTGGTACTTGTGTGCCATCATTGGTACCTTCAAGAGGTTTAGTGCAGTCAGCAGTTGTGCAATCAAATGTAACTTCAGGCTGGGACTGGGCAACAATGTCTGTTGAGTGATCAATACCCTTTGTAGATTCAGTAGGACATTGTGGATGCTCAAGAATGTCAGTGCTTGATGAGTGATCTGTGGAATGTATTGTGATAGGAGAAACAGTAGACAGATGTTCATCAGCAGAAGAATGAGGGACAGAATGAAGGAGGTTTTCATGTTGAGTTCTGAAAACAAGGATTGAAAGAATCTTGTAACTACAATAGCATCATTCAGTGGTTGAAACCTCTGCATTATTTGAATCAGCAATAACGTACATTTGCTCCTGCTTGTCAGTGGAACATTTGGGCTGGATCTTGAAAGCTGCCAAAGTATCTTGAGAGGATTTTGCTGCTTCAGCACGTTTCAGTTTGCTGACTTGATTTCATCTTGTGGCAACAGACATTTTTGGTTTAGCTGATGACTCTGGATTCATGTTGCTCACGCTCCCCTATTTGAGGGCAGGTGCTTGCCAAGCTCCTTTAGTCATATTCCATTGAGGCACCACAGCCTGGTGTGTTGGTGCTTGCTGACCTGTTGTGCTTGCATGGGCACTTGCTGTGATTGTCCTTGTAGCAATTGCATTTGTAATGGCACTTGTTGCAGTTGCTGTAGTTTCAGCGCATATGTCTGAACCTGCGTGCGATCTTGTGCATAATATTCCTGTGGTTTTGTATTATACTGCGGAGCATAGCCCACCCACCCTCTTGGAGCTTGCCAATTTTGCTGCATGACTCCTCTGCTTCTACATGTTCTGGCTATGTGTCCTATTCTTCTGCAATTCCAGCATTGTTGTGGCTTTCACCATTAAATCCTCCTCTTCCATGAGGGCTCTGAAATCCACCTCATCCTCCTCTTCTAGGTCCATTCCCTCTTCCTCCTGGCCAAAAATGTTACCCACTCTGATCGGTGGGATACACTATGTTATTTTGGTGCACTGATTTCATCTCCCGTATCACCCCACCTTCATTACTCATCAATACAGCTCCCTCTATGGCTATTTTTGACAACATTTTCCGGACTAAATTCACTTCTTCCTGCGTTCTACTCTTGGCTTTCTTTCTATTCTTCTCCTGTATCAATCGGCAGTGATGCAGGATCGTCAATTGTATTTTTGGCCAAAGCTTTGCTTCACTTTCCACCCGTTTCTTCATTTGCCGTTGCACTGGCTCGGGCAGCCCCTGACGCAAAATGTGGTAAAATGATGCTACTGTTTTATCCCACAGTTCATGTGTTTCAACACACCATCCCTCTTGAATATCTTGAATATAAGCAACAGGGTCTTCATCCTCCCCCATTTTCCTAGTCATAATACCCCTATCTGATGTTTTGGGGTATTGTACTCTTAGCGCCCGCCACACACCTGCTCTGTAATTATTTGATGGCGCTCCATCATGTGTCGCTTTTTGTAAAGTCACACCTGCATATCCTGCTCGCTTCCAAATGTTGTCAGCTATCTCTCCTATAATTCCTGCTAGCAAGCATTTTATGTCACGTATAGCTAACGTTATTCCTGAAGTCATTCTCCATAACTCATAACTCAATTTTCTTGCACCGGAAGTTAAACTCTGTATCTTACATCTTAAATTATTGTTATCCATCTGTGGTCATGGTATATATTGTGGTCATCCTCCCCCTCTCTCTAATAATGGGAATTGTGAAAATCCTTGTCCACAATCATACTTGCCTAGACTGCTTGTCTTCAAGGTGGGGCTAGTCTCATTCATTTGTCTCTGTCTTGGTAGTGCCCTTAATCTCCTTACTTAATGTCGGGATACATCCCCTGCACTGCGTGATCGTGCTTGTGGTGACTCAGTGTATAGTGTCGATTCTGGTTTTCTTTCTTTGGGGTCCTCTAAATCTAACCATTTTACCCCTTGTTCTACTCTCGATTCCTTTGAAAATCTTCATGCACTCTCCTTTTGCGCTGTTTCATTTTCTTTCCTTTCTTCAGCTGACATTATGATGCCCCAGCTTGTATGACTGTTAGCTTTTTCCGTATCATCAAGATCTAGTCTACTTAAAGACAGCGTTCTATGCTCGTCTGTTATGATGTCATCTGACCTACCTCCAGTTTTCCTCAAACAGGATCCTTCTACATTCTCTTGGGTTTTATGGCCTTCTTTATACATCATTTGCCTATATTAATCCCCAATTCATTTCTCTATGCTTCTGTATCTCGCACATCAGCCCAGGTTGGTATTCTTGGTATTTCTTGTAGTTCCCTGTGGGGCTGTTGTGACCCTCCTCTTCTTCAAGTTGTTCTTGTACTTCGATCAGCACTAGGCTTCTTTGACATAGATACTCAATCTCATCATCTTTTTGTCCCCTATTCTGTTCATTTCTTCTTCCCTTCTCGTCATCTCTCTTAATTCATCTTCCTCTCACCTTCTTTGCAACCTACGTTCTTTCATTCTTTGTGCTTCTACCACCTCTTTTCTCTCCTAGTCTCTCCTTTTCTTTCCTTGCCTCTTATGTTCTTTGTTCTTTCCTTCACTTACATTCTCTTTCTTTCTCTTCTTTATATACTCTCTCTTCTTCCTTTTCTTTCTTTTCCCACTCTTCTCTCTCTTCTCTTTCTTGAACCCCATCAATGCCCTTATCATCCAGCTTGAGTAATATCTGATCTCCCATCCATTTATTCTGTGCTAGTCTTTTTCCCATAGCTTTGTCCTTTATTTATTTCTACTTCCTTGCTTCTTCCTCTATCTCCATCTGTCTATCTTATCTGTCCTTCCTCTCATCACACTGTTTACTTTAATTGTGTGTCGAGATATATTTGCCTTCTCTGTTTTTCCTCTCTTCCACATTGTGCTCACTGTTATAAGCAGGGGGCTCATATGTCAGTTTAACATACCCCGCTGCTGTTTTCAATTCCTTTAAATAATAAAATCCCATCTTCTCAGTGTCTACGCTCTTGTTTTCAGGAGGGGGAAGGGAAGCCAAGGGCATTTTATCCTCCCCTTTATGCTGATTAAGCATCCACTCCTTCTCCGCTCGGTCTTCTTTCACACTCTGATGCATCTTCCATAGTTCTAAAACAGCCAAGCTTTTCTGTAATTTCTTTCCCTTATATGTAGCATGCAAATGCATTGTCACATGTTGCAATAATGTCTTGACAGCGAACCCTGCTGAGGCCACGGCATGAGTGTTTTAGTAGTCGTGCCTCGGACCCATTCCAAATGATATTTCCTTATCTTAGTTGTGTATCTTGATAATGTCCTGCAAAAGTGTAGAAGAGGAGTGCCCCCACGATGACAAGTCGATTTCTCCTGTCTATACTTAAACAATGTTGTATTCTTGTCTCTATGTTATGAAATATACCACACTGATCATTTTGAACAGGCACCCTCAATTGCCGTATAATTATCTGAAATCAAAATATTTCACCTGCGTTTTAAAACTCTACACAATGTTTTTTTTTTCCTTCGTTTACACTATACATTTTTAGTATCTTGTTTTATTGTTGATATTTTAAGAATATCTTCTTTATTTATTTATTATTCTCCTGTGATTTTTACACTCCTGATGGACGTCAATCTCTTCATTAATAAATCTTAATAATCACCTTGATTTTGTACTATCATTTTATATATACTAGTTTAAACACAACAAAAGTTTTAAACTAACATATTATAACCCTGTGCATTTGTGCACTTCTTAAATTTTTCTGTGTATGCCTTCCTTTACTATCTTTAGTAAATATATCTCTTCTCATTTTCGTTCCATCTTGGAGCTTGAAACACACTCTTAATGTTGTTTTTACCTCAGGACTCCTTAACAGCCTTATTTGGAGTCTTTCTAGTCCGTAACTTTCCATCGCCTTGGAACCGGGAATCAAGGTATCTCCTTCTCTTCTTATAATCCCCCAAACTCCTATTACTTATATATTCCTCACCTATTTTTGCCACTTTCAATTTTCTACTTACATCCGTGGCTCAGCTCAAGTCCCTCCGCATTGACTCTCCATCAACCGACCAGTTCGCTTTCTATCCACGGGGCACCTACGGAGACCAAACATTAATTTATTCAAAGGGGCACCTGCAAACCATGTCTTTTTACATGTTTTTTGTTGCACGCCATTCTCCAAAGGAAGCTATGCAGTCTTCTGGTTCATGGCGGGAGCTACCAAAAGTTAGAAGATCTGGGACTAGGTCGATTAGACCTGAACCATCTGCACCTCTGCCAACATGTGCTCTGGCACCCTGAAGCATCTCCTGTGCTAGATGGAATTACTGATAGACATCTCAGACCAAATTAGCAGACAGACTCAAAGAATATGGCAAAGTACTACTTTATTCTCAATTTAATAAACCAAGGTCAACTGGCAGACATTGGACGGATGCTTGCACACTCACACACAAACTTGATTATACAGAGATATTATACCCCAATATGCATCATTTATGACATCATGACATCATCCTATGTGGCAAAGCATACAACTTATTAGTGGGATGTATTTGTTAGGGGAATATGTCTACTTATAGAATGTATACGGCTTAGTACTTCATTGGCTGTCTCTTATCTGTAAGACACACTTTGCACTACCTCTAAATACGTATAATACTGATTATAGTGAACAAAATGGTAGCGGATTGGTATAAGCAACATTGTATAGCAGGTTGCCCCATAGACCCACTGATTGGTTGGCATTCTCACCCAACCCTGTACTTTTGGCTCGGCTAGCAGCAAGTAAGCTAAACAAAAAAGCCAGGTGCTTGAATCTCCTCAGATTTCTCCCCACTTTACCAACTAGTCCATCATCTCTCATCAGTCCAGCCATGAGCCAAAGTTTCTCATCTGTAGTTGACCTTGTAGGCTGCTCTCTGTTCTAGAGCAATCAAGGGAGTGTAAGCACATAACTATCTTCATCCGAGGCTTAATGAATAGCCCTTGTTTTAGACTTCCGAGTCACATGTGAAGAGACCACAAATGTGTCCAGTTCAGACTCTTATTTACTGCTGTTTTATTTAATTATACTGACTGTCATTCCTCTTCTTGACCTCTAGAGACGTGCAAACTGCACCTTGTATAGACTTTGTACAATTTTAATTGTCCAATACTTGGCTGTTGCAGATGTTTTCTTCTTCTTTAATCTAAAAGATATATGTCTCATCCATGGCTTATCCATCTGCCTCCCTTCATGCTTTGCAGCTATTCTTTATAAATAGCATCCTTGATTCCAAGCCAACATAGACTCCCCTTTGTTTTGCACACAAAGCTGTTCTTCCAGAATCTCCCAACTCTGCAACCCTGATTTGTTTCTGAGGTCGCTGAACTGAACCTTAACTCGAGCCAGAGTCAATTTTCAAACTATGGCAATCCTTTCCACGTTACATATTCCTCTATAGCAAGATTCTATGTATCTCACCTACCTTGCGCTGCTGTGTGTTTACACTTATTGGTCAGCAAGTTACTTTATCTTCTATTGCATTCAGTTTTACTTTATTGTTTTGTTCATGTTTCTCTTATCACTTCAGTTACATCATCTCTCTTCAGTATTTTCATATTGTTTCAGTATATCCTCTTATAGCTTCTTTATGACACCACTTTGCCCATGTCAGATGTCACTCAGTGCTCCATGATGTCCAATGGTGCATGCTGACATCTTTCCATACAGCATCCTTCCACACTTTCAGTACGAGGGTACATTCGATACGGTTGTCTGAGTGCATATCGTCTCTCGTATACTCAATGTAGTATGGGCATAACGCATGGAGTCCCATATATGGCCCTTCTGCTACTGTTCCAGTATGATGGCAGTGAGGGGGCAGAGTTAGGGAAAATTTGCCCAACTGCTCCTTTACAGTTTATGTTACTTACTGGAAATTGTCATTATTCTGAGTCTATGTCTTCCTTTTTAGTGTACAAAAATAGTGGGCTGATTCCACCCTCCGGGACAGCACCTAGCACTTCAGTTAAGACTTTTATATGTCTACGTCAAGATAAAAACAGGTAACTACATATTTGATACACCATTGTCTGATGAATACACACCACATGGTTTGCTAACACTAATGACTATGTTTCCTTCCCAAGACACAATTTGTTCTCTAAGACCTCTGCAAATGTGTAGGTTAAGAGAAACCACTTCCTTTATGTGGTTATGTAGCAATGGGTAATTAGCTTCTTTCAATATTTCATCAGCTGAGGTGGAACACAAGCTAGATGTACCAACCTTAAAGTGTACGGTAAATCCCATGCCATTTAGTACTACCCACAAGCTGTCTGTTCTTTTCATTAGAAGACTGAAAAGAAGGGGAAGCTGCTTACTGGGTGACAAGGGGTTAACTCATCCACATAGTGATAACTGGGAGTTTGACACCATGATTCTGTTAATGCGATAGCCAGTCTGGGCTTTACTATGCTGTGTTACTGGGAATGATACCGTACACCGATGCAATTTGCATGGTTTCCAGGTGATCCAGTGGGTAATGCCTAATTCTACTGTGCAGTGAAGATTCAGGTTCTGCACTTGTATAACAGGGTGTAACGTGTTGTTGGGATGTAGAAGTCTGACATCGGTCACGGACAATGACAGACTGACAAAGTGGTCAGACAGTTGGGAAAAGACATTTGGTAACTGATGGAGAAGGTTGCTGGAGATGGAAGAGAATTAGGGTTTAGTCAAGGATATACATGTTTCAGAACGGTGGTGTCCCCTCTGTGGAAGATACTGTGGCTCTCTCACCCCAGGTCGAAGAGGACCCTATTACAAAGCCTCCTTCCTGTTCGCAGGGGACAGTCACAGTCAGGCTTCCCGGAACAGCTTAGACTCCCCACCCAGGAACCCCAGGAACCTCATCCACAGAGAAATTTAAAGACAGAAGCCCCAATAAAATTTAGGGAGCCTTAAGCACCCTCAAGCCAAACTCAAACATTCAGCATTGGAGATAAAGCCTTCCTCTTTACATAATCGAAGTGTTAACATTTCAAAGTGATCATTGAGCAGGGAAATATATCTCTTTCTTCTACAGAAATTCTGAGGGAAATATCTATGATCATGAGCCATACAGAGACCACAGCAGTACTGCAATGCAAATTTTCACTTGAACAACGTGAAATTGACTTCCTTTGTCTGCATGAGGAAGAAAATAAACACATACCAATCTCTCTCACTCCTTCTTGAATTTCATTGATTGGACAGTTGCAAATTCCCAGCAACAAATGAATTACAAATACAGTTAACTGCTTCATCTTCATACCAGAGGACTTTTAACTCACAAAGAGTAGAGGTTCCCATGTTGAAGGAGTAAACACCACCAAGGTTTATGGAGAAGGGAAGCAAACCATTCCCTAGCCATCCAGGGCTGATTTGAAATTAAATATGGTGAAAGGCCTAATATAACCACCTTAAATCGCAGGGACTCTAGGATACCCATGAATGAGCCACCCCCATATGCTAATGAACATAAAGAAAAGGCTCACTTACTAAAAAGCATGTAGGTGAATTTTCATATAAATATCAGCACAATTAATTTATTTTTCAAAGAAATTCTTTACTTTATATATACATTTCATCATTATTTAGAACAGGGCATTTTTGCATCGAAAAACATATACTACACAATTTCCATACAAAAAATGAACAACCTTATTGCACTTTGTCAAATTCCCAATACCTTACTTCCGAAATTGCACTCTATCCATACAGTCCATAGATCCCTCAACTTGATTGTTTCCCTGTACATAAATGTCTTCATTACCAAATGACACTTTGCTCTGCATGTTTCGGTCCCACTTATATCAAATATTTGGTCCTTCTTCAGGAGTTGCTCTCGGATCACTACACTCAAATTTTACAACTACCCTATTCAACAATAATTATATTGTGGTCAGCTGTTGGAATAACCACTATTGCACAATGTATTTATGTTCCTTAGCTATCAATATACCCAATAGTGCACATTTCTCATTTTTTTTATTCTAAACAAATCTCAGGTGTTTGGTAATATATTAAGTAGTACCTGCACATCGATATTCAATATTGCACATTGCCCTAATAAAAGAATCACTGTTCTTCACTAGTACCTGCACAACCTAGTTCTCATATGCATCAAGGTGGTGGTAACAAAATATAAACATTATTCCAATCTCTCATATTGCAGACTTGTTGCAATTCATTTTGTTTTTCAATCACATGAACAGTGCAGTCATCATTAATCCTTTAGAAACTCTGATGCTTGAAGATGACAATTCACCTTCCAGCCCATCCCGTGGTAACTTCTTACTTCCAATCAGTCACCTTGGTAAGGTTGTTAAATCAATCTCCATCTGCACCTGTAGTCCCACCAACAGCATCTTCTAAACATCTTTCCAGCTGCGAGCTGCCCTCGTTATTAGTTTCTAATTGCTTGTAGATTGCTCAATGGCATACAAAGTTCACTTGGTCATTGAACCAACACGAGTCATGCTTATTATTGGATGTATGCGTTTTGGCCGTGGCACAATTGGTCGTGGCCGAATTGACCATGGCCAATTCGGCCGCAAAGACAATTTTGCAGTGGCCAAAGCCACCCTGTTTAAAACCCCACACCCATCCCACACCCCCTCACCTACCCCGTACTTACCTTTTCCCCGTCTGGGCCTTTACTGACCCTGCGGCGTCGTATCCGTCCCTCCAGCGCGGGTCAGATCCATCTCTGCATGCTCCGTTTTACTTTTTGGATTTTTTGTTCCCTGCCTCCATACCTTTGGAAGCGGGGGGGGGGACACCCTCTACCCCCAAATGCAATCACTACCAAACATGAGGAGCAGAGTACACCCCCACAGCCCCTGCTGCCCATGTTTGGTAGTATTACCAAAATTGGTCATTTTGAAACCACCAAATGGCACTGGCCGAATTTGGCAATTGTACCATTCGGTCAATTTGAAATGACCAATTTGGGTAATACCTTATTATTGGCCAAACCTCCATCTCGTATGTTTACATTCTCAGCGCATCTCTACTCCACTTTCAGCGATCCTTTGGCAGTAAATACCACCGCTAGTTATATTTTGTCTGAGATGTAATGTTAGGTTTGATTACATTTGTGTTCTCTTTCAGACCACTTTAGAAAGGGGCCTTAGTCCTGAAACATGCTGTGGATTCTACAAGCTGTGAAATAAGGACTTTGTGATCAATCCAATCATAAAAATACAACTGAACTTTTATCATTTAACCTTTTGTGGAAGAGTGACAGGAAGATAGTCTCTGATTGATTAAAATGTATGTGACTCAGAAGAGGACTAAACAGTTTCCCTAATTTGGGTGGTTTGCTAACCAGACCCCCTTTCATAAAACTCCAAGCCAATAGCATATTGCCCACATGTGCCTCGCTGCACCAGTCTCCTGACAGAGGTGCAGAACCTCCTCTCCATTGGCACAGAGCATGTTCAAAGGTCACATTTACCCTATTGACAGCTGCAGGAGCACAAGGCTCCTGCAGTGGTAGGCTCTATTAAGTACAGCACCTATGATGTAAAATATTACAATCCTGGATCTATAACTCTGGTTACAGGTTAAACTAGAAGAATAGGTCATGTTGATTTCAGTGAGGTGACTAATAGAAACTTGATTTTTAAAGTCACATCAAATTCGATTTATACCAGTGTCTACCCTGTGAGATCAGATGAGCTATGAAAGGCTATGTGGATTCCAGGCATCCTGACTGAATGCATTCTAGTGAATGAGACAAAAGATAGGATTTCTTCCTCTGTTGACTCTATGGAAGGATGGCTAACTCCTCCTAGTTAGGTATGGTAGTTCTCACCAGGAGATGTTCTGAGAGCCTGGCTTGAAAGATGCATTTTCATATGAAAGGCCCCCCTCACACTATGGGGTTGCTCAACAGAAAGCCTTTGAATGTGTAGCCTTGGGAAGCTGACTGAATTAGGACATTCAGAGAGCAAAATGGGCTTGAGGAAGAGTTCCTCCACCTTGCTTTTATGTGCACATGCCTTTCCTTCCTGTCCACTCCACTTCCTGTGGGACATGGCACTCTCAATAGGACATCATCTGTCTCAAGGACAGGGATTTAGCCCCTTAAAGCAGGCTTGCTTTCATCCAATCACCTGTGACATTGTACCTATATAAGAGGGGGGTCTCCCACTCCTTCTTTGATTCACATTTGGATATTCAAGGTCATAAGAAATAATTCATCTGGACCCTGTTGCGAAAGCAGTCCTTTCTAAAACTCTCTGCCAAAAGTGCAGCCATGTGCTCCAAGGCAGAGGAAAGCTCTGCTACCTACCCATCCCCAGGATTACTCTGCTGTTGGCCAAGGCCTACCACTCTGTTAGCAGAGATGAAAAAGGACCCACCTTGTCCTGGAGCTTCCTGCAGTGGGTCTCACAGCATCCGGAGTAGCATGAGCAGACAGGTCTCCTGTTTTCATTGCTTAAACCAATTCAAACTGAATTCAAACCATGTTCGACGCTTCAAACCACCAAGACTTGCAGTGCTGCCTTTGGCACTCTCCTTTGAACTTCGAACCACCACTTGCATCCCTCCAACTGGTTCAATGCTGTATCTCTGCAGCAGGGACCATCAACTATCCGACTTGACTACCAATGCACCATGCAGGTGACTTCAAAAGGAGGTTGCATAAAACCTAGTCTCAAATCACTGAAGCATTGCATCACTCATCAACCCAAAAAAGTGGTACTCATAATTGTACGCCAAGTGCAATCGTCAAACTGTTCCTATTGATCCATTGAACTGAATCAATTGACATCACCTTCAAAATCAAATGGAGCACTGTTTGAACCCAACTTGATACTGACTTACCATCTGGGATTAACATTCTTTACTGACTATGAACACATTTCAATCCACAAGCATCACATCTCAAAGCTTGATTTGACCCTGTTGAACTGTCCAAGTACTGGAATCAGGTACATTGTGAGCCTCTGTCCCCTGGGTCCATTTGTGGGGCCTTGGTGACTAGTTAAAGTCCTTGATGCATCCTTTGCTGAAGATCACATCCTTTAAGTGAAATTGTTTCAAATCCTGCCTTTTTCCTCCCTCCTAAATTATCCTCATTGATTATGCATACCTGTTCTGCATATTCTGTCTTCTTTTATCTGTGTGGGTTTTTGATAGTGTTTTTAATAGTTGTATGATTGATTTGTTTAATGAAAGTAAGTATATTTTTTTTATAGAATCTTGATTGGACATTATTTTATTTTGGAACTTTGGGCTACTGCTGTTTGGGTTGCTACTGTCTCACATTTCGGTGCCACCGGGTCATTACAAGTCCCAGCGGACTGGGAAGCTGGGTGCCGGTAAAAGTTAGTCCCCATTCCCATGGAGTTCCATAGGACTTGTGTACTTTTGCTAATACTACCACTGCTGTGCTTTACTGTTAGTGCAGGTGCACTGAACACCACTTGTAAGGGGGATGGCGCTCAATGGTAAGGTGGTGCAGCCTTTACTTTCACTCCACCAAGTGCAGGGTCGGTTCCAGATGGTTCCTGAGATACTCCTCACCTACTTCTCCCAGGCTGCACACATGCAGAGAACTCCTGCAGGGCCTCATTGCACGTGCATATGTTTGGTAAAAGAAATCATGTACATAGGAAATAGGGAACCCACCTATGCATGAGTAATGTCCTCATGTATATGGAGTTATGCCCGCTTTTAAATGGGTGCCCACAAAGTTACCAATCAAGAGTTTGGTTTACCGCTGCAGCACCAACTCTTATCTGTGCACGGGGAGCACATTGAATAATGAGTCCCCTGAGAGGAATTATAGGTCAAGAGCAAAGACTAAACTGAGACCTAGGTAGAATGTCCATTGTTTTAGCAAGCAGGTCAATGTGCAGGCTAGATGCCCTTGCTGCCTATCAATATCCAAGTCTATGTATCAGTTCCAGATTAATAGGTCTAGCTTGACTGACCAGTGCATTGCCTCTGTGATAGTTAAGCTCAGTAAATTCAACCCCGCATGCAGATCACTTTGGTTCAAACCACTTTGCCCATGGAATTGTGGAATCTGCTCCTCCCCTGTTCAATCTGTGTTATCAAGATGACCTGCTATATGTATGCCTATGACACACAGCTCATCTTTCGCCTAGGGAATACAGATGATAACCAGGCTTTGTCTTGAACATGTGGAAAAACCGATAGTTTCTAATCACCTTCAACTGAATGTGCAAAACGCAGGCATACTCATCTGTAAGTACAACTCAAGTTAAAATCTGCAGGCCCTCAGTCTACTAAATGTAGAGCAGCTGTGGGGAACTGGCTATTGACCGCCAGGTTTGGGTCCTTCTCCAAAACCATCTACATTGGTCCAGGACCATTGAATCTGGCATGCCCAGCCCAGGTCTGCCCTTAAAAGGTCAAATTAGTAAGGTGACCAGAAGTTGTTGCTTTCAGCTGAAAACCTTAAACACATTTCTAAGCTACTTTACCTTCTCGGGGACAGTCCTGATGATGAATGCTTTTGAATGCTGACTAATCTCCAGTAAATTCAGAATGCAGCAGGTAAGTGGATCCTACATCTTAGCCACCGAGAATACCTCTCATTGGCACTTCACACCCTGCACAGTCAGGCTGTAGCCAAAAGAGTGGAGGTTAAAGCATTACGTCTGGCACATTGGGCCTATTACACATCAGGGTCTGCGTTCATCTACAACTACTTTTCTCACAATGCGCATGAGCGACTGCTTAGATCTGCGTCTGCTGGTCTACTTCCCACCCCAAATTTAAGCTTCATAAATTGGACAGTCATGCATTTGTGGTTTAGACATCAAAATTATGCAATTCTTTACCATCCTCTCAGCGCACCATTATCGGCCACCCGCATTTCAGACACGATTTAAAGATGTTGTTGTTCCACAGATTATTGGGGCCGGGATGACTTGGTATGTTCTTTGGAGTCGAAGATGACTCCATGGAGGCAAGATGTCTCACTATAAAACCGAACTACCACCCCCTCACTAAATTCCAATCTTTCTATTTTATCCATCAAACACACATTACGTCCTCAGAAGTTAAATAAGTGGCCATTTATCATTATATAGGCAAATAATTTATTTTTGCAGTCAGAAATCAGCTTTCTGTTCATATTATGTACACTTGGCAATTAAATTGCCAACATATCCGCTTCAAATATTTGTATCAGAAAGATTAGGTTATTTTCTCCATAGAAATGTGCCAGTAGACAAACTTTCTGGTGTCCAATCCTTAACAAGAATCATTCTGCCATTGGAAATCGCTGGCTCAGTTCGTTGCATGTCCCATGCTGTGCTTGGGAGCAAACACTGCTACCGCCTGACTGACTTATTCCTCAGTGGGTCATCTTTGACTAATACCCACAAGTTTAAACACAACCAGGGTACCTGCATTGTTCCATGCCACAAAACCTCTAGATTCACCAAAAAATACATTCAACCTACATATGGCACATGGAGGAAAAGCTCACACAGAGGTCACTATCAACTAGACCTGAGACACAGGTTAAAGATCATCTGGTTCGAATCCTGCTAGAAGTGTCCCTGCTGATGCTCTTCAGACTCTACGAATGTAACACGGTTGTGTATAATCCAGTGGATCTACTGTAGACTTTGAAACAATCAATGGATTTTGATATACCCATGTCTCCACATTCCAACAGATTGGAAAAGTGAACGACAGCTGCAGCACACTTTGGGCTTTCCCAAGCCGGCACACTTTCAATGTACTTCTTGTGCACGTTGTTGTTTACTCTGTCTCTTAAATATCGTCCTCCTGGTAATGTTGTGGCATTTTCTACCCTCTAGCCAGATAGTAGGCACTGGAGGAAAACTAGCAGTCGATTGATATGGCCTATCCTTAGACTAGATGCAAAAGGATAAACACTGTGTACTCTGCGTGTTCCAACTTGGCTCTCAATTGGAATTGGAAATACACTGATCTAGCAAAGACTGACAAAACATGATATCTCAACAAATAGGCATGGCTCATGTGGTAGCATGCGTTAGGTCTGTAATTTGAGCAAACACAAACTCAGAGTGAGTTTTGCACAACCCTGACTTGAGTTATGTGATCTGTTCACCCTTATGTTGAAAGATTGAGCAATTGTGCAAGATAAATGGGGAGAAGTGCCCATACCGTCATTTGTAAGGATAATGCAAGTGTTTGAGGAATTCTCTGACGAAATAGAGGATTGAGGCCCCAGAACTCCCAGGTGATCTACAATATCATTTTTACATACAACTGGGGGCATTGTATTGCTTATGATACATAGCCATCCCGGAAATACATGGGGCCTCATTACACGGTAGGCGGTGGACCAAGGTGCTATCAGCACCTCGGTCCATGCTGGTAAAATACCGGCACCGCCTTGGAGGAAAGGGGAATTACCGCCCTATTCCAAGGTTGGCGTGGCGGTAATTCCCCCTTCCCCCATTGCCCTTCCCCATTCCCATTTTTGCCCCATAGGGCATAATGGGAATGGGGAAGGTGCTAATTACGGTACCGCAAATTGCGGTACTGTAATTAGCACCCTGGTCCCTTTGCGGGTTGGTTTTTAACGCCTGCTAAAAGCAGGCGTTAAAGTACCAACCCGCAAAGGGACCTCGTAATCAGGCGGTAAGGGTTAACGGTCACCGGTACCATTACCGGTGACCGTTAACCCTTACCGCCTTCCGTGTAATGAGGCCCATGGTCTCCAGTTTACTCTGATGGAAGAGAGCTTTTAGTTGTGGATACATATAAACAATGTAAAGAAAACATTAATATGCATCTACCTATGTGTTACAAAAGTACTTCAAGCCATTTAATACATGGTTTTCAAAAGCTGTTTTGAGGTGAGAAATAACATGCAGATAGATTTTAGCTTAGCTGTGCTTAACGCCAACAATGCATAAAATAAACATGCTGCCATAAAACCTTTCTAATCAAATAATCACACAAAGCTATTTTACAGAAAAGAATATGGCAAACTAGGCAAATGTATAATTAAGTGCCCAGTGGCAGCTGGCAAGCTGCTTTGTTATCTGTTACATGCTTTTATAAATATGTTAAAACATTTGAGTAGTGATCAGGGACGTCATTTCACCAAAATGCCAGGGTTAGCGGAAGTGATATAACACGACCCTTGACATCTGATGAAATCACAGTAAGTGATGTAATTTGACCCCACCCTGAAATGACATCACAGAAAGCGATGAAACACGACCTTTCACCCCTTGACAAAACAGGAAGTGGCATCACATAGCATTGTTCCTAAGTACACTACGAAAAATATGATTATGATATTACTGTAATGCGATATACATTTCATACAAGAATGGACCACCATATGTATTATTAATATCTGTGTGTATAGGCCCAAAATTAGCAAAGTTAATGTGAATGCAAGCAAACAGCAGAGCCACTTACGCTTAGGCTCTTTATATAGAACACATACACATACACATACAATATCACCCAACCTATTTTAGTACTCATTTATCGACCTCAGAAATATGAAAGGCTGAGTTGGCCTTACCAGTATTCGAACCTGCAGATCACACACACACTCATAGCAGCGAGTGCTCGACCTACTGAACTATTTTACAGGCTATAATAAAATGAGAAATTACATTTCTGAATGTTCTGAAAGTCAGAAAGCAATTTAAACTCTGTATTGGATTCCATTAAACTGGTAACAGATTTCACAGCAGGCCAGTTCATCTGCAGGTTTGGTGCAAAGTTGGCCACATGTCAAGCCTGCTTTGATCTACTTCAGAGGTTGGTAAATATGGAAAGTAACACACTCACACGACATCCCATACTCTGGGCATTCGTTACCTCATACATGCAAACAAACATCCCGAATAGCATGCCAGGGAGATGGGAAAGATAGCAACATTACAACAAAGCATTAATTGTGGCAAAATTAAATCAATGGCCACGTGATGTGCTATGGTCAACTATTTCTACACTGTACACAGCTTTTAGACACAAGGATTTTGTCAAGTGACCGGGGACACCGAGATGGAATATCTTGTGATGCTCGTAACAGAGACAAGGCAGACAAAACATGCTATAACTGCAACATACAAAAAGCAAAATACGCAGTCCAAAATGGATGCTTATTCTACTCTTGTTTGTTTGTTTATTTGTTTGTTTGTTTGTTTATTTGATATGGCGCAGCCGAGACCCGAAGGTAGTTGGGCGCAAGCATTACAAGGATACTTATCAGCTTAGTTACACATTGTTATAAATATACAAGATTTACATGCACAGTAATTATATACAAACAGGATTACATACAACTTATAATACATGCAGAGTCATCAGTTCACTAAATTACAGTAGGTGATCATGTTACTGAGAGCAGTAGGTAGAGTATCTACTGGTGGTAGGATGGCATGTAAGCCGTTAGCGGGAGGTGTGGTGCCCTGTCTGGGTAGGGGAGATATCTCTGGCGCTGGGTTTAGGCATCATTGGATGATATCTAAAAGTTTTGGGAAGTATTTGGCTGCATTGTGAAATTGAGGTGTTTAAGAATAGAGTAAATCAATGACTCATCCCATGGAGTATGCCTGAAATAAACCTCTAATGAGTCTAGCAATTATTGGATAGAATTCCAGAAAGACAAATATTAGTTATTCCTATTCTTTCTTATTTAGGATCACTGTTCAGTGTTACACTTGTGGAACCCCCTGTTTTTTTAAGAGTCCTGAACAAGAGGGCCAGCCACTCCAGAAACAAAGAACTGCACAGTGCTGGGCACATCCCAGGAGCTTCCATTAAAAAAATAAATAAATGTTTTTTTTTTTTTTTGGGGCAGCAATTTAGACCACAGGGGTAGCAACAGAGAACTCAGGGGGTCACAGTTGTGACCCCTGGCGACCCCCCAGTGGTGATCTAATTTTCTTCTTACAGGGGCACACTGATGATACAACTAGGCCATAAAAAGAAAATTGGCACGTTTAACATTTAAGTGGCCTATATTAAACATCATGTAATCCCACTAAAATGCACATTTGTATTAATTGCCATTACGCAGTGCTTTGTCATTATTCCTGTGCACCACAGTGGCATTCTCCTGTGATTCACGTGAAGAGAAGAGAAGACAAAGAAGCACGAATAATAATAATGTATTTCTTATATATTGCTAGGCACCATTAGGTCTCAGAGCGCTGAAATAACATTATTTTCCCACAGAGTGGTTCTCAATTTAAAGACCTTGGAAGGATGAAAGGCTGAGGTGACCCTTCCATAGCGAAAGAAAGCATGAATAATTGGTCTACTTTTGAGGACTCCTTTCAGAACCATCCTTGAACCGTAGAGAGTATTATGTCTCCATCTATTATTATGTAACAATGAGGATTCTCTTCAAAAATATTTTCTAGTCGATATTCATGAGGTTGATCTGGTGGTAGGGTGTTGGTTTGTGTTACTGACATTTCTTATGCACGGGTGTGGTCAAGTTGTTTGATCAAAGGAATAAGAATTCTTCTTTGGGCAAAAAGATGTCACCTAGATTGTATGGAAAGGAGAAAGATGTATTACAAGTGTAAAACCATCTCTCATTGACCCACAAATCCAGGAAGATTCTTCAGGTATATTGCACCATAAAAAATGAATGACCTGTACACCTTGATTAGAATTACAAAAATCCATACAATTTTATTCACAAAATCACTTTAAAAATATCTTCATCATAAAAGATGGGATAGAGATTTCAAAGACAGTTGTCGAGGATTTTATGTCTCAATTTTTGATGTTGAATGTTATGGTATGTTTTTTGTGATGTACTTTAGGATGAGCACAAGGTGATTTCCTTCCATTATATGTTTTTCAAAGGTCTATGTGCGGGATGTATATGTATATGTTTTTTATATAAAATGTGAAAATCTTTTATGATGACGATATTTTTAAAGTGATTTTGTGAAGAAAATTCTATGGATTTATGTAATTCTAATTAAGGTGTACAGGTCATTCATTTTCTATGGTGCAATATACCTGAATAATCTTCCTGGATTTGTGGGTCAATGAGAGATGGTTTTACATTTGTAATAAATCTTTCTCCTTTGTGTATGATTGTAAATAGGTCTATCCCTGACCGTGGAGATGGGTTTTTCTGTTGAGGGGGCTCGATATCCTTGTACTGTTTATATGTATGTACCTAGATTGTATGGGACAGACCCGCCACTTCTACTGGCCATTAGAAAAAGTCACATTAGGTATCATATTAGGACAAGATACTTTATTGCAAACAAACCCTTGAATGGATTCAAAAGCTTTATTTCCTCTAGCAAGCCAACCTTCATTATGTCATTCATATTAGTTGGGACAAATAGGATTGGATTAATTCATGACAGAAAATTATTTCAATGGGGGTTTGCCACTGTGACTCCGTGATCTTAGCATCAGTACTTCTTTAGATCGTTTGCCTTTCCTTTTCACACCATCTGCCAAAATGTCTTTACTACTTTCTTTTTTGCCGCTTTCAAAAATTCTGTTCACTCCCATGAATGAATCTCCCTTTTTAGTTTGGGCCATTAGGACCTATATGCCGAAACAATTGCATTAGAGTACAGATATAGAGGGACACACATCTTGTAGGTGTGGTTTAGTTATTTGCCCACCCATTGACAGCCTGTAGCCATGCTAATCTCTATGGCCATTCACACCCTGTTCCTGCCCCCCACCCCACACTGAAAACATCCCCTCATGGGAACAAGCGTGCTTTAATCAAGTTTTACCATGAAACATTGATCTCAAAGGGCCTGCCAGTGTTTTTTCAAAGATGTCTTCTGAGAGTTAATGACTTAATTGAAGCTTTAAACTCACTTCTGGTGTAATCAAAATGTCTTAACCAAGTATGCCTTCATTGAAGTCCTGTTAAATCAAGCATTGGCAAAGCCAACAGTTTTGGCTTGTGTATAAGTAGTCAGCATTTGCCAGGCACTGCTAGTAGATGTCCAGGTACTCACACCATTTTGAACCTTCTACCATCAATGGCCAGTTAATACCATTGGAAGTGCTTCGTCAATGCCTTTCCCATCTTTACGCAAACGCCCAAACTGCTGGCATTGCAAATGCTTGTTTTAACATGTAGTACAGATTTGTACTCCTTTCTCCATGATTGGATCTCCATTCACACACACCCATACACAGTGATAATTCTGAGCAGTGACATACTTGAAACATGCTCTGGATGATTGAACCATATTTTTATTGTGTGTCTTCAGCGAATGGGCTTGACAACATGACTACAGGACTTAGGGTTAAATCTGCAAATTGTAAGGGTGCTTATTAATAAAACACCATCAGGTCAAGGACAACACAAAATGGGGCTTTCTCCAGATATCCAACACCTTATTTCAGTGTCCAAATCATACAATTCTATAAACTATTCTTATAAATCCTTGCCTCTACTTGGTACACTGCACTTTACAAACAACTTCCAAATCATTTGGCCAACAGAAAGTTCCAAACTTAATACTAGTAAATATCTTAGCCTCAAAGCTTCCATGAGCTGTTAAAACAAGTGTTCCCAATATTAAGCCAGCAAAAGAGTTCCAAGAAGACTAATCATAAAAGTCCACCCCTAGACTAACAAAGAAAACAATCAATGTTTCCTGGGAAGTCACTTCCAGACTTTTATTCATATTCCCAACTAATTATTTATTTATTCATTTTGGATTTATAAAGCGCCCAGCGGCCCGGAGGCATTGTGGCGCTCTTGCAGTATATTCACTTAATAATACAGTAATACAAGTTATAACAGATATTTCATATGCAGTAGTAAAGTTTAACATGACATTGCTGATGGAGTTCCAAGGTAACAGAGCAACAGTAGTGGAGGCAGTACAAATAGCAAATGGTCTAATTAAATAGCTTTGTTTTAAACACCTTCCTGAATATTGTAAGGGATTGTTCATTTCTTAAGCTGAGTGGGAGCGCGTTCCAAGCTTTTGGGGTTAGGACTTCAAAGCAGGTGCTGCCAGCTTTCGCTCTGTCGAAGGCTGGGACTGAGAGTAGGTGAGCGTATTGGTCATGTTTTGGTCTATAGGCCTGGGCCTGGTGAACTCTGTCTGCTAGGTATGCCGGGGCTGTCTGGGCGAGGCATTTGTGCGGGATCGTAAGGCCTTGAATGTTATGCGTTCTTTGATAGGGAGCCAGTGGGCTTCTTTTCTTGCCTGGGAGATGTACTCTCTCCTAGGGATGCTTAGGGCGACTCTAAGGGCGCTGTTTTGTGCAATTTGTAATCTGTTAATGTTATTAGCAGATGTGCCTAGGAGTAGAATGTTAGAGAAGAAAAGCATGGGGTGGGAGGCACAACAAAAGGTAATGAAAGTAATGCTTCATGTGGTACATGCAAAATTGGATTCTCGCTCCAACAGATTCAATTTGGTAATTAATTAATTAAGTTTCAGGTGCAGCAGGGTGAACCTCGAGGCCACTCGAGATCCAGAAATAGAAGAACACAGAACACACATCGGGTGTTGCCAACCGATAGCCCTATGCTGCACTCCTAATGGGATGCAATCCCCAATATGTTTCAGTAGCCAGTTGTGAAATGGGGTCTCCAAACAAACGGAAGTCACCTTTCGCAGTGGTGTGTGTGAGACTCTTAGAGAGAAGGAGTAATACAATGTTAATTTGCGTTCATTATGTACACTAGCTGTGTCCTTAAATCAAGGGATGTCCACCTGGTACAGTATAATCTAGAGCCACCAAGATCAATTACAATACAGGTGCACAACATATATTCTTTATATAGCAAAAGATATTCAAACAACTTACAAACATAGATGAATGGTAAATCAATTCAAATCCAAGTCTCATAAATACAGTTGGATAAGGTATCGTAATCAAAGCTATAGAATCACATAAAAAAACAACGTAATGATCACTTAGATTCATATATTCAGCAAAACCCTTAGTTCAATGCAAATGTACAACACTTACAACAATTCAGATACAGAATTCACACACAATGTGTATGTGCTACAGCAGTATGGGTAGTCGAATCACTTCTGCTCTTTCTTTTATCCTAAACACTGCTAGATGTAATAAAGTGCCAACGCATTTTGGATTCCGATGAATCGATCTTCAGGGCAGGATATGTAAAGTTCCTTCAGGTGATTAAGGATTTTCCTAGGGAAATGTAAATAGACTAATTAGCTCTTGGAGGATTGTAAATAATTTGGGATGGTTTGGGATGGTGCTTAACAATCAAAGGCACTAACCTTGGAGTTGAAGTTATGGGTCAATCACTTCAACCTGTATAGCAAGCGAAAAAAGACATTTCAGCTAAAATGAATCTGGAATGTTACACTCTGAGCAGTTAGTAAAGAGAAAATATAAATATCACTCACCCAGTCCAGAGGCGAAATGCTCAGCCCGGGTATGAGTAGACTGTTGGAAGGTCGATTGCACTGTGTGCGTTCTGCAGAATATAAAGATAGGGGAATACTATTTAGCAGTGAGTTAGAACGAAAGTTCACGTCTCATCAATAGACATAATTCAACTCAAGACACGTGTACATGTCCGGTAAACATAACCGCAACCAGATGTTTAGCGGCATATTGGCGCCGTTCACGGGTGGTGGCTCTAGTGCATGTTGCATAGTTGTAAGATACATAACTTATCTGGTCAAGACCAGTCTGTAGAGAAAACTCAATTACCTTCTCTCTTGGATCGAACGCAGCTCGCGAGACGCTTGTCAGTCAGACGCGCGGCCCGTGACTGAGATCTGTTACGTGGTAACCATGGTGGCGGCACGCATGCGCACCACTACGTTCAGCGCCATGTTGGTAGGGGCATTCTTGTAGAGATCGGTAGAAAAACACCGATCTCGACATTAAATTCACGCCTCATAGGTGTAAAAAATAAGAGGTTCTAATAGAAATGCCCATAACTGCAAACTAGTTCTATATATATAAAGACTCGTAGATCGCATGAGTAACTCGCAGATTTAGTAGGTTGCTATGGCATTGACGCTGCCGAACAAGACGCTGCCGTGTGCAGCATCTTTCAGAATTCATACGTACCGCAAGAGATCAGTTCTAACTGTGGTAAGCAGCACTGACATGCCATATGGACAAACCATGCCTCACCCTAGCTGCTGTACATGTCTGATACCAACTGTATTTATGAGACTTGGATTTGAATTGATTTACCATTCATCTATGTTTGTAAGTTGTTTGAATATCTTTTGCTATATAAAGAATCTATGGTGTGCACCTGTATTGTAATTGATCTTGGTGGCTCTAGATTATACTGTACCAGGTGGACATCCCTTTATTTAAGGACACAGCTAGTGTACATAATGAACGCAAATTAACATTGTATTACCCCTTCTCTCTAAGAGTCTCACACACACCACTGCGAAAGGTGTCTTCCGTTTGTTTGGAGACCCCATTTCACAACTGGCTACTGAAACATATTGGGGATTGCATCCCATTAGGAGTGCAGCATAGGGCTATCGGTTGGCAACACCCGATGTGTGTTCTAGGAGTAGAATGTTACAAGAGTCTAGTTTTGTGCCAATTGTGGCTCTAGCAATGTTAAGGAAGTTTTTTGGTGATAGGTGATGTTATACTGCATTTATGATTTTTGTAGTGAGTGCAGCTGATGATGAGATGGCACTGACTTGTGTGTTCATTGTTAAGGTGGAGTCCAGGTATACACCGAGAGTTTTCACTGCAGTGAAGGCTGTGATAATTGAGTTCTCAATACTGAAGGAGCTGTATTTGTCATCTATGTTATTAGGGATTCTTTTGGGCCTACCAGTAGGATTTCTGTCTTTTCCCCATGTAAACAGAGACCATTGGCTACCATCCAAGCCTGGATGTGTGCATATGTCTTCTGGAGGGTGTTGAGGTCTTGTTCATAGGTTCCTGTTAGTGGGAGAAGAATTTGAGTGTCGTCGGTATAGTCAGTAAAAGCTATGCCGAATTCTTCTAAATCGCTGAACAGGGGAAGGGTGAATAGGTTGTAGAGAGTGGGGGAGGTACATGAAACTTGTGGCACTCCGCATTCAATGAGGGATGGAGAGGCTGAAGCCTGGTCGGAGAACACCCTCATGGCTCGGCCCTCCAAGAAGGAGGTGATCCACGCAGTAGCTTCTTGTGAGAAGTGAGCAGTGTCTGTGAGATGTTTACACAGGATCTTGTGGTCAACCAGGTCAAAGGCTGCCTATAGATCTAAGAGTAGTAGGAGTGTTGTTTTGCCTTTGTCCATGGCTTCGAGTAGTTGATTCTTAAGGTCTTGTGGGGCTGATTCCATACCATGACATGGGCGGATGCCAGATTGTCTTTTACCTAGAATGTTATGGTTTCCAGGTAGGACTGGATCTGCAGGTAGGCGGCCTTGTAAAGAATTTTCAGCAGGAATGGCACAGGGGTGATTAAAACTTAAATCTTGTATCAGGTTCCCTCTGTAGGAGGGGTCTCTGAATTGCTAGGAGGCTATGTGTTGCAAGGGTTTATTAGCTTATTATGCATATCTAGTGTTAGTGGGCTTATTTAGAGACACCTAATAGAAGTGCAGCAAGCAGTGGCAAATGCAGCTGGTGCGCGCACCAGATGGGAAATGCACACATACTCACAGAAAGCACATGTTTAAAAGTGTTTTATTTCAGGATAATATTTCATTTGACTGGCTTGCACTGATCTAAATACTAATATAAACTAACAGGCTAACCCCTTCCCAGTAACCTGTAACATGTCCTTAATGTAAATAAGTGCAAATTGGTCCAGATGAAATAACTTGAAAACGATTTTGGAAAATGCTCTCATCCAATGAGGCTTAAGTGTGGAAGTAGAAGCTGTGTGGCTTCATTCAATGGCCCTCATTACGACCTTGGCGGAGAACCATGGTGCTATTAGCACCATGGTCCATGGCGCTAAGTTGCCAACTCCGCCATGGTGGTTGGCGGACTTACCGCCCCATTCCGACCTTGGCGGGGCGGTAAGTCCCCAATCCCCATTTACCCTTCCCCATTCCCATTTTTGCCCCATAGGGCATAATGGGAGTGGGGAAGGCGTTAATTACGCCACCGTAAATTACGGTGGCGTAATTAACAACAAGGTCCCTTAGCGCCATGGATTTTAACGCCTGCAAAAAGCAGGCGTTAAAATCACCATGGCGCTACGGGAACTCGTACTCAGGCGGTAAGGGTCGGCGAAGTTTACGCCGGCGTAAACCCCTTACCGCCTGGGTCGTAATGAGGGCCCATGAGTTTTTCTTTTAATGTGCAGCATAGCAGCAGTTTGTGGCAAGCTGAAAAATATGAAATATGCGCTGCTAAAGAACACCATTGTGTTTGTGCAAGCAGAAGATGTTACATTTGTAGCTTAGCAGGACTGTGCTTCTCAATGGGAAAAATACTGGGCAGATGGATTAAGTGGTATGATCTAGTCGAGGGGAAGGATTCCTTTTGAGTGGCAGCAGGAGGTCATAAAAGGGACTGTGAGTGAGTGTGCTGGGCAGACATGAAGGAACCTCTTGGGAGACAGGCAAAGAGCTTTCCGAGGGCTGAGATGAGACAGGCTGAGGCACGCTGAGATCATATTCAGAGAGACAGAGATTTGCAGCAAACTCGCAGGCTGACAGAATCTCGAGTGGAGGGCTGCTCACTGGGTTATCTGTGTGACCCCGGTTTCCTTGACAAGCTGGACCAGAAGTATAGCCTTCTGATCTCGGTAATATACAATACCAATATGAGGTGAGGTGAGCAGAATGTTTGGCCAGGAGTCAGACAGGATTAGCAGATTGTTTTCATGTGCAATGTTTATCAATGTTTAAAGCCAATACGATTTCAAATATTCATGAAGGAAGTTGCATTGCTGTTGTGATTTTTTTTCCTCTCTCTCAAGCTGCATCTCATGCAAATTTCCTTGTGTACAAGATTATTTGGTAAGATAATGCTCAGTGAAGTCTGTTAATGGGTGCTAACATTTTGATGTAAAATATAATTTCACATTCGTATATACACATGGCTTATGTCGCACAATGGGCCTCATTACGACCCTGGCGGTAAGGGGTTAACGCCAGCGTTAGCTGCGCCAACCCCTTACCGCCAATTACGAGGTCCCCTAGCGCCATGGTGCTTTTAACACCTGCTTTTAGCAGGTGTTAAAATCCATGGCGCTAAGGGACCATGGAGTTAATTACGCCACCGTAATTTACGGTGGCGTAATTAACGCCTTCCCCACTCCCATTATGCCCTATGGGGCAAAAATGGGAATGGGGAAGGGTAAATGGGGATTGGGGACTTACCGCCCCGCCTAGGTCGGAATGGGGCGGTAAGTCCGCCAACCACCATGGCGTAAACGTAGTTTACGCCATGGTGGTAAAGTCACGGCCCAGGCGGTAACTTACCGCCTGGGTCGTAATGAGGCCCAATGTGTTTTATCTGAACAACTTTGAATTTCATTAGTATATAAAATTAGAAACTTAAACCAAGCGATTTGGGTTCTCATTCCATGACTGCCCTCATTAGCACAGAGACTGAGATTTCACAGGGACTATGTCTATTTTACCATAGGCGGTAAATCATTTTACCACAGGTGGTAAAATCTGAAGTGGCGCTTTTGGTTTCCTAGTAAGTGAGTTTAGGAGTATATGGTGTGTTTGTAAACAATTGCTTGTTTATAATATGATATGTTTTGCATTTTGGCTGCTAGAACATACATCAGCATCATAAATAAGGTGTTGAGAGGTAGGGGTACAATCCCAAAATAAGTGTAATAAATCCAGTATCTGGTATTGTAAAGAGCCATGGGATAAAAAGGTCAGGTGTTACACCATATTCTGATGAGACTTTTAACACTATAAAGGGAACCCACGAATGAATTACCACAATAATAATATACCACAATAAGATACCACTATTTACCACAAGAATAAAATACCACAAGATCAAGTGTAACTCCTCTAAACAATATATCTAACACCTCCGCTAAGATTTCTCTCAGTCTTGGGTTGTTGAAATCTACTTCACAATACTTCTTTCATGCTTCAGGCTTTCCTCAGAGCTTTGGGTTCAATATGTCTCTTCCAGACCAGAGCTCTCATCAACTCTGATAACAGCTCTTCCCCTGAACTTGATTTTACTCACTTTACACAATAGTTCTCTTCCAGACCTTGGGTTCAACAACTTTCACAGTGTGTCTATGATAGAATGTCATTGAGAGGTCAGAATAATCTGATCTTTATCACATTGAATATAAATCGATGTGGGTTTATTTGTCTCTGACAGTATGATCTTCTAATCGGACTCCAGTTTCATAATCCTCCTTGTGGAAAAACATAGTTCAAACTCTGGTGAACCCATCTACTGACACCTCTCAGAATCTGCCTGTCAGTTTGGCAACATGGCAGTTACACAGGGACATCTGCATTCCTGCAAACAGCCTGATGCAACTTAACTTTCGAGGCACCAGGGCTTGCCTATAACTGTAGGCATATGTGACCTAACATTCTACAATATTGTGCTCTCAGAACCTAGGGAAAATTAAACTCTAACTATAAGTGATGTCTAGTTTTGACATGGCGCAATCCGGGAGTCACCAGTTATACTGGTAAAAATATGTTGGTGTCATTTTATTGTCATCTTTGTTAATCGTGACTCATTTCACAGACAGGGCATTATGTGAATCAGCATGCTGGGATTGTGTTTTACTCAAAACAACCACTTGGGCCCTGTCCAAAAAGCCTCCATTGATCTCTCTGGATGGCTTGTCAACTTCTCCAGAAGACAGCATGTATTTTCCGGGGGTTAGCTGTGAATCACTGCATTAATCTTGAGCCCTCCCTGGACAATGAAGAGCTCATACCGGGGTGGTAATTATCACAGACTGTTATATTCAGTGCAAAAAACATAGAGGGCAGAGTCATAGATTGTTGGTCCGGTAACAACGGTACTGGTATACTTGTCAGTACTGTTGTTACCGGACCGGCAAACTCAGAGTTGTGCCGTGGGTGCCTTTCAATCCGCCAGGTCTGCATCAGCCGCTGTCCCTGAATCCAAGATGGCGGGCATTTCCAAAAATCTGACGCACTTCACGCTCCTCACCATCCAATCAGCGAACACGTTGAATGTCCGCAGACATGATGCAAGCCGATTAGCCAATCAGGACACTCTCCGCGGAGCAAACAGGGAAGTGTGTCTGCGGACCGGACATAGATATCACACATTTTTTGTGACCTACTTTTTGGTCATTTTTTAAATAACTACTGGACGGATTGTCGCCAAATTTACAAAAGCACGCTTTTGGGACCAAGCCGCTGCTCCTGCCGCCAATTTGGTGAAAATCCGTCCAGCGGTTTGGGCTGTAGGCGTGAATAAAGTTTTTTCCCCATTCAGTCTATGGGAAAAAAAGAAATTTTGGGACCCCCCCTACAACTTTGCCCCCCCTGGACCAAACCTCACCAAACTTTGCAGAGTGGGCCGTATACTATTTTTGCAAAGTTTGGTGAGGTTTTGATATATATATCAGTGAAACAATTTTGTTAAAGGGATGCTATGGTTAAGTACCACTAGTAAAAACCTATGCACGTTATGGTTTACAGGTAAAACCAGGGGGGGTTTCAGGTAAAACTGAAAAAAACCCAGAAATTCACCAGTTATGGTGAGCTAAGCAACCATAACCTGTGCTACCACTGTGCACTGCAATAACTAATACCCATGACATCAAAGATGATATCACAAATGGGGCTTTCTTACGTTGTGGTACCATTCACCAAACCCAAGGAACATATACATACACCACCATGTGCATGACCTGCAAGGGAAAATAGAGGAGGTCTGCACACTGAGTAGTTATGAAACAAACAGCACAAAGGCATAGGGAGTACACCATAATGGAATGCACCAACAAAAAAAGTCACGTCTGACTTCAAAAATCTTACTGCACTGCTACTTTACATGTTAAAAAAGAACATTCCGGCAGAGTAAGGACTGGAAAGTACTAAGACCAGAACGTCACTACAACGTAGTAAGCACACTGAACTTTGTCTGATAATTGCACAGGTGTTGCGGTATAAAACAGTTGAGAAGCATAACGTTTCTTTTTTTACGCAGCAATGGCAAGCACCTTAGAGTGCTGGAAGAAAATTTCCCTCATGACCCAATGACTTACGATAGTAACCCCATTGGTTTGCACCACATTCTTTTTTTCTTTAGGAGAACATATTGGAAAGGAAAGCAAGGCAGCACAAGTGGCATCCTTTCGACAACAGCATACGGGTACAGGAAAGGAAAGAAACTCTGTAAATAGCAAACTGGACAGCCTGGAAGGCAAAATGGAGGAATTGGTGACCAATTCTGCCACCTTAAAAGATGACGTACAAGCACATAATATGGTCAAAACAAAATACCACTTCCCGACCTGCACGTGTACCCCTTCCCCATCCCATCCCATCAAAATCTGTGTGATTAGAGTTGTTACGCTGCTACCTAAATCCCTTCCTCCCCTCACGACCAACTTGTGCAAATCCATAATTCCACACAATAAGTATCCACTTCTGCTACCCCCTCCCTTTTCTAATGACATGTATGAATGTGTGGAAGTAAACGTTGATATGTGAGTTGTTACTGAGTGTACATGTGCCTTTTCCTTTGGTTTTAAAACGCTGTTATGACTCAACGGTGCACAGTACTGGTGAGAATTACCGCAATTAAGGAAAAGGGAGGTGTCCTAGTGACACCACACCTGCCCGGCCTATCCACATTCACAATGGAGGCAACTGTACCACACCAGTACAAACCGCATATCTGTACCTTATTAACCACCTATAACTAGTTGTGGGAGCAGACATTTGTCTGTTGCACAAGTACGCGCATGCGAATCTCTTCCTCTATCTCCTGGTAACACCGCCCCTGTCCAGCATATGCGAAGAAACTTGTGACAAACTTTAAGTAGGTTGAGGCACCCACCCACGTCCTACAGGTAGCTGTACACATAAACATCCTACCTACTATACCCTACAAACACCCAGCATGTCCCAAAATGGTCAGCACATGTGTGTCACACTATTAATTACTGCAGAGATCCCAACGGTGTGCATAGGACACCTATGCACATGCACATAAAATATTCCACCCATAACACGTCCTCCAGACAGCCGTCCCAATGGAGAAAATGCGCAACATCACTATCGGACTAGACCCATGCTGCGCATGGGCCTTTATGGTGCGGACACAATTGGGATCCCGGACCAGTGGAATAGTGCAATGTTCTGCGACCTACAAAGTGTTATTGGCAAATTGCATGCTTGCAAACTCCCCACAATGTGCCATTGCACATGTATGTATTTGGATGAACGATGTAGGTTACAAGGTCTTCACAGCAGCCCTACAAAAGTTCACACCCCAGACTTGCACCGCATTCCGTTTCTAGCTTTTCAGAACAGAGTAGTAGCCTACATAGCTGTGAGCTCTTAATGAGCTTGGAACAATTTTTGCTATGCAACATTACCCTTGCAAGTAATGGCAACAATGTCAGCCCGGCTCAGTATGCACAGTAATGGAGAGAAGTATTAAGCACCCCCTCAGTAGTGATAATCTCCACTATCCCATTCCCATGGGCAGCATGCTCACAACAGAAGTATGTGGCACATGCACTTCCCGAAGTACCGCGAGGGCTGTGCCCTAGTGAAGCAGTAACAGCCCTTCTTCCCTTTCCACTGTCTTCTTTCCAGCAGCCCCTCATTCGGTACTGATAAATAGTCACTCACGCTTCCACCAATCACACTGAATAGCTCTCCATGTAACATTATCAGTTCTGAACAACATTACACTGCATGGACACCACACCCAGAAATGTTATTGCTCAATCCCTTAGCCTGCACAGTCTCATTTCCATGCCTGCCATCCTCAAAAGCCCCGGATGTAGATTTTGTGCTGTGTGAGGGTGTGGGGAAAGAAATTGCAACCAGGGTAGGGGATTTCGTCATCAGTGGTGGCTCTGAAAAGCGCCTTTTTCTTTGTAGATGCTTCTAGAGAAACACTTTTATTTTCAGTTTTTATTGGGTTTTCTGTTTTCTTCTCCTCACATTCTTACAATAAACTTTTCAATGCCTCCTGTATATGGGCAAACAAAAGAGCATCACCAATGCTAGACAGAGAAATGCCATTTGCATGGAAACACACTGCATTTCGAGAATGAATGCCGTCATGGTTGCGGAAGGACATCCCATGAGCGGACAAAAAATCACACATGCTTCTATTGATGAGACCCCTTGCACCCTCTGGCTGGGCACAGCATACTTTAGGATAGTCCCATACTCTTCTTGGTGTTATGGCAGAGAAAACGTCCTGGGCAGTGGGAAAAAAAGCCTCTTCACTGCCTTCATGGACCTCTTCAGTTGATGGAAACAAGTCATGTAACCCAAATGCATGCTGCCATAGAGCACGATGACAACGTATACTGTCTCAGAACTGGCCACTTCTCTGCAAAGGTCAAGAATAATGCCAAAACTGTGGACATCGATAGCGCACCACAATGCGTCCACTTCTTCCAAACCGAAGTCACCATTAACGTGCCTTTCCTGGCCATACTTGTGCAGATCTACCACAAAGGCATCACCAAAAATCAATACAATGCGTTTCTCCATGTCAGCCCTCCTCACTATGCAGAGTAATGTAAAATAGTATTACCGCCCCTTCATGTGAACCACAGCCTCAGTATCTGATTGGATAATCCCCACAGTCCCATTTCCATTGGCCTGCATGGTGAGAAGGGCAGACTGTGGCACATGCGCTTCCCCAAGTACCCTGAGGGGCGCGCCCCAGTAAAGCAGGACCAGTCCTTCTTCCCTTTCCACTATTTTTTGTCCAGCACTACCTCATTGGGTACTGCTAAATAGTCACACACTCATCCACCAATCACATCGAAGATGTCAGCATGTAACACTGTCAGTTCTGTACAACACTTCATATGTACCGTTACACAATCAGAGAGCAAGTGCCGTGTGATTCGACAGCACCTCCAGTAGAAAATTCTGTAAAACTATCCAATATTTCTGCATCCACATTCATCAACATGGCCACCCATCAGCCCAAAGTACAGGTAGAAATATTTTCTGTACACTATTTTTACAACTCTGTTATAAGTGCCTCTGAGCAGGCTGTCCGCCATTTAACATCCACAATATACTTACAAGACACACTGTTCTTTCTCCCATTACCTACCATCTAGTGCCACTTCAATGGAATATGCTTTCAACATTTTCATTTACTCATATTAGCCATTCTAATATCCAAACAGTAAATGTCTTCTTGCCTTCCGACAATACTACAAATTTTGTTCCGCACTTACCCATCTCCTGCAAAAATCGTAAAAATATTGCAGAAAAGCAGTATTCAATGTTTCTTAGCAATGTATAGCAAGTACATACAGTGCATGCATAGAAACAGGATGCCTTACCCTTACCTTGCACACTTCAACCATAGGCTTCTGCAGGTCTCTGCACAAATAGACCTTCTGCCACAGTTTTTGCATACACACCACAACCACAAACTTTATTGAGCAATGCGTTAGCCTCCACAGTCCCACTTTCATGCCTGCCATCCTGAAAAAGCCTGTATGTGGCACATGTAATCCTGAAACTACCGCAAAATCCACAGCGCCATCATGCTAGGAAGGGGAGGGGGGAAAGAAGTTTGAAACAGGGTAGGAGATTGGGTCTGTAGTGGTGGCTCTGAAAAGAAATCTTTTTTTGTTTCGTGTTTTTTTTTGTTACTTGCTTGCACACAACCTTTTTTATATCCTCTTTACATATGTTACTGATTGCTTCTCCTCCATACATTTTTACCGAATTCCGGTCAACGCTTCTTGCAGTGTGTAAAAGAAAATGGCATTTCCAATGGCGGTCAAATAAATGCCATTTCTATGGAACCCCTGCATATTTTGCGACCGCATGATCTCATAGTGGCTGGAGAGCATCCCAGCAATGTCCATACATTCCCACATGCTTCTGTTTATAAGACACCTTTCCAGCTCTGGATGGGGACAGATTACGCCAACATGATCCCATACTCCTCTCGGTGTTATGCATGAGAAAACAACATTGGCAGTGGAAAAATGCTGAATCACTGCATTCGGCAACTACTTCAGGTGACGGAGCAATCATCCACACAACATTTAACCCAAATATAGACTTCCATAATGCACCACAACAACAGAGGCCATATATCTGCAAAGGCGAACCATCCCACGGAAACTGCACTCATATAGTCTGCCCCACAAAGCATTCACTCCTTCCTACCCGAAATTAGCAGCAATGTCTCTTTGCATGGCACACCTGTGCAGATGTTGTACAAAAGTATCACCCATGATCAGCACTGTGCGTCTCTCCATCTCTACCAACCTCACTGCACAGATCATTGGAAAAAATAGAACTGCCCTTTCCTGTCAACAACACCCTGAACACCTGGTTGGCTAATTCCCACAGTACCATTTCCATGCCCACCTTGCTCAGAATGGCAGGATGTGGCACGTGCGCTTTCCTAGCTACAGCGAGGGCCACACCCCAGTAAAGCAGGGACAGTACTTCTTCCCTTTCCACTGTTTTTTTCCAGCACTCCCCCATTGGGTACTGTGAAATATTCACACACACATGCACCAATGACAGCCAAGACCTCTGCATTCAACACTATAATTTCTGTACAGCACTCCATATTTACCGTTACACACTTTGAGTGCCCGTCACCTGTGCTTCCAAAGCACCTCCAGTAGAAAGTTCTGCAAAAGAATCCACAATTTCAGCATCCAAAATCTTCCAGAGCAGCACCCTTCATGACTTTGCGCATGCACACAAGAGTATATTCCTTGCTCACACCCAGCACAACATAACGGAGCCATGCATGTGAACATGTGGCCGGATACCACAATCCACAAATGTAAAATATCCTACAGCACTTCTACCCAACCCCCGCACCATAACACAGTGATGCATAGAAACAAGTAACAGTTAGCAGAATCCACCAACATACCTCAGCCTGCGGCACCCCTCCCCACTTCCATTCACTAAGTACTATGTCACTGTCAAACAAACCACAACATCTTCACAACATTGGCCCTACTCCCACCATTCTCCACAAAGCAGAGTATCCAAGGACATAGAATAGCCACTTCAACCCTACCCTCTTCTATACTGACAGTATCCCAACACTGCACCCAGTGTCCACACTGCAGGACTTGTCACTGCACCATCTCCAGCCATACACCAAGAATTGTAGGATATTCTAACAATGACAATGACCACACCCATGGAACAAACAATGTACACAGGTGAGCTCACTTCTGGTGCTCTAGCAAGTTTAAAATGTGCTCCACAACCATTCTTTACAGGTCACCACCCTCTCACTGCTGCAGAGTCCAAACTGCATTTCTGCAGTGGGTGTGGTCAAGGTCTTGGCTCTTCGGTGCATGGCCTACGGCCTTTGGCCCTGCATCCAAGAGTCTAGGCCTTGGACACATCCACCACAACGTAATGCAATCATGCATGCCAACATGTGACCAAATACCAGAATCCACAAATGTACCATAGCCACCAGCACTCCTACCCAACCTCCGTACCATGATACAGCTATACATGGAAACATGCAACAGTTAGCAGAATCTACAAACATAACACAGACTCCGGCACCCCTACCCACCTTTATTCACATACTTTGTTGTTACTGCCAACCAACTCAAAATATTGTTCACAACAGTGGCCCTGCTCCTAGCAGTCTATTCAGTCCACAAAACCAAGACTTCTCAGTGCAGTACAGTAGTCAGCATTCATTGCAATGGACACTACACAAGCCCATAAAATATGCACTTAAACCCTATCCACTTCTATGCACACACTATTAGAACATTGCACCCAGTTGACACACTGCAGTATCCAAGCACATAGAAATGCACTTGAACCCTACCCTCTTCTACACTGACAATATTCCAACACTACACCCAGCGTGCACACTGCAAGACTTGGCACTGCACTCTCTCCAGCCATACAAGGAAAACTGTAGGATGTTCTAACAATGACCACATCCATGGATCCAACAATATACGCATGTCAGCTCACTTCTGGAGCTCCCATCGAACCAACAATGTATGCAATGCTGATAAACCACACACACAAGGCAACAATGTCAAACCTACTTGCAACCAGGGCCCATAGTTGTTGGTGCAATGCCTCCAGCCATGCATGGAAGGGGCTACAAGTTTACCACATGCAACACAGCATAGCATGCACTATATTACAATGTTTATGTCATGTGCAATGCACTCCCCTTCTCCAATTCAGCTGCCACAAGTCACCACAGTAAGAGGTCGTGGCACGAGCTACCGCACCGTAACAAAGGCTGCCTGAATTCCCCACACATGGTAGTTGCCTGTGGAGGGACCCGCAAATTGCTGCAGTATGCACAGATACTGCAGGCACACCACCGTCTTCTTCCACCTAATAACATATCTCAGATGAACCACATTTCACTCCCCCACGCTTTCCTTCCCTTCTTCCCACCACCACATGGTGTAAAGTATGTTTGCCAGGCCCTTTCGGTGCCGCTCTGTCATCCGATACACAATTGCAACGTTTCCCAAAAATGGTGACGCACTACACCCTTCACTCCAGCCAACCACTGACCGCGTCCAATGTTTGCCGACATCACGGCGTACTGCAAGCCAATGAGACTTTTGTCCACAGAGCGAACAGAGAAATGGGTCTGTGGAGCAGTGCCAGATATCACACATTTTTTGAGACGTACATTTCAGTTCGTTGCAGCAAAAGTACTGGTTGGATTTCCAGCAAACACACAAAAGCACGCTTTCGGAACCAAGCCCCCGCTCCTACTGCACATTTGGTTAAAATTTGTCCAGTCTTTCAGCCTGAAGCCCTGCGCAAAGTTTTTCCCTATTCAGTCTATGGAAAAAAAAGTTTTTTTGGGACCCCCCCTACAACTTTGCCCCCCCCCCCCCCCCCCCCCCCCGCACCCCGATATACTATTTTGGCAAAGTTTGGTGAAGATTCGTCCATGGGGAGCAAAGTTATAAGTCGCCAAAAAAGTGGTCTTCCTAAGGGTTTATCAACTTAACCATAACTGCACATCTGCTACCGCTACCACGGGCTCTGTAATATATATATATGGTTATGTAGTTATGGTTAAGTTGCTAAACCCATAGGAAGAGCACTTTTTAGGTACCTTATAACTTCGCTCCCCCTGGACGAATCCAAACCAAACTTTGCAAAAAAGGGTATATGTCCCACTCTGAATTGCTTTGCAAAGTTTGGTGAGGTTTGGTCAAGGGAGGGCAAAGTTATAGGGGGTCCCAAAGTTTCTTTTTTTCCTATAGACATAATGGGAAAAAACTTTGCTCACGCCTACATCCCAAACTGCTGGACGGATTTTCACCAAATTTGCAGCAGGAGCGGCGGCTTGGTCCTGAAAGCGTACTTTTGTTAATTTGGTGTAAATCTGTCCAGTAGTTTTTTTTTTAAATGACCAAAACGTAAGGCAAACAAATTAGTGATATCTATGTCCGGTCCGCGGACTCACTCCCCTGTTCGGCCTCTGATTGGCTGCACTGTCCGCGGACTGGCCTCCGATTGGCCAGAAAAATTCAAAGACTTTTGTGTGGTCTGTGGACATCGGGACGCGGCTGCTGATTGGATGGTGAGAAAACGTGAAATGCATCGGTTTTCCTGAAACGCCCATCATCTTGGATTTGCAGACTTTTTTGGAGTCCGCGGACAGCACTGCAAAAACATGTTAAAAAAAAGCAGCATTGCACTTGCCAAACTCAACAAACAATTTCTGGGTATGTGGGGGGATGAGGATTGGATTGGATAAGGCCATAGAAGCCAAAACACTGTTTTTTTCACCCCCCCCAAAGTACGCAAACACTCCGGATGTCTTGACGCAGTCCTGTGGTGTTCGCAGACACGTCAGATGTCCTACGACATTTGTACCTATTTCTGCATTACAGGGTTAGGGAAAAGCAGTTTTTGGATGGCTTATAACTTTTGCGCCACTCAATGAAACTGCATGTAATTTTGCAATTCTATTCTAGAACTAAAACTGAATGGTTTTGTACATTTTTTTGGGATTCTGTCAAGAGGTGGCAAAATTAGAGGGAGATACAAAAATATTGTAAAGGCATATAAATGTGGTGTCATTTGACGAATCTGCACAACATTTGGCAAAACGATTTTGGATCTAGATATAAATGTTTTTCTAAAGTTTGGTGGGATTTTCTCACGATGGGGCAAAATTAGAGTGGGGGTCTCAACATTTTTTAATGGCTTGTATCTTTGTTGCTATTTGACAAATGTGGACAAACGTTTTGAGAAAGTGGACAAACGTTTTGAGAAAGATTATAGACCCAACCTTCAATGTTTGTGTAACGATTAAATGGATGTTGTCAAGTGGGGGCTAAGTTATATGACTATTTTATGTACATACATTTTGACACTTTTTAAAAAATAAAACATGGGTGGATTTTGAGCAAATTCGTGAGGAGCATTGGCAAGGACATTAAAGCATGGTTTGCGAATGTGCCCCTGTTTTATTTTTTGACAAGTGTAATAATGAAGGTACAAACAATAGTCATATACCTTTGGTGACTGAGGTATAGCCTGTGGCCGTGGGTAGTAGCTAGATTGTCTGGGTCATGGCATAAGGTTATGACACGGACAATTTGGCTACTGGCCATGACCGCTAGGGACGAAAAATGGTGTTAAAGTGGCTATGTCTACCTGGGGCCGGCTATATGGTAAAGTTATTTGAAGGTAGGATAGGTTTGAAAGGGAAAAAAGTGCTTGTGGTAATATGTTCATAGGGTTTTGCAGGCTGCCATGTCAAGGGAAGAGTGGCAGTGTATGGAGCCCCGCCTTCTCTTTCCATGTTGGCTGTCTTGAAAAAGGATTTTCCTTCCTACAGCGGAACACCCCAGGCGTCCCGCTGTAGGAAGAATAATCCTTCCTTCTTACAGCGGGAGGCCTGTGGCGTCCCGCTAAAGGAAGACAAATCTATGTTTTAGCACCCTGTCTGATGTCATCAGTGATGTCATCAATGATATTTGTGATGTCATCATTGATGTCCTGGGTGTTAGTCTTAGCAGTGCACAGTGGTGGCGCGAGTTATGGTTGCTTAGCTTACCATAACTGGTGAATTTCAGGGTTTTTTCGATTTTACTTGTAACCATAACGTCCTTTTAACAACGTTTTTTTACTGAATTTTATAGGTTTATATTAGTGCAACTTAGCTATAAAGTCCCTTTAACAAAGTTTTTTCATTGATATATATATATATATGTTTATATTAGTAAAAAAACTTTGTTAAAGGGACGTTATGGTTAAGTTGCGCTACTAAAAACCTATGAAATTCAGTGAAAAAACTTTGTTAAAGGGACGTTATGGTTCAAAGTAAAAGCGAAAAACCCCTGAAACTCGGCAGTTATGGTAACATAAGCAACCATAACTCGCGCCACCGTGCACTGCTAACACTAACACCCAGGACATCAAAGATGACATCACAAATGTCATTGATGACATCACATGGCTGGCTCTCCCTTTTTATCCTTTACTGACATATCGAAGCCACATAGTTTTCTTCAGTAACAGTCAGGAAGTAAAAATTGAAAAGGTACTATATTTGTAGACTTAGGGTCAAGTCACATCATATGAAACATATACATAGTGGAAGACACAGGCTTCAAAGAGAGCAATCCTTTCTGTGCATGAAGATAATCATTAGGGTTATCAGCACTTTCTCATAGTTTTATTTTTATTACTCTACCTTCCCTGTATATGCTCATATTTGTATACATTATACTCACTCTCCTTTCCTCTGGGTGCAGTCACATCATGTGATACACATACATATGGTAAGTAGCAGCTTTGAAACAGAGCAATAGTTTCTCTGTATAAAGACTATCAGTTAGGTTATGAACTCTTTCTGCTACTACTTCTGCTTTTTTGTTTACTTCACTTCACTTCCCTGTATATGCTCATATTTGTATACATTATACTCACTCTCCTTTCCTTTGGGTGCAGTCACATCATGTGATACACATACATATGGTAAGTAGCAGCTTTGAAACAGAGCAATAGTTTATCTGTATAAAGACAATCAGTTAGGTTATGAACTCTTTCTGCTACTTCTTCTGCTTTTTTGTTTACTTCACTGTCCCTGTATATACTCATATTTGTATGTGTTGTTGTCTCTTTGTGTTTTGTCTGTAATAATTATGTATTAAGTGGGTTTTATTATCTACTTATTACACGTTTCACAGTACGCAAAACTCTAATAAGAAAGCAGTTATCATTTCAGTATTCAACATGGCAAGATTATGAATATGGCACCTTCATCATGTATGCTGCACACACTGCCTATGTTTCTGCATGAGTAGCTTAGTATACTGGATAGAACTTCATAATAGAATGCTATTTATATCAATGCATTGCTTAATGCACTAATTAGCTCATGATATTCATCCCAATGATCCTTGACAGTTTTTGGTCAGCATTATAAGAATCCCTTGTACAGAGTTTTTATGAAAAGTAAATGCACATGTGATGTCATCAGTGATGTCATCAATGACATTTGTGATGTCATCTTTGATGTCCTCGGTGTTAGTGTTAGCAGTGCACGGTGGCGCGAGTTATGGTTGCTTATGTTACCATAACTGCCGAATTTCTGGGGTTTTTCGGTTTTACTTTGAACCATAACGTCCCTTTAACAAAGTTTTTTCACTGAATTTCATAGGTTTTTAGTAGCACAACTTAACCATAATATCCCTGACTTCATATACATGTAACATAGAACTAACTAACCCCCTCGTAGTGATTTTCATGTCCGCGGACTACCACCATGTCCGCGGACATATCGAAAATCTGAGCGTGGTGAATGTAAATTTAAATAGTGTGCCCCATTTCCCCTTTGAAGTTGGCTCTGAAAAGAGCCGTTTTTTTTTGTTTTTTTTACAGTTGCCTGTTATCTTGTTTTTTTTTCTTACTTTACTCCTAAACTCTTCACATAACCTTCTCCAAAGCAACCCTTACATTCCAAAATAGAAAGGCATTTCCTGTAAAAGATAAAGAAATGCCATCTTCTTTAAAATTAACAGCATTACTGGCATCAATATTCTCATTATTACAAAAGAACATACCAGCTCTAAGCATGAAGGCACACATGCCTTGGTTGATGAGACACCTAGCAATGTTTTGCTGAGGACAAAAAACTGAACTATTGTCCCATATTGCCCTATGTAGTAATCCAGAAAAAATTACTTTCGCATTTGGAAGGAGCTTCATTACGGCTTGAACCAAGCGTTCCAAATCAGCCAACAAACTAGGGGCACTGACGTTGCCCAAATGGAAAGCACCATAGTGCAAAACTACCACATGCGGACTGTTCATCGTGGCAATATCCTCACAAACTTGTACAATTCCCTGTACATTGCAATCAGGCACAGTGCTCCACACCACCTCCACTTCTTTCACATCAAAGTTCTTTGCAACATGCCTGCATTGAGCGTACTGTTGTAAACCATACACAAACATATCTCCAAGCACCAACACCCTGACTTTCTCTACTTCTGCCATCTTCACCACACACAGTCTCTTTCAACACAAATCCACAACCTCGACATCTGATTGGCTGATCCGTACAGTATTCTTTCCATGTTGGATTTCCTGGAAAAACCCGGATGTAGCACGCCCTGTCCACGAACAGCCGCGGTGTCCGCGGACGGCGTCCACTTTACTCTCTGTGTCATTCCCTCATTGCATACAGCTAAGCAATCACACAATACGAATAACGTCCTCAGAACACCCCCATTTTGTGAATTTACGAACATTTCAGGACAATTATCATTTCATTATTCAACATATTAACATTACAAATATTATACTTTCATCTTGTACTCTGCACACAATGCTACGTTTCTCCATTAGTAGCTCAAATACTAGATAGAATCCCATAATACAATGCTATTTATATCAATGCATCGTTCAAAGCACTAATAACGGTATGATATTTATTGCAATATCCTTGACACTTTTTTCGCAACATTATAATAAAAATCCCTAGTACACAAATTCCATGAAAAGTACATACACATGTGATGTCATCAGTGATTTCATCAATGACATTTGCGATGTCATCTTTGATGTCCTGGTTCTTAGTCTTAGCAGTGCACAGTGGTGGCGCGAGTTATTTTTCATAGCTTACAATAACTTGCAATTTTCAGGGGTGTTTCGGCTGTACTTAGATGGAACAATAGTTTCCTATTTAAGGAAACCCGCGTCCCCTGCACACTATCAACAAGAGGCTAAAAGCCTGTATAGAAGTTTTAATAGGTATAGTCAGTAGCCTAGTAGTTTTCACAGTTTTGAAATACATTTCATTGCTTTGTTTAGCTCACAAAGTTATTCTTAAATCATCCAATTATTTCTTGACAACTTTTCTGTTTATCCAACAAACAGTAGTTTATTCATTTTATAACAACAAATCATAAATCACAATTTAATGTGGCCCAACGCGTTTCGAGTATCAATTTTCACTCTTCATCAGGGGCAATGTGTTCTGTATTCTTAACATTCAATACAATTTCTGTAGAAAAAAGTAATAAATTATCTAATAATATGTATTCATGTTTATACTTTTGAACCAAAACAAGGTACTTCATTAGTTAGATAGGAGTACAAAAAATGGCATCATCGCATGTTTTCAACCAATAACATTAGTTTAAGAGATTTACAGGGTAATTCATAGAATTTCGCAGAAAAGTGTCGCAAGCAGCTGGCGCAGAGTGTCCGCGTGCAATTGTCTGCCCCAGGCATGTGCGCTAAAACCGATTTCCGCGCACAGCGTATTCATGGATTTTAGGCTCCCAAACCAGCCGTGGCGCAGAGTATCGCAGCGACCCTGCAGCAGCGCCAGTAACGCCCCCAAGAACGCCCTCGCGCAAGGAAAAGCCATCAAAATCGCTAAATCATCGCAAAGGGCTGCGCTAACCCTGGACCAGTTTACAGGGCTGCCAAACAAGGAACGCAAAGCGGGTAACGTGCATATCAGGGGTACGCGTGAAGTTATACACGCGATTAGCCAGGGTACGTGTATTACAGGGGTGCGCGGGAACTTTTACACGCAATTTCAGCAGGGTACGTGTATTTCAGGGGTGCGCGGGAAGTTCCACACGCGAATAGCCTGGGCGCGTGTATTTCAGGGGTGCGCGGGAAGTTCCACACGCGAATAGCTTGGGAGCGTGTATTTCAGGGGTGCGCGGGAAGTTCCACACGCGAATAGCCTGGGCGCGTGTATTTCAGGGGTGCGCGGGAAGTTCCACACGCGAATAGCCTGGGCGCGTGTATTTCAGGGGTGCGCGGGAAGTTCCACACGCGAATAGCCTTGGCGCGTGTATTTCAATGGTGCGCGGGAAGTTCCACACGCGAATAGCCTGGGCGCGTGTATTTCAGGGGTGCGCGGGAAGTTCCACACGCGAATAGCCTGGGCGTGTGTATTTCAGGGGTGCGCGGGAAGTTCCACACGTGAATAGCCTGGGCGCGTGTATTTCAGGGGTGCGCGGGAAGTTCCACACGCGAATAGCCTGGGCGCGTGTATTTCAGGGGTGCGCGGGAAGTTCCACACGCGAATAGCCTGGGCGCGTGTATTTCAGGGGTGCGCGGGAAGTTCCACACGCGAATAGCCTGGGCGCGTGTATTTCAGGGGTGCGCGGGAATTATCACACGCGATTTGGCTGGGTACGTGTATTACAGGGGTACACGGGAAGTTTTACACGCGATTCGGCTGGGTACGTGTATTACAGGGGTGCGCGGGAATTATCACACGCGATTTGGCTTGGTACGTGTATTACAGGAGTGCGCGGGAAGTTCCACACGCGATTAGGCTGGGTGGGTCCTCACAGGTGTTCCCTGTACACCCTCGATGGCCCCTGCAGGCAGCCCACAAAACAGGGGACTACCCTGCACACCTGCTCATGTCCCCCTGCACCCTCACCCCCCAGCAGTGCAGGGGCAGCCTCCACCAGGCCCCCACCCATGTCTCCCACCACCCCCACCCCCCAGCCACCAGGGGCACCCTCCACCAGGCCCCCACTCATGTCTCCCACCACCCCCAACCCCCAGCAGTGCAGGGGCAGCCTCCACCAGGCCCCCACTCATGTCTACCACCACCCCCACCCCCCAGCAGTGCAGGGGCACCCTCCACCAGGCCCCCACTCATGTCTACCACCACCCCCACCCCCCAGCAGTGCAGGGGCAGCAGGCAGTAAGGCAGCAGCAGATGGCAGGTGGGAGCGTGCTCGGGGCTCTGGGGGGCAGTAGTTCGGCCCTCCGGGCAGGAGCGTGGTTTTCCGTGTGCTTACGCGTGGCCAGCTTGGTACGGAGTGATTTGGGACGTGAAAATCCTGCACGTCAGCGTGAAAACCGAGGAAAGGCCCTTAGCGCGTAAGCGCGTCAGCACGCATACGCGATTCTATTGCACCAAAGGCCCTCAGCGCATAAGCGCGTCTGTGACGTGACCCGCACGGGTGTTTCCCACACAGCACGTAATGACAGAGCACACGTGGAAAGACTGCACGTCAGAGTGTAATCGCGTGTGATTGGTGGAAATGGCCCTACACGCAGAGGTGACAAAGCGTGTAATTGGTGGAAATGGCCCTAGCGCATACACGCCGCGTAAGTGACGCTGGACGTGTGGGCCTGTATAAAAGGTACGTGTAGAACACCATTTCCTTGTATGTGCTTTTCGTGGAGAGCGAGTGGGTGAATTCTGTACTTCTTGTCATTTCACACGCGATTTACTTCACGGCGTTTCAAGTTCGTATTCCGTGTTACCTCTGACAGCTTTTTCTCTTTTTTCTCTTTTACTGGTTTACCTGGGCCTGTTCCCTCAAACAGTGTTCCCTTCTACTGTTGTCCTGTCTCCTCAGACAGCGTACAAATCTTCTTTTGGCGGGGGTGTTGCCAACCAAACGCGCTCCTTTTTCACGCTCTTTTACCTGGCAGACGGTGAGTCACGCACGTATCTAACATCTGTGCTTGCCCCGTGTGTAGCCTACCCCTTCAGAGGTCATTCTAGGCTGCGTGTGACACGCATACGTTCATTCTTGTGTTACTGGGTGCCACAGCGTAGTGCAGGTTTTTCTTTCTGCACACGTGGTCTAGGAGGGGTTGCGTGCACGTCATCTCCCTTTTTTGGGGCTCCTGTGCGTAGCGTGACCCGTCATCTTTCCCCAGGGGTTACAATCAGCCTTGCAAGAGCACTAGGGTACAATTACCATCTGGTACCCAACCCCTTTGACCCCCAATTGCCCAGGACAATATTTTACAGCCACTCCCATACGCACATTAACATCAGTGCCATGGCTGGGAGGCGAGGATTCCGTAAGGGTGGCAAAGGTGGAAGAGCCACAAGTGGTGGCCGTGGTGGATCCGGTAGGGGACGTGGTCGTTAATTGCAGGGTGAGCCTGTCCCCCCATGTGTGGAGGACCAGTCAAGGGCACCCATAATCCCCCCCCTCCTGTTGAGGCTGATGTGGCTGACACCATCCATGCTCAGCCCTTGTTGGACCAGCCCATTGTGGCACCAGACCTGGCTGACTCCATGGCTGACTTCTAGGTCAGCAGGCCTATGACACGTGCGCTGGTGCACGTTGATGTCACCATGCCACGTGCATCTGGGGCAGCAAGGTCATCTGCTGCACCAAGTAGGCAGGGCGAAGAGGCTGCAGGGGCAGCTGCGGCTCCATCCACCCCAGCCCTCACACACCCAGCCCGGACAGTGTCGGTCCTAGTCCATGCTGCTGACATTCCCCCTGACACCATCACACTAGAGCCAATGCCTGCACCAACTCCCATGCTGAGTGTGCAATCCCACACTCCTGATACAGAGTCCACCAGGGCTCCTGCCCCTAGTGTCCAGAGCGGCGCAGGACACTCAGGATCACCACCACCTTCCAAGCGGAAGAGGAAGAGTGCTCGTCCGGCACAGGCTGATGCCCCAGACACGGCTACACAGTCCGGCCCATCCAGGAAGCCCAGCTTCACGGATGACGAACTGAATGCACTTGTCGAGTATGTGTCCGCACATGACAACGAGATGGTCATTGTTGCAGGATCCAAGACCACACCTGCACAACGCCAGGCACACTGGCAGACCGTTGCGGACATCGTAAGTGCCCTTGGAATCGTGAGGCGCACAGCCAATGATTGCTATAAGCGCTGGAATGACCTAAAGCGCAGGGCAAAGAGTAAGCTGGCCTCAATTCATGCCGCAACTCTAGTGACTGGAGGTGGGTCTCCAGTAGTAGACATGGAACTCACTCCACATGAGTCAGTCGCTGGGATCTACGTCACGGAGGAACAGATCCAAGGCGTGGGAGATCTGGCTGATTACGAGGCATTGTCCGGTGAGTGCACATGCATGTGTGTGTCATCCATGTGCATGGTGTGTGTGAGGGCTTCTGTTTGTGTGACAGGTGAGAGTGTGTGCGCCTAAGTCGTATGGGTCAGCCATGTGCTTCATGCAATACATCCTGCGCAGCTGCATTTGGCCATAGCAGTATCCCTTCTGCCAACAGTAGACATCTAGCCCAACTGCACGCCAGTTGCCCTTGAAGTGTAACCTTGCCACAACATTGTTGCTTGATTTTTCACTGTTCATTTAGTCAGATTGTTTGCATTCCACCACTATTACTAGGCATGTCACAGTCCTCTAGTCACATGTCTGACATGGCTATGGTAAAGTGGAGTGACTTTGTTACCTGGATATCATTTTTACAAACATGTCCCTGTGCAATTGCACCATTTCGGACTGGCAGCTCCAGGTGAAGAATCTGACCTGTTTGAATTAGAAAAGCTATTACATGCGGGAACTGGACTGAATGAATAGGTGCTGCCCTCCTCTCCATCTTCACTCAATAGCAATGGTACATGGCATCTGTGTGATGGCATGTGTGTTTCACCTGCCAATCACAGGCCAATGTGTGATGCCACTGCCAGGCAGCATGCAGAAAATGTGTTCATCTTCCATCTTGGTGTCATCAGTGTGTGCCATTTGCCTGCCCTTCATACGCAGTGAGGGTGCATGCATGGGAGGGTTTTAGTCATGTGGGACATGTGTCAAACAAGTACTGGTTCTCTTGCTTCTCAGCCCTCATTGTGTGCCATGGTGCTAATGCCTGTTTCCATTTCTTTATTTTTATGTCTTTGCAGGGGAAGACGCACCTGATACTGCTGGGGTTGTGGAGATGGTGCAGACCCAGGAGGGGTCCGAGGGCCGACCAACCACCAGTGAGGGACGTGGTGTGGTGGTGGGTGAGAACCCACAAGTGCTGCAGGTCCTGCTCTCAAGGGGTGTCTCTGGCTGCACCTCCCCCGAGCTGTACTCAGGTGTTGATTCGGATGAGACCTACGTGCCGTCGCAGGTGAGTGTTCCAGGGAGGGATTCTGTTCTGTCTCACCCACCTGCACCAGGGTCAGAACCCTCAATGGGGATGTCAGTGTTGGCAGATACGCCTTTGGTGGTTACGGATGCAGGGTCACACTCCGCGACATCTGATCCTGTTCCTGGGCCAGCAGATCAGAGGGGGAATGCAGTCCTGCAGCCTCAGGCAGTGCCCGCACAGCAAGGCGCAGTTCGCCTTGCCCCAGACAGGTGTGGTGCCCGCCGACGTGGTGGCCGTACGCCACCTGGCAATACCGCATGGGAGCAATCCATCTACGGTATGGCAACCCAACAGGCAGCATCATCCGAGATGATGGCTCAGGCCATGGATAGGGTGGCCACTTCCATTGTCCCCCCTGAAAGGCTGATGGAGCGACTAGAGCAGGCAACCGACTCCATCTGCCAGTCACACAGGGAGGACATGTTGGGGTCCAACAGGGACAGGCGGGCGGCACTGGCGACTCTGCAGGAGGCCATCTCCATTGAGTCCCAGGGCCACAGGGAAGCCCTGAGGCAGGAGCTCCTTCACCTCAGGACGACTCTTGTTGAGCTTGAGGCTTCAACACACCAAAGGACAGAACAGCAGCTGGAGCGTCTCACCCGTACGCTCTCAGCTGAGATGCAGGCAACGAGGGCGGAGGTCCGGGCATCCCGTGAGTTGTTGCATGGGGACCTCCGCACACTCATCCTCCAGAACCAGACCTACCACACCCGCATGCTTGCAGCCACGGAGGAGCAGACTAGGGCCTTGCATGGGCTGCCTCCCATAGTGCAACCACCTCCGGATGCAACTGCACAGGGTGATAATAGCGACAGCAGTGATACTCCCACAATAGGGTAGCCGTGTGGGCCATGAGCCCATGGAGGTGTTTTTTTTTCCCAGGATCCACGCAGGTGGGTTCTGGTGTGCATCCTGTCCTCGGACCTCCTGGGTGGCCTCCCCAACCCCCCCGGGCCCTTCAATGGCCATTTTTGATTTTTTTTTATTTTTATTTTTATTTTTATTTATTTTATTCCCTATTTTTTTGGGACAATTTGTTGGCTTCCGTGGTTCCTGTGGGCATACGCTGCATTGTGGCTGGGCACATGCAGGCTTGTAATGTATTTGGTTCAGATGCTTGGGTTTGAGTCACACACACCCCTCCTGCTTCCCGTTGCCATGGGCTTGCAAAGGGTGTGCCCAAGTGACAGTGAATTACACAGTGACGTTGGACTCCCATGAGCTGTGTGGGCAGTCTGTAGTCAATACTGTGTATACATTCCTAGTGCATATTGCTGTTGTGTTGTACACTGCATGTTGCATTGATGTGTAACTCATCTTCTGTGTCTGCCTCCCAATTTGCAGGTCCCTTCCTCATGTCTACACAAGGACCTCTAGTCTGGAGATGTGGTCCATGTTGGCAGCAGTGCACCTACAACTCTACATGGCGCCAACACTGCACAGTTGGTAGTGGTGGGAGTGCAGGCATTTCCAGGTGGTGAGACTACTAATATTTAACATTAGTGATGTCATGTTAATGGTAGTACGTGCTCAAGTTTGTTGTTGGTCCGGCATTACTGTGAGCATTTCAGGTGTTGCAAGTATCTAATAGGGACACTGTACATTGTGACACTAGTGTCATGTTGTGTGGATTACTTTGTTTACCTGCAAATAGCATGACATGGCACGGTGTGTGGTGTGGCGGTGCTGGGGTTGGGTTGGCTGACATGGCACTGTCCTCTTGTTGCATTTTGCAAGTGGGCATTCATTTTAGCTGCTTGAATGTGCAACTTCACAAAATTGCATTGGTGGTGTCTGTGTGGGTAGGGATGCACACATTGTGACACTTCCAGGTGAACAATCTCAGGCTGATATGGTTTTCACGGTTCTTTCTCCAGACATTCAGGGTCAGTGTCAGGTTGAGTCATCATTGATTGTCAGATGGAATGTGGCAGGGCAGTGTGCACTCCACAGGGGTGTGATTTCTATGTGAAGTAATTAGCCACTAGCTGTGTACGGGCTGCCTCCCCCCCGTGCCCTTTCCCCTCCCATGCGCAGCGGCTGTGCATTTGGTTGGGGATGGGGGGGCACCACCATGTCCACGGCCAGGCCCCGGCGTGTTGCAACGTTGTGCAGGACACATGCTGCCACTATGATCCTGCACACTACTGGGGGAGCGTACAACAGCTGCCCGCCAGAACGGTCAAGGGAGCAAAAGCGTGACTTCAGCACTCCGAATGTGCGCTCCACTATGCCCCGGGTTGTAATGTGGCCTGCGTTATATCTTATCCCGGGTGGCATGGTGGGGTTCCGAATTGGCGTCATCATGTAGGGGCTGAGAGGGTAGGCACTGTCCCCTGTGGAGGTGGTGATTGGTATCATTGGTGGGGTTGTGACCTTGCTCAGTATCTGACATGCATGCATGTGCAGTGGCATTCATACTCACCAAGCAGCCATGTATCGCCATGCCGCCCAGCTTCTAGGTCCCGGCTTAGGGTGGACATTCGGTAAATGAAGCTGTCGTGGGTGGACCCGGGATAGTTGGCATATACTGAGGTGATGATTCCCTTGGCATTACATACTACCTGCACGTTGATGGAATGCCAGTGCTTGCGGTTCCTATAGATGTGCTCAGATGCCCTGGGGGGACGTAGAGCCACATGGGTGCAGTCGATGGCACCTAGCACTTTGGGGAATCGTGCCACAGCGTAGAAATCCAGGGCGGCAGCATGCCTTTCTGCAGGTGTTCTGGGCAGGTATATGTGCCTGCGGACTGATGGGCGTGCAGTGATGATGTTCAAGACCTGGTGTGGGCAGCGTGACTGGGTGGCCTGTGATACACCACCCACAATGGCACTTGTCCGCTGAAATGATCCAGTGGCTAAGAAGTGCAGTACATTGAGGACCTTCTCCAGGGGGCTGAGTGCTTGGGAGCACAGGGTGGGTGATGTGAGGTCATCCTCCCACTCACTCACCAGGTCCAGTATGATGTGTGGTGGAAACCTGTACCTCCCATGCACCTGGTCATCAGGCATCCCGAAAAGGCCGGTTCTGGGTGTGAATATTCTGGCCCTGACTATCCTCCTCCTCCTCCTCCTTTGGTAGGCCACGCCCACTGCTGCTAGGAACGGTATGTTCATCCTGGGTCTGAGCTTGTTATTTTTTTAGCGCGCAAATTAATGCGTTGCGCGTGTTGTAGGCGAGCGTGTGACCCGCGCACCCCTGAAATCCAGTACCCAGTCCAATAGCGTGTGGAAATTCCCGCGCACACCGGGATACAGGTGCGCTGACGTACTTGCGTGTGTAAGTGTCCGCGCACACCTGATATACACGTACATAGGCCAATCGCGTGTACGCGCACTTTTGTCCAATTACACGCGATGACACCCTGACGTGCTGTCCAATTACACGCAATGAGACTCTGCCGTGCTGTCCAATTACATGCGATGACACTCTGACGTGCAGTCTTTCCACGTGTGCTCTGTCATCACGTGCTGTGTGGGAAACACCCGTGCGGGTCACGTCACAGACGCGCTTACGCCTGAGGGCCTTTGGTCCAATAGATTCGCATATGCGTGCTGACGCACTTACGCGCTAAGGGCCTTTCCTCGGTTTTCACGCTGACGTGCAGGATTTTCACGTGCCAAATCACTCCGTACCAAGCTGGCCACGCGTAAGCACACGGAAGACCACGCTCCTGCCCAGAAGGCCGGACTACTGCCCCCCAGAGCCCCGAGCACGCTCCCACCTGCCATCTGCTGCTGCCTTACTGCCTGCTGCCCACGTGCACTGCTATTTGCTGCCTGCACATCAGCCAGGGGTGCTGTTGCTGTGACCACCCCTGCTGGAACCGAAGACTCCCGACTGGAATTCCATCGCTCCACAGCCCAGCCCCAGGACCCAGTTGCCCACCCACTCCTGCCTCTGGGGTTGTCATGTCGGGGCAAACACCATCTGTGACCACTGACAACCCCCGGCCAGAGAGGCAGAGGGGCACCAGCTTCAGTGCCACCGAAGTTGGTGTCCTGGTGGAGCAAGTCCTGGGGCAGTATGATGCCCTCTTCGGAAGTTCCCGCAGCGACAAGGAAGGACGGACTCGGATCTGGACTGACATCGTGACTGCCATCAACGCGGAGGGGGTGGCAGTCCGGGACTTACAACATGTCAGGAAGCGCTGGGAGGACTTCAGGTCCAGGACCCTGAACAAGGCCCGGCGCCTCTTGAAGGCAGCGGATGCCAAGGGGCGCCGGGGCCACTTGTCGGAAGAACAGATGGGGGTCCTGGAACGCATATCCCCAGCGCTCCAAGTCCAGGTCCTAGAGAAGCAGACCCGTCTGGAGTCGAGCGGTGAGTGTACATGCATCCTGATTGTGAGCAGTGCGTGTGGTGATTATTCGGCATTGTGCCGGTTGCACATCTGTTTGTATGGGGTCGAGTATGGGTGGGGGTGTACAGGGCCGTGGGTCTGACACATGCGAGGGCTGTAATGTGTGAGACATGGATGGTGCTTGTGTGTGTGGGCTTGCATGGCAAATCCAGTTGTGCGTGCACACATGTTTGGATGAATGTGTATGTAAGTAGACATCTCCATGATGTCAGGCATGTATGTTGTTTTCGGCTGCATGTATGAGCACTGTGTACATGTGCATGTGTGTGTATTTGTCAAGGGTGCAACAGTGATGCAACATGGATGCATGTGACAGCGGTATGTGGAAGCCTGATTGGCAGATGTGACATGGATACCCGTCTGAACAGTGCAACACTTGGCAGAGGTGTAGACATGCATGCAAGTGTGGTGCTGTGTGTACATGTGTGGTGCACTTCCTGTGTTGCATGTGATGTCTGGCTCCCCTTTGGCTGCTGATGCTGTTGTATGTGCAGGGATGGTGGTGGCAGTTGCGATATGGCTGTGGTATGGCTCATGTGTGTGAGTTGCAATGACATGTGTGTTGGGGATTGTGATGACATGTCTGAGGTTTGCCAATGCCACTCATGTGCAACTGTCATGCGTGTATGTGTCCATTGTACAGTGCCCTGATGCCTGTGTTTTGTTTCTCCCTGTCTGCAGCGTCAACTGATGAAGAGGGCGGAGAAGGTGCTGTGGAGCACAGCGCCGGGGATCCGACCGCCAGCCGGAGACGCAAGGCCCGGCTCCCCTCCCGTGTTGTCATCTCGTCGGGGAGTGAGGAGTCCGGTGCCGCGTCCCAGGCCGCAGCTGCCGGGAGGAGGTCCAAGAGGCGGAGGTTGCAGTTGGACTCCTCGGCAGCAGAAGGGGCAGCTGGGACCCCACAGGGCCCAACAGGGGAAGATGGCATGGAGTCATCCAGGTTGGTGGGGGGTTTGGTGGAGGAGGGGGCCGTGCAAGCACCAGAGACGGGGTCTGGAGGTGGGGATCCCACTGGTGCTAGTGGTGCAGTGCAGGACCAGGGACAGGAGGCAGCACATGCGGCCGCGGAGGTGCCTGTGTGCAATCCTGTCCCCGATCCTGTCCCTGCATCATCTTGCACCAGCAGGGATGCCTACTTCCAGACCCGTTTTCAGGCAGGGGATGAGCTGACGTCATCTGGCCTTCCTCTGCCTGCGGACGTGGCCATCCAGGTCCGGGTTGAGCCTGTCCTGGCTGGTGTGGCGTTGCGTCAACGGGCCATGCGAGGTGACCTGCAGTCTTTTCATGGAGAGACTGCACGTCATCTCGAATGGCTCGTTGACCACGTCAGCCTGCTGGGACAGGTCACCCAGGCCGGATTCCTCCATCTGATGGGGCTTGCTCCGACCCCCTCCTCAACTGGACCCCCTACGCGCCAGTCGTCCTCTGTGCCATCTTCCCATCCATCAGTCACCTGGGTGCCCTGTGGAGCTGCCTCTGACGGTGCGGCCAGGCTGGTGGAGGAGGCATCCCTGCCACAGTCGGGAGTCGGAGGTCCAGCAGGGGTGGCCACATCAACAACTGCACCCCAGCCGGCGGAGAATGTGCAGGCAGCAGGAGGCAGTGCACGGGCAGAGGCAGAGCAGCAGCAGCAGCAACATGGTGGGAGACATGAAGGTTCGGGGCTTTCGACATCGGAGGGGCAGGCATCGGCCGGAGGGCAGGGGGACCCAGGAAAGAGAGTGTCTTCCGTGTGGCAGCGGTTGGGCCACGCCTTAGGTGCGGAGCGGCGGCGGGCGGAAGAGGCGCGGCTCACAATGGTCAGGGCGGAAAACTCCATGCGGAGGGCCCTGAGGCGGGCCGAGTGCCTCGAGGCAATCCGCAGGGGGTTTGAGGAGGACACGGCGTCGTCCCTGCGGACCCTCGGGGCCATGGAACTGGACCGCCTCCGGGACATCGAACAGGTGTTCGATGATGCCCTGGCCCGGGACACCACGGAGTGAGCCGCTGTACTTGCCCGCCGCCTTTGTATATAGTTCTTTAGTTTTAGGTTTCCTTTCTTTCTTATTATGATTTGGAGTCGACGGACACTGCTCCACTTTTTGTATATATTTGATTTTTAGGTAGGTTTTTTAGTAGGTTTCCTTTGTTCAGTTGGGCTCATGGACCCTTGGTAGTTTTTTACATAGTTCTTTATTGCATGGAGATTTTTTAACTTTTGACTTTGGACAAATATTTTTTGGATTCTGATTTGCAGTTTTGTGTTTTTATACGGACATGCAGCTTTTTTTTTCTCATTCACATTGTAGTTTGTTTTCTTTCTTTAGCATTCTTTATTTTTTTCAATACAATTTTGTTTCCATACTTCACTGTGTGGTATCATCTCATTGGTTTCATGCATGTCATGTTGTGTGTTTTCCCATTCAATTGCAACCATTGTGTGTGACGGACATGGGTTCATTAGCTTAATGAACATTGGGGGTGTAACATGTGATTTCCATTTCCATGTGGGTGAATGGGTTACTTGGTAGGGCTTTTTGGCTGTGGAGGCTGTCCATTACGCACATGATTGGGGATTGTGAGGACCTGGTGGGGGCTGCCCATGGTGGCTGGGGGGTGGGGGTGGTGGTAGACATGAGTGGGGGCCTGGTGGAGGCTGCCCCTGGTGGCTGGGGGGTGGGGGTGGTGGGAGACATGAGTGGGGACCTTGTGGAGGCTGCCCATGGTCGCAGGGGGGTGGGGGTGGTGGGAGACATGAGTGGGGGCCTGGTGGAGGGTGCCCCTGCACTGCTGGGGGTTGGGGGTGGTGGTAGACATGAGTGGGGGCCTGGTGGAGACTGCCCGTGGTGGTGGGGGTGGTGGGGGATGATAGGGGACATGAGTGTGGGCCTGGCGGAGGCTGCCCCTGCACTGCTGGAGGGTGGGGGTGGTGGGAGACATGAGGGGGCCTGGTGGAGGGTGCCCCTGGTGGCTGGGGGGTGGGGGTGGTGGGAGACATGGGTGGGGGCCTGGTGGAGGGTGCCCCTGGTGGCTGGGTGTGGTGGGAGACATGGGTGGGGGCCTGGTGGAGGCTGCCCCTGGTGGCGGGGGGGTGGGGGTGATAGGGGACAGCAGTGCTGGGCCTGGTGGAGGCTGCCCCTGCACTGCTGGGGGGTGGGGGTGGTGGGAGACATGGGTGGGGGCCTGGTGGAGGGTGCCCATGGTGGCTGGGGGGTGGGGGTGGTGGGAGACATGGGTGGGGGCCTGGTGGAGGGTGCCCCTGGTGGCAGGGGGGTGGGGGTGATAGGGGACATGAGTGGGGGCCTGGTGGAGGCTGCCCCTGCACTGCTGGGGGGTGGGGGTGGTGGGAGACATGGGTGGGGGCCTGGTGGAGGTTGCCCCTGGTGGCTGGGGGGTGGGGGTGGTGGGAGACATGAGTGGGGGCCTGGTGGAGGCTGCCCATGGTGGCAGGGGGGTGGGGGTGGTGGGAGACATGAGTGGGGGCCTGGTGGAGGCTGCCCCTGCACTGCTGGGGGGTGGGGGTGGTGGGACACATGGATGGGGGCCTGGTGGAGGGTGCCCCTGGTGGCGGGGGGTGGGGGTGATAGGGAGAAATGAGTGGGGGCCTGGTGGAGGCTGCCCCTGCACTGCTGGGGGGTGGGGGTGGTGGGAGACATGGGTGGGGGCCTGGTGGAGGGTGCCCATGGTGGCTGGGGGGTGGGGGTGGTGGGAGACATGAGTGGGGGCCTGGTGGAGGGTGCCCCTGGTGACTGGGGGGGTGGGGGTGGTGGGAGACATGGGTGGGGGCCTGGTGGAGGCTGCCCCTGGTGGCGGGGGGTGGGGGTGATAGGGGACATGAGTGGGGGCCTGGTGGAGGCTGCCCCTGCACTGCTGGGGGTGGGGGTGGTGGGAGACATGGGTGGAGGCCTGGTGGAGGCTGCCCATGGTGGCTGGGGGGTGGGGGTGGTGGGAGACATGGGTGGGGGCCTGGTGGAGGGTGCCCCTGGTGGCGGGGAGGTGGGGGTGATAGGGGACATGAGTGGGGGCCTGGTGGAGGCTGCCCCTGCACTGCTGGGGGGTGGGGGTGGTGGGAGACATGGGTGGGGGCCTGGTGGAGGGTGCCCCTGGTGGCTGGGAGGTGGGGGTGGTGGGAGACATGGGTGGGGGCCTGGTGGAGGGTGCCCCTGGTGGCGGGGGGGTGGGGGTGATAGGGGACATGAGTGGGGGCCTGGTGGAGGCTGCCCCTGCACTGCTGGGGGGTGGGGGTGGTGGGAGACATGAGTGGGGGCCTGGTGGAGGCTGCCCATGGTGGCAGGGGGGTGGGGGTGGTGGGAGACATGAGTGGGGGCCTGGTGGAGGGTGCCCCTGCACTGCTGAGGGGGTGGGGGTGGTGGTAGACATGAGTGGAGGCCTGGTGGAGGCTGCCCCTGGTGGCAGGGGGGTGGGGGTGATAGGGGACATGAGTGTGGGCCTGGTGGAGGCTGCCCCTGCACTGCTGGGGGATGGGGGTGGTGGGAGACATGAGTGGGGGCCTGGTGGAGGCTGCCCCTGGTGGCTGGGGCGTGGGGGTGGTGGGAGACATGAGTGGGGGCCTGGTGGAGGCTGCCCCTGGTGGCTGGGGGGTGGGGGTGGTGGGAGACATGAGTGGGGGCCTGGTGGAGGGTGCCCCTGGTGGCTGGGGGGTGGGGGTGGTAAGAGACATGGGTGGGGGCCTGGTGGAGGGTGCCCCTGGTGGCTGGGGGGTGGGGGTGGTGGGAGACATGAGTGGGGGCCTGGTGGAGGGTGCCCCTGGTGGCTGGGGGTGGTGGGAGACATGGGTGGGGGCCTGGTGGAGGCTGCCCCTGGTGGCAGGGGGGTGGGGGTGATAGGGGACATGAGTGTGGGCCTGGTGGAGGCTGCCCCTGCACTGCTGGGGGGTGGGGGTGGTGGGAGACATGGGTGGGGGCCTGGTGGAGGGTGCCCCTGGTGGCTGGGGGGTGGGGGTGGTGGGAGACATGAGTGGGGGCCTGGTGGAGGGTGCCCCTGCACTGCTGGGGGGTGGGGGTGGTGGTAGACATGAGTGGGGGCCTGGTGGAGGCTGCCCCTGCACTGATGGGGGGTGGGGGTGGTGGGAGACATGAGTGGGGGCCTGGTGGAGGCTGCCCCTGGTGGCTGGGGGGTGGGGGTGGTGGGAGACATGAGTGAGGGCCTGGTGGAGGGTGCCCCTGGTGGCGGGGGGGTGGGGGTGATAGGGGACATGAGTGGGGGCCTGGTGGAGGCTGCCCCTGCACTGCTGGGGGGTGGGGGTGGTGGGAGACATGGGTGGGGGCCTGGTGGAGGCTGCCCCTGGTGGCGGGGGGGTGGGGGTGATAGGGGACATGAGTGTGGGCCTGGTGGAGGCTGCCCCTGCACTGCTGGGGGGTGGGGGTGGTGGGAGACATGGGTGGGGGCCTGGTGGAGGCTGCCCCTGGTGGCGGGGGGGTGGGGGTGATAGGGGACATGAGTGTGGGCCTGGTGGAGGCTGCCCCTGCACTGCTGGGGGGTGGGGGTGGTGGGAGACATGGGTGGGGGCCTGGTGGAGGGTGCCCATGGTGGCTGGGGGGTGGGGGTGGTGGGAGACATGGGTGGGGGCCTGGTGGAGGGTGCCCCTGGTGGCGGGGGTGGGGGTGATAGGGGACATGAGTGGGGGCCTGGTGGAGGCTGCCCCTGCACTGCTGGGGGGTGGGGGTGGTGGGAGACATGAGTGGGGGCCTTGTGGAGGGTGCCCCTGGTGGCTGGGGGGTGGGGGTGGTGGGAGACATGGGTAGGGGCCTGGTGGAGGCTGCCCCTGGTGGCTGGGGGGTGGGGGTGGTGGGAGACATGGGTGGGGGCCTGGTGGAGGGTGCCCCTGGTGGCTGGGGGGTGGGGGTGGTGGGAGACATGAGTGGGGGCCTGGTGGAGGCTGCCCATGGTGGCAGGGGGGTGGGGGTGGTGGGAGACATGCATTGTTGATCAGTAGTGCAAGGTGACATGTGGGTTGGCTGGGGGGCATGCCCATGGTGGATGGGCTGCCTGCGGGACATGAGCATGGGTGCAGGGTAGTCCCCCGTGGTGTGGGCTGCCTGCAGGGTCCGTGGAGGTTGTGGAGCGTACACCTGGGAGGGCCCACACGGTCAATTCACGTGTGGTATTCCCCAGAACCCCTGAAATACACGTACCCTGATGAAATCGCGTGTGGAACTTCCCGCGCACCCCTGAAATACACGTACCCTGCTGAAATCGCGTGTGGAAATTCCCGCGCACCCCTGAAATACACGTACCCTGCTCGCACTGGGCCAATCGCGTGTGGAACTTCCCGCGCACCCCTGAAATACACGTACCCTGCTGAAATCGCGTTTGGAAATTCCTGCGCACCCCTGAAATACAGTACCCTGCTCGCACTGGGCCGATCGCGTGTGGAACTTCCCGCGCACCCCTGAAATACACGTACCCTGCTGAAATCGCGTGTGGAACTTCCCGCGCACCCCTGAAATCCACGTACCCGGCCAAATCGCGTGTGAGACTTCCCGCGCACCCCGGTATACACGCACACATATTTTTTGTCAGCGGGTGTCCGTGTTTGTGGGTACCCCTTTGCACGTCATTTGTCCTGGAGTGCCACAGTATAGGACATTCATCATGGCAGTATATAGGTGCTATTTGTTGGCGCACCTTTTGGCGCAAATTTCTTACAGCCGCAGAGAGGCTACCGCCTGCTTTCTTGTGGCGGTCGTGTTTGTGCCTGTGCGCTGGTTTGAGCGTGCGCTTTTTTGCCCTATTCTATTCCATGAATACGTGTTGTAGGCGAGCGTGTGGGCGTTCCGCGCACTTGTGCCCTGTATTTCCCCCGTGGCGCCCACGTTTTGGCAAGTTGTTCCCCATTCCGAGTGTTACGCCCGTGTTCCGCCTACTTTTGTTGCGTGCGCCGCGCTATGTGCGAATTTCGCTGTGGCCTGTGCGATTTTCGCTGTGACCTGGCGCACGCTGTTAGATGGCCTGTGCGCCAACGTGCGCCACGCACTTTTTTATCGCACATCCGCTGGTTTTCTCGCGCACGGACTTCCATGAATCGACGTGCGCTGCTTTTCGTGCGATTTTCGCACTTGCACTGCGATTTTCGCTATTCCACTGCGATTCGCACGTTTTTGCCCACTTGCTCCGCGCTAATTATTCCATGAATCGGCCTGTGAGTCTTGTAACAAAGGATGAACTTATTCACCAAATGCTTGGGAGCCTATTGAGTTTGTAGACAATACCATCAATAGAATCGGAGTGTGATTGGTAACCTATTAAGAAAAAAAAAAATAAAAAAAAATAAAAAAAGTGGGGAATGGTGTAACAAGAACCTGTTATGCTATTTAGACATGTAAGAACTACAATGGTGACAAATGCCAAGCACCTGTGGTGATTTATGAAGTGTAGAATAAAACCTAGACTCACTTCACGATGTCATGTAGGACACCCCCAGTAGTCTTTTAAAGGCATCAGTGTGAACTGGTTGTAGTATTCTAAAAAAGAGAAATAGCATGGCTATATTATAAAGAAAGGGTCAAGCCGCCTAAGGAAAGGTAGCCTTAAAGGTTACTTACAGTACAAGAAGGTGACTGCTGGTAAGAGGTAGAGTATGGGCATTCTCCATCTGCACCCGAATGCCGGATAAGAGTGGTATGTATATTTATAGTCGCGAGTGACGTCACACGCGCATGCGCGTGATGACGTCACGTCGCAAGCTCCAATTCTGATTGGATTTAAGTGTAAACATGGTCGCGAGTGACGTCACCCGCGCGTGTTGCGTGATGACGTCGACACGACCAACCTCACACAAAATAATCGTGTAGAGGGAATCATGGGAATTGAAGTTTGTTTTCCCATCGTACTGTATGTCAGACGGCAGCATCTGCTAGAACGCAGAATATGTTTTCCTACTGGGAGGCAAAAGGTGGTAGTCCGCCTCGTTTGTCTGTAGATGAATCTGTATATGTATGGACGCTCCCTAGATGCACTAAATGATCGTGTATGAGTTTTTCTGTGTGTTACTCAAAGCTTGAAATAGTTGAAAAAAAGTGTTGAAAAAAAGTGTTATTGCACATAATAAATGTCGCTGTGACCAGTGGGAGAGTGGGCAATGTATGTCCACAACCTAACTAAGTGTTGTTAGTGAGATAGAATAAATATTCAACAAAATAATAATAATTTGGTGAGCAAGTAATAAAAAAAATAAGATAAATCGTCTTAAATACAAAAGAGACTCCCATGCATTTTTCAAAAAACGGTATCAGAACACAAATAAAACTGTGTATCTAGATGAATCTGACCCATGAATGGGTGTACATTCTAAAAATCAAAGTATACACTTGTAATAATTTTATATGCCTATTATATTCCATTTGAACCCAGAATTTGAAGGGTTTTCATCCTCTTTGGTAACAACGTGTAGTTGGACATGCTACAATTTAGGGAACTTATTGAAAATCAATTATATTAAAAAACTGTATGGTATTAAAAATCAGGGATGGTCAAAGGAATCAACAAATAAGAGAAGAGGTACCATGGCTGTGTTTCCAGATAAGTATACAAGCTCACAAGAATGGACCCAAATAGTATTCCTCATTTAACCCTAAGGGGTACATGGCGTCTAGTTTTTGTATCCAATACAACTCTCTTTGGGCTAAGATTTTTTGGAGATCACCTCCTCTTGAGAGTGGGTGGACCACTTCAAGAACTAGCATTCTCATTTGTGAAATGGTATGTTTTTCATCTCGATAATGTCTGTAGACCGGTGACTTCACATTTTTTGTTCTTATGGAGGATTTGTGTTCTGTCCACCGTTCTTTTACTTTCCGGTTAGTTTTTCCAACATAATATTTTCCACAGGGACAACGAATTGCATAAATTACATTTTTGGTATCACATGTTGCGTAGTCTCTCAAATTTATTTTTTTGCCTGTGTTGGGGTGTCTCACTTGATCTCCTTTTATGATATTATTGCAATGTTGGCAGTGTAAACAGGCGAATGTACCTTTTTTTGCTTCGTATGAGTGGTCTGTGTTGTTCTTTTTGGTTTTTCTGCTTTAATCAGTTGGTCTCTGATGTTTCTACCCCGTTTGTATGCCATCATAGGGGGATCTGGAAAGAGTTATTTTAAAGTATTATCTGTCTGTATGATATCCCAATTTTTGTAGATGATCCTTTTGACTTGGAAACTTTGGCTTGAATACTTTAACGTATGTATTAGATTTTTGCTTTCCTTCTTTGTATTCCCTTGGAGGAGGTCTTGTCTTTCTTGTAAGTTGGTTCTGACTATGGCTTTTTCCACCATCTCTGTTGGGTACCCTCTTTCAAGGAATCTCTGTTTCATGATATCATATTCATTCTGAAGAGTAGATTGATCTGATGTTATCCTCTTTAGTCTTAGTAGTTGACTGTAAGGTAAGTTTTCTTTTAGATGTTTAGGATGGAAGCTGCTATGATGAAGGCAACTGTTGACATCTGTCGGTTTTCTATATATCTTTGTCTTGAGTGTTGTACCTGAGCGTTCAATTGTGACATCAAGAAAATTCACCTCCGGTCTTCCTATCTCTATGGTAAAACCGATTCTGTCATTGTAGTTGTTGAGAGATTCTGCGAATTTCACAATTTCACTTTCAGTTCCATGCCAAATCCCAAAAATATCATCTATGTAGCGTCTCCAGCATTTGATCTTGTCTCTCCATAGTGGATTTTCTAATACAAATTTGAGCTCAAACTGGTGCATAAAAATATTTGCATACGATGGGGCCACTGATGAGCCCATTGATGTTCCAGAAATTTGTAGGTAGTATTGACCATTATATCTAAAGTAATTATTATAGAGGATGATGTTGATCAGTTCAATTGCAAAAACTTTTTGTATATGTACATCTGAATGCCGAAGTAAAAACCATTCCATGGCTTCTATGCCATCTTTGTGAGGGATTGAAGTATAAAGACTATTGACGTCCATTGTGAACAAGATAAGTTCTTCCTCCACTAAGTTTAAAGTGTTAATTATACCCAGAAAGTGAGTGGTATCCTTTAGGTAGGTCATGGTTTTTTGTATTGAAGGTTGTAATGCAGTGTCCAGGTACATTGCAAGAGGTTGAAATATGCTTTCTGTTCCAGCTACTATTGGTCGAAATGGTGGATCTTCTTTGTTTGTATGTATCTTCGGTAACCCATAGAACACTCGGGTCACTGGATGTTTCTGTATAAGGAAATCAGCTGTTTTCTCACTTATCCAATCCATATCCATAGCTTTGTCAACTACATTTTTGATAAGGTCCTTAATGTTCAAAATCGGGTCACCGTCTAGTGGTAAGTAGGTCTTGATGTCATTGAGAAGTTTCAAACATCCTGTATTGTATAAATTAGTGTCCATTAACACTAAGGCACCACCTTTGTCGGCTTGTTTTAATGTCAAAGTATTATCCTCTGCTAACTGTTTAATCACCAATAGTTGATGTTTACGGATGTTGCCGGTTTTTGATGGTTCATATTTAATACGTTTTAAATCCTTGGTAGTCTTTTGTTTGAATAAATTAATTAGTGCATGATTCACTTGTGGATGGAAGTTACTTTTGTTTTTAAGTTCCAAGTATTTATGTTTATTTACTGGTTGTAAATTATCCTCAATGTTGTTAAAAAAGACTTTCAGTTCCATTTTTCATATTAATTTGAACAGGTTTACTTCTTCCTCAAAAAAGGAGGTTTGGTTGGTAGGTATGAATGGGATTCCTAGATTTAATGTCTCTAGTTGGGTCGTAGTAAGAGGTTTGGAGGATATGTTTATCACCAAATTTCTGTCTATTTCTTTTTTTGTCGCAGTTTTCTTCTTTCCTCTTCTTGTCTTGTGCCTCCTAAAAAAGGAATCTGTGGAGTATGTGTTGATGCTCCTGCTGTAGGTTCTTGTATGGATTCTATACGACCAGTTTCTTGTTCTCTTGTTGGTCTTATCGTAGGTCTGTCTTCCAATTCACCACTTGTGACTTCACTGCTGTCGCTGTTATTTGGCTGCTGGGGTTGTCTAGGTGGTCGGTTTTGTGGAGTCCTGTTATTAGAGTAAAACTCTTGCCAAGTGTAGACAATATCTCTCGCGTAGTCCAATGTATCCCTTCTGAATTTCCTGATTTTCCTTTGTTCAATATCCTTTCTGTATCCCTCAAATTTAGTATTAGTGTCCTCCAAAAAATGTTCCAATTCGGTTTTTGTTTTCAATTTGGATAACTGTTTTGTTACCTCATCTATTTCCTGTTGTAGATTGTTAACTGATTTTGCTAATTCCTCAATTGTTAGTAGGATTAAATCGAAAGAACATTTATTTAAGATGTGCTCCCACCTAGTTACAAAATCCTTGTTTTCTTTGCATAAAGTAGGTCTAAGGTATACCGTTAGACCTCTAGGGATGCGCTTGGTTTTAAAGTATTGCGCTAATGTAGTTGCATGAAGTTTTTGAGAAATTTCTCGTCTAATCAGACGTTCAAGTTTTTGAATCAACCGGTCTGGGTTCTCATTTATGAGAGTTTCTTTACTTGTTTCTTTAATCAGACCCACAAGTCTGATAGCCTCTTCATCAGAAAAAGCCAATGTGGTTGCTGCTTTGTCTGTTAGACCACTTATAGTGGAGAATGACATAATATTAGATTTTGGGTGCAGGCGACAATGTAGTTATACCAACCCTTGGGGGAAACGTAATAACAAGAAGTTTGATAATCACCATGCACACCTATATTTTGAGTGTATATAGTAATGATTCAAAGTAGTTACATCAGGAATAATAAGTAATTTGAGGTGCAGGGGAGAGGTGCTCAGCCTTGGTATCTAGGCTGGAATACATACATGGAAAAATAGTTTCCTATTTAAGGAAACCCGCGTCCCCTGCACACTATCAACAAGAGGCTAAAAGCCTGTATAGAAGTTTTAATAGGTACAGTCAGTAGCCTAGTAGTTTTCACAGTTTTTAAATACATTTCATTGCTTTGTTTAGCTCACAAAGTTATTCTTAAATCATCCAATTATTTCTTGACAACTTTTCTGTTTATCCAACAAACAGTAGTTTATTCATTTTATAACAACAAATCATAAATCACAATTTAATGTGGCCCAACGCGTTTCGAGTATCAATTTTCACTCTTCATCAGGGGCAATGTGTTCTGTATTCTTAACATTCAATACAATTTCTGTAGAAAAAAGTAATAAATGATCTAATAATATGTATTCATGTTTATACTTTTGAACCAAAACAAGGTACTTCATTAGTTAGATAGGAGTACAAAAAATGGCATCATCGCATGTTTTCAACCAATAACATTAGTTTAAGAGATTTAGTCTTGTAGCAAAAGATGAACTTATTCACCAAATGCTTGGGAGCCTATTGAATTTGTAGACAATACCATCAATAGAATCGGAGTGTGATTGGTAACCTATTAAGAAAAAAAAGTGGGGAATGGTGTAACAAGATCCTGTTCCTGTGCTATTTAGACATGTAAGAACTACAATGGTGACAAATGCCAAGCACCCGTGGTGATTTATGAAGTGTAGAATAAAACCTGGACTCACTTCACGATGTCATGTAGGACACCCCCAGTAGTCTTTTAAAGGCATCAGTGTGAACTGGTTGTAGTATTCTAAAAAAGAGAAATAGCATGGCTGTATTATAAAGAAAAGGTCAAGCCGCCTAAGAAAAGGTAGCCTTAAAGGATACTTACAGTACAAGAAGGTGACTGCTGGTAAGAGGTAGAGTATGGGCATTCTCCATCCGCACCCGAATGCCGGATAAGAGTGGTATGTATATTTTTAGTCGCGAGTGATGACGTCACGTTGCGAGCTCCAATTCTGATTTGATTTAAGTGTAAACATGATCGCGAGTGACATCACCCGCGTGTGTTGCGTGATGACGTCGACGCGACCAACCTCACACGAAATAATCGTGTAGAGGGAATCATGGGAATTGAAGTTTGTTTTCCCATAGAACCATAACGTCCCTTAAACAAACTTTTTTTAATATCACGCAAAGAATATACAAACATGGTGTGCAAAAACCAACTTCTACAGATGGCTTTACACAGAATGTTGCAAAGTAAGAATTTATGCTCGTTCACAGTGAAGGTCAGCTGCTTCCATATTTTTCTCGGGCCCCGGAGAGGCTCACGAAGCGGACTATAAGGTTGTATTGTGTTTTGACCTTGACAGACAGAGATTGTGATGAAAGACTTCTCTTGAAGTAGTGTTGCTAAAACGTAAGAGAAGATAAAGATGAAATTTCTGAAACAAACCCACTTTTATATATTATATCACTATGCGAAAGATCGCTCGCACACGCAGAGTCGTATTTCGGGACTGCACCACTCGTAGACAATGGAAATTGCAATTGTACTGTAAGTAACCCTTTAGATTATTTTATACCAAATATAATTACAATAGGGTAGCATTAAAGACCGCTCAAGTTGAACTTGTTCGTTGAAAGTGGCATAATGTTTTCTACTGCGCACTATCACCGCGGAATTGATCCCCTGTCGTTTAGAGGGCTCTGAAAAAGGCAGACGACACAGGGTGGGTTAATAGAAATAATTTAACCGGTCTATAGGCGGTCAAGCGCTCTACTCGCTGTGCCACTTCACTGTAGCCTGTCAAGTGGCACAGCAAGTACAACGCTCGCTTTGACATCCGTGCACAGCTTGCTAACGCAAGTTCGAATCCCGGCAAGGCCAAACTCAGCCTTTCATCCTTCCGTGGTCGATAAATGAGCACCACACACCGTGGTTAATAATAAGCACTGCTTAGATACCTCACGGTTCTTAGCGCTATATGAATGGGAAAATTGTATTATTTTATTATTAACATACTCCGTTGCACTATCTTCAATAGCAAATAGTTTCACGCCCTAATAAATAAAATGATGATTTTTAATGAAGATCGGCTGGTGAGAGTAATTTATGTTTTTTAAAACATGTATGTGGACCCATTTTGCCTATGTCACGATTTACAGACTCCAGCGGATGGGGTCTTCAACTGCCAGGTGCAGGTCCAAATATGCAACTTCATGACCCTCACCATTTTATGGGACAATCGCCAAGGACCAATATGCCCTTACGCAATAGGGTGGTCTAATGGCTCGTTGTTGGAGCAACCTTCCGATTATCAGAGCGACCATTTACTGCTTTTATCATAAACCAACAGCCTATCTACCGCAAAGGAACAACGAGTGGTTTCAAATAAACTTTTGCTGATCGACAGCAGAGACAATAGCAAATCGCTGAATATTCACTAAATATTTCATCTGAAATAAATGTACTTTACCAAATGTACAATCCTGCTGTTTACTTTTAAACCACAGTTTCATATTCCGAATTGTGGCGCACTGAGTTGTAAGCTGATCTAACACCCTCTGTACCGCAAAGGAACATCGCGTGCCTCAACATGAACTTTTGCGGATCGACAACAAAGACGAATGCAAATTGCTGAATATTCTCTAAACATTTGATGTCAAATAAATGTACTTTACAAAATTTACAATCTTGCTGTTTGCTTTTAAATCACTGTTTCATATTCCGAATTGTGGCGCGCTGTGTTGTGACATAATATGTGTTGTCTTCCGGGTTCTGTGTAAAGTCACTTAGGACTGCAGAGAACTGGGCGCGTTTGATGACGCACCCTGTAACGTCACGGATAGAGGCGGGGAATATGAATGCTTTGATAATATCAGGCTTAGGGGCGGGAGATATGATTTAGTGTCGCAAAAGCAAGTCAGCCAGGTCAATAGCGCCAGTCATAGGATTATCACATAATGTCGGCGCACACCAGCCGGATTTATCGTTTCTTTAGTGGACAAAAAGTCGGTTGACGCCCATGGGAAATTGTACTATTAGCGGTCAAAAGGAGTGCTCTTAAAACACTTTCACCCTGACAACGAACAATACAAACAACGTTCTCAGAACACCCCCATTTTGTGTAATTGCAACCGTTTCGGGACACCGCGAGTGTTCTTAGAACACATTCAACTAGACAGATTACAATACGGACAGTGTCCTGAGGACACCCCCAGTTTGTGTATTTACGAACAATTAAGTACACCGCGAGTCTTCATAGCTCCTTTTTACCTTCCTTGCGAACAAAAATGACACATACTCCATCCTCTAAACACCCCACCATTTAGTTTATTTACAAAATGTCAGAACAGCCATGTTCTCCGCGGACAAATCGAACGCAACAAAAACATCTAGCACATAAAAAAACAAAACATTGAACCTATCTCATACTCCCCCACCCTCCCCAAACACTCTTACACACCAACACACGGCACTAAATACAATTTTTATCCACGTTTCACCGCGCTGTACGCGGTCGACGGCGAATACAAGATGGCGGGCGCCACAGAATATCTGACGCACTCCACGCCCCTCGCTGTCCAATCAGCGAACACGTCGCATGTCTGCAGACATGACGCAAGGCCATGGGCCAATCGGGGTGCTGTCCGCGGAGCGAACAGGGAAGTCCGTCCGCGAAGCGAACACAGATATCACTAATTTTTTTGCCTTACATTTTGGTCATTTAAAAAAAAACTACTGGACGGATTTACACCAAATTTGCAAAAGCACACTTTCGGGACCAGGCCGCAGCTCCTACCGCAAATTTGGTGTAAATCTGTCCAGCGGTTCGGGCTATAGCAGTGCACAAAGTTTTTTCCCATTCAGTCTATGGGAAAAAAAAAGTTTTGGGACCCCCCCTATATGTTTTCCCCCCCTGGACGAATCCTCACCAAACTTTGCAAAAAAATTCAGAGTGGGCCATATACTTTTTTTGCAAAGTTTGGTGAGGATTCGTCCAGGGGGAGCGAAGTTATAAGCCTCCCAAAAAGTGCTCTTCCTATGGAAACACCAACTTAACCATAACTATATATATAACATTGTTCATCCCAATGAAACTGGTTAAGGGAAAACACACACAGCACACTTTGACCTCTTCTCGGATTGTGTGTTAAAGGTCTATTGAGGTCCTTGTTGCTGAACTTGCATGAGAGCAATACTCCCAGCCCACATCCCTCCTGCTTCTATCCCTTAGGTGTCTGCTTTCGTTGGCCCATGCTCTGCCTCCAGAAGTTCCAGCAGGGTTCTACTATGACGTTGACCTGCCTGGGGTGAGTAATCAGGTTCTGAGGTTTTTATCAAGACGTCTTCGTCCTAGGTCTCAATGTTTTAACTTTTGTGCCAGAGAACATGGTGTGCAGCCTGAAATTAGGTGCAAGCAAGAAGCAGGCCTACTTCCACCAAAAGGTTAGTGACTCGTAGACCCTTGAGCACTGTGCTTACATGAGTGCATCACGCAGCCACTTTATTTCACATGGATTTACTACTCTTTGTAATTGATGAGAGTGAAAAGTTTGCTGTTTGGCATCCCCTTTTTGCCAGCACCTCAGCAGCTGACTAGTGTTTTCCTAGTGCTTGCACCAGCCTTGTTCAGAGTGTTCCAAAATGGCAGTCTGGGGTCAGCTCTCCATTAGAAACAGTATTCCTGGTTGGAGCCTTCTTGAAGACCATTACGTTTCTTGTGACTCATAGACTCTCATTCTACTGTGATAATCGATCCTCATATATTTAGGATATACAAGAGGTTTGGATCAAAAGTAGGCACCACTTTATGTGTTTAAGACTGTTTCATTAGAACATGTAAACCTTCATCTAGCACTCCTGGTTTTGCTCCACAGTTTTTGTCTGCATATGTCTTCCTTTTTTATTTGCAGGTAGCATCTTGTTCATGAAGATCTCTGAGCATGTCTGCATCCTCTGTCCCCCAGGGTTTGAGGCATTCTTTTGCAAATATTTCAGTAGAATATTGCATCTGTGGGACATTTACCAGTGGTGCTGTGTGGACTATTACGAGAGACCCATAACAACTGACTCATTGCTTGGATGAGAAATCCTTTTGTAAGGTGGCTTATCTGTAATGAGGAGTAGCTCTGTGACGACAGAAACATGAATTTTCAGCAACGAAAAATTCTGACAACAAATTGCAGGACTGTTGTATGATTCTACTACCTTGAGAATTCCATATGCTGTCAACATCCTGTCAAAGGCTGAAATTACACCAGTGGCAGACTTGGGTGAAATTATTTGTATGTCAGGGCAACATGACCTTTCATCTATAGCCCCAAGAATGTAATTGCCATTTGGTAGAGGTCCAAACAGACCAATTCGACTTTTTCCTAGACAGCCAAGGGGCTTAATTAAAACAGTAATTTTGAACAGTTCTGGAAACATGAGGAGGTTCAGGCTGTGCTCATGCAGATGGAGTAGCTCTTTAATGTAGATTGTGCAAAAAGAGTAAATTTTTTGGAACACAAACCTTTGACTCAGAAATGAATTTGTAAAAAACAATTTAAAAATGGGCTTTGTGTGCCAGTGTAATGACCCTTTCCTGCAGTCACACTGTAATGACTATTCAGTTATATTTCAACATCCCACTTGAGGAGGTTATGGATACTTCATCATGGGTCAGAGAAACTGGCTTCAATGTATTGGTGTCTATATAGCAGGTGCCGGTAGGGTCAACATAGCTATGTTACTGAGGGAATACATGTCATGACTGACTGATGTCAGCATAGGTTAGCTGGCCATATCCTGACTTATGATTTCAATTGATATGGCTTGTGGATGTGAAAGGCGGACTACATTATTATTATCATTATTAATAATAATATTAGGCTATTTATTGAGCATGGACCTAGCTTCCCAAATCAATCGAGCTCTTTATAATCATAGGAGGAAGAACATGTTGAGGGAAGTAGAGAAACAAGGGAGAAGGGAGCTAACAGGGAGCTGGCAGGCAGTTTGGTAGCCAGGGATCTACAAGCAATCAGGGAGGTAACAGTGGGAATAGATCACCCAGTCTTAGTGTCCGCAGAAAGTCAGTATGGCAACTCAAACTGTCACACAATCCTCCACAGCCGAGCTGAAACAGCAGAAAAAATCGGAGTATAGCTGCCCAACCAATCTACTAGTAGCTAGTCAGGATCAAGCCTTCCCAAACTAACCTAATCAATGGCACCCCGCAAGCATTAGTTGGGATACCGATGAGTGTTAAGGAACAGTCCAACCACTCCAGCATTGTCAATAAGGAGTCACCCTTGGATAAATCCACATTAACACCAGTACCGGAGCATAATCAAGCTAAAAATTGTGAATTACAAGCTTTTGAAAGCAATCCTGCTCCCAAGCAAGCTGTTAAGCGGGATGCATGTTCAAATAAACTCCAAATGCCTTGCATTAGGGACCCCAGCACACATGCATTCATCATGGACCATCACAATTTTTTTATCTCCAATATTCCGAAAACTACCACTCAAGAGACCAGAGATATGTTAAGAAATAAAGTCTTAGCATGGCTGCATTAGCGCACAGCACCAGGCTCTGTTAGACTTTCGGATCTTAAGGTCATTCGTAGAATTGAGTGGAGTGACTGGTGTTCCATGCAAAACAGTGATTGTGTTATAGTAGGATGCGGGTTTAGCTCGCTACCTCGATACCTTGGTGAGTGTAACTACTTCCCAAGAGGGGACACGAACTGTAAATGAATTCCTTAATTTTCTTTTAGTGGAATCGCATTAAGCCACATGCTAGCCTTATTTTTGTTTGTCATATTATGGCCTTGCTCTCCTGTCCATCTAGTGGATCTGTATGTGTTTTTAGGTTAAACTCTGACTATGCTCTATGTTCTATGTTACTTGTTGTTTGCATTATTGTTTGTTATGTTATGCGCCATCATGCCTACGGGTCCATTGTGCGCTATATAAATATAATAAAGTAAAGTAAAAGTGGGGAGTTGATTTTATGTGGATCTAGGTCTTAGGGAAGAGCCATTCATTGAAGCAGAGGGTCTTGAACTCCATCTAGAACTGTAGAATATTGGTGGCATGTCTGATGCTGACAGGGAGGTGGTTACATATTCTTGGGGTGTAGACAGAGAAGGCCTGTCTTCAGGTTCTTTCCTTCCTGCATTGGCAGGGTTCACGTCTGCACATGCCCTTACTTCTGGTAGATCATAGGCCTCATGAGATGCTGAGTTTCTCAGTGAGATAGCTAAGGGACTTCAGGGTGACAGCCTTGTACTGGATTTGAAGATGGTGCAGGATTGCTTCGGTAGCTAGTACAGTTCGATGAGGGTTGGGGTGTTGTAGTTGAATATGCCGAGTCCTTTGATGAGACATGCTGCAGTATGCAGGACACATCTCAGAGGTGCCAGGGAAGCCACAGGAAGGCAGCCAAAAAGGGCATTGGTGAGAGAGGAACAAGGCTTGGACAGCAGATCTTGTTTTTTTTTTTGTTTTTTCTGGGATGAGGGGCTTGATTTTCCGTTGAAGAAATAGTTGATACCAAGTTGTTTGTGTCTTTCTTGCTATGTGCTGTTGGAATGTTGGAAGGAGCAGTGTCTGTCGAAGTTGAAGTCAAGCGACTTGGTGTAGGTCTCCAGCTGGCGTGTGAAGCCCTCAAGGTTCATAGCAGAGAGCCAGGTCTGGAAGTCAGGGTGTTCTGTGTTGTTGGTCAGCAGTAGGAATTCATTCTTGGAGGCGGTTGAACGTTAGGTAAGCACTAGACATCCATAACTGGATTAATGTGATGCAGGCATTGAGCCTGTGAATTTCTACAATATAGGATATCTTAAAGTGGAGCTGCATGCCATCTGTGGTGGATGTTGTGTCAAGTGAGGAGAGTTCTGAGCAGTTCCAAGTAAAGATTGAAGATCACATAAGGGGGGATTGATCCTTGTGGGACTCCTGCTCTCCAACCTTAACTCTAACACCCCTTGCATCCTCATCCTGATTGATCTCTCTTCTGCCTTTGACACTGTCAACCATGCCATCCTGCTAAACCGTCTCTGGGATATCACTGGTTAGGCTCTGGCGTGGCTGATTCTTTCCTTTCCGACCGACCGTCCCAGATCCAACTTGGGTCCTTCCTCTCCGATATCTTTTTCTCTACCTGTGGTGTCCCCCAGGGGTCTAGCCTCTCTCCCTGGCTATTCAACCAATACATGGGACTCCTGGCAGACTGCATCACTGCTCACTGCCCCCACTTCCAGTGCTATGCGGATGACACCCAGCTCATCTTCAGGTAACCCTCGGCCTCCTCCTCTACTTTCCTCATCTCTGACTGTCTGTCTGCTATCCAGCCATGGTGTGCCACCAATGACCGCTGCCTTAATGCCAGTAAGACTGAGATTCTCCTCATTGGCACACCCACTCCCTCCTTTCTTGTAGCTCTCTGGCCGGCCTCTCTTGGCCCTCTTCCGGATCCCACCTGCAAGGCTAAAAACCTCAGGGTCATCTTCGACTCCACTCTCCTTCTCTCCCCACATCTCTGATGTCTCTAAGAAGTCACATTACCAGATGAACCTCCTCAGGGGTATTCTTCCTTTCCTCTCCTTCCCCAGAAGCTCACTGTCTCCAGAGCTCTGGTTCTCTCTAGGCTATTGCAGCAGCCTCTTTCTTAATCTGCCTGCTTCTACTCTCCACCCTCTGCAACTTTTCCAGAACAGGACTGCGAGACTTATCCTTGGCCTCAAGCCCAGGGATCGTATCTCTACAGGACTGAAATCTCTACACTGGCTCCCAGTGGCTGCGAGGATTAAGTTCAAAACCCTCTGCATCGTCCACAAGGCCTCTGGGGCCTGGGGCCTCAATACCTTCAACTCACTCTTCCTAAATACCTTCCTTCTCGAGCTCTTTGCTCATCTACCTCAAACTCCCTCAGGGTCAGTCGCTTCTCCAAGCAACGAGTTAGTGGTAGATCACTTTCCTCGGCTGGGGCCTCCCTCTGGAACAGCCTCCCTGCCTCCCTGAAACTTGAGGAGAATCATCTTCGGTTCTGGAAGCACCTCAAAACCTTTCTCTTTGCTTCTGCTTTCTCTCCCTCTCTCCCTTGCTGACCTCCTGGCTGACACTGAAACTGCACTGGTTACCTGCCACCCTCTGATCTTGGGCCCTGTCCCCTCCCCTGCCAGCCGCACGCCTACACTGCCTTCCTGGCCACCCCCGCACTTGGGGACTGTTTCTGTATCCCTGCAGTCCCACTACCAGAACTTGATACCTGTTGTCTGCCTTTACCCTTGCACTTGCCACCTCCTGGCCTTACCTTTACTGTTGTTTATTTATTTATATCCCATGCACTGCACTCACCACTCCCCCTTCCCCCTGCACTTCTCCTCCTTCCCCTTCCCATGCACTTGCGTGATCTGAATGACACTTGGTCTAGTAGGATCGCTGTTTGTCTTCCCTCTGTTCCCCCTCCCTTGCCTCGTTACGCCTTGAAGCACTTGTGTATAGGCATATCATAAATTCCATATCATATCATATCATATCCACATGTGATGGGTAGAGTGGGTAATCTGTAGAAATCCATTTGTACAGGCTGGTAATGATTAGCAAAGTATAATTTAACCAGCTGAGGACAATCTTGCTGATCCCCATGCAGAAATGTAGATTGTTGTTGAGTGTCTGGTGGTGTACTGTGTTAAATGCTGCTGAGCGGTCAAGGAAAACCAGAAGGCATGGATGACCATCATTGAGGATTTTAAGGGCATCGTTGATAATGTTGATGGTAGCCATTTCTGTGCTGCATCTGGGTCTGAAGTCAGATTGGTAGGACGGAAGGACAGAAGGAGGTTTTTGGCTTAGATGTGGTGGAGGAGTTGCATGGCTACTGATTTCTCCCGGATTTTACCTAGAAAGGGAGGATGTGTGTTGGAGGTATGGTTGCTGGCCTTGGATTCTTGAGATGTGTCGGGATTTGTCTGGTCTTGAGAGTCGAGGGGAAGGTGCCTTGTGTTGGGGAGCTGTTGATGACTGTCGAGTAAGGCAAGAGCACTTCAGTCAGAAGGGTCCTGAGTATGGAGGCAGGGAGGATGTCATCCACATATTATGTGGCCTTGAGTTATGCTAAGGTGACAGAGATATCTTCAATACAAATTGTCTTGAAAGTTGTCCAGGTAGTTGTGGTTTTGCGAGATGGGATGTGTAATGTGCAATCATTTGTGGCGTTGGTGTCTATGTGTTGGCAGATCATGCTGATCTTGTTGATGAAGAAAGGGTTGATGGTGGTGGATTTTTCGATGCAGTGTGGTACGGGTGGGTCGGGCAGAGGTTTGATCAAGTCCTTGATGACTTTGAAGTTGGCTCTACTACATTGTTGGTCTTGCCTATTAGGGATGTAACGGTATTACGGTATACCGTTAAAGATACCGTGAACCACTTAATTGAACAATAATAACCGTCACATTGTTTATACTGGTATACCGTTCATACCGTTAAGTGTGCTTTTCAATCTGATTTGGAAAGGCTGCAGTAAGCAAGTGCTGCGCAGTCTTGGTCTTGCACTGTTGGATTTGCCGTCTGCCAAGTAGTTTCAGTTTGAGCAGTTTTTAATGCCATTCCATAAACCGCACGTGCCTGACACAAAATCAATATGTTAGCAATAGGAAGAATAAATACAGTGCCAAGAAGGAAAAGGGTTTACTTTTTTTTTATTTACATTTTTTTTAAACCGCTCACACAGCCCGCGGGCTTTTTGTTTATTTAGTTGTGCAATTGTTTTTGTCTTAGTTGCGTATTTATAATGCGCTTAAACACCCAGAGGTTTCTAAGCGCGGACCCAGGGATCGAACCTGTGTTGCTTCGTGTCGTCTTGCTTCCAAGGCATGCATGTTGCCGCTGAGCTATCCTCCCGGGACTTTGGGGTTTATATATTTATAATGGATAATGTTTTCTAAACATATGACAATGGGGGATTTCCCTAGTTCTATCATTGAATATACATATAATAAGTCACACTGCGAAATGTACTCATCTCTGTGGATATTCCCTGCTGCCATACCAAAGGGTAACATGTCCGTGATTACTGAACACCTTTTGTCCCGGAAGTAAACTAAAGGATGTTACGTAAAGAGAGTGTGTGTGTGTGTATACGCACAAGCGTATACTACCATCAGACTCCATTGATCTGTGGCATGCAGGTTATCAAGATGACAACATGTTCATCTTCACCAGTAGCCAGTGGTGGAGCTAAAAACCTAAATGACCACTCAAGAAAAGCTATTCACTTTGATTTGCCAGTCGCAGCAGGGCTCCGCCCCCCATCTCCTCTCCACACGAGTGTGGTGGAATCAAGGGGTGGCATTTAAGTGGAAAGTATGTTGAAAAGCCCAATTCTGGCCCTGGGTGGCTGGTTTTGTTTGTGATGAATCTGACAATTTATGACCTTTTAGAAAATATTTAAGATTAGTTAACTCCACCTGCTATACCGCGATAACCATGATATACCGTCATTTGGTAAGAAGGTTATTGTACCGTCATAAAACTAATACTGTGACACCCCTATTGCCTATGATGGTTTGGTAGTAGTTGCCTTGGCAGCAGTGATCAGTCGCACAGAGTTCCTTGAGCATGTCAAGGTTGGATGTGCTGCATGACTGCAGCCACGTCTTTTCTTGTTTTCTGATGGTTCATTTGTTGAAGTTGATTTCTTAAGTTTACCAAGGTGCTGAATGTTTAGGATTGGGGGTGCGTTGTTTCACTAGTGCATGGTGGCTCATGATGGTTGTGAGGATGGTGTTCAGTTCTTGTAGAAGTGAGTCACATTCCTGGTTCATCAGAGGTAGATCAGCCCATGTGAGGTGGTTTTTGATGACGTCTTACATGAGAGGCACCACTGGAAAGTTCTTGAATGCTCTGAAGGCTTGCTCGCTAGGTTTCCAGTGGGTTTGCTTGACTGGTGTGGTGTCACTAATTTCAAAGCAGATTGCCAGATGGTCTGACCAGTCGAGTGGGATTGGAGAGCTGTGATGCAGGGTGGCAGGATGCGGTTGAGGATGTTAATTTCCTGTAAATTGAGTCATTTGTATTCTGTTTGAGGTTCAGAGTGTGAGTTGGCAATGGAAATCTTCCTTCATTGACTTGGTTGCTGGGTTGTGTGGTGTGATTGAGAAACGAAGCTGACACATTGGTCCCAGTTTTGCTACACACTTTTATTAACAATTCAAAGAAAGTAACCCTGTCTTTCTCTGTCTCTATAGGGGTTGTGGCTACTTCAACAGAAAATATTTGGGTGCTTGTCAGAATGTTCATCAAAACCAAAGAAGGTACCGTCCTTTGTCCAAGCCAACTACTCTATCCCTGCCACTAAGAACTAAACCATTCAATGTTCCAGACTGCTCTTAACAACAGCACCATGAGAATGACTCCCTTCTCCTGGTGAAATGATACAGTCTGGTTGATTCAGCATCAGTCTCTTGAAAAAAAGTCTGTTTTACCAAAAGCACTAGGATCAGGAGAATGTCTCCCTTCTCCTGGTCTACTTGGGGAGGTTTTCAAGACTGATCCATTCTCCTGTACAGGTTTTTTAAAGTCCTTTTACTTTCTCCTGAAGGTGTGAGGAACAACTTGGTTAATCTTTTCTTAATACTCCTTTTTACTGTTGATATCCTCTTAGGGCTACTTGCAAAGACTACCAGGGAGATTGCTCCTGAATAACGCTTCGTCCTTTTGATCTCTTTCCTGTACTTACCGCCTGGGTCGTAATGACCCCCATAATCCGCCATTGGCTCTGTCACTAGGACAAAAAGGATCGGGGAAAAGGGGCAACCCTGTCGGGTACCCCTGAAAAGTGTGAACAGGTTAGATGTCAATGAATTTGCTCGTACTTGCGCCACAGGGGAAGTGTATAAGAGTTTAATGTACCCAATCATGTTTGGGCCGACACCCATTGTCTCCAGCACCAGCCACATGTATCTCCACAAGACCATATCGAAGGCCTTCTGAGTATCCAGCGTGACCGCCACAGCCTGCGCATCCTGGTCAATACGGGACATTACATTAAACAGTCTCCTAATTTTATGGGAGGTGGACCTCCCAGGGACGAAGCCTGCCTGGTCCTCATGAACCAAGTATTTCATGATGGGCATAAAGCGATTCGCTATGATTTTGGCAAAGATTTTGGTGTCAAGGTTCATGAGAGAGAGAGAGGTCTATATGACCCACATTCATCGTCAGGCTTACCAGGCTTGAGCAGTACCGTGATGACAGCTTCACGCAAGGAGGGGGGAAGAATAGAAACACAGAGTGATTCGTCCCAAACCTCGAGCAACCTGGGGGCCAGTATGGCGATGTGTTCTTGATAGAATTCCGTGGTGAGCCCATCAGGGCCCGGCGCTTTACATTTAGGCAGATCTGAGATGGCCGTAACTATCTCGTCTAGTGTGATTCGGGAGTCAAGTTGGTCCCGGGTGAGGGGGAAAATACATGTGGTGGGGATCTGGTCAAGAAGCTCTCGCATGTGTTGTTCGGTGTGTTCAGCAGGCTTGGAGAAAAGGGACCTGTAAAACTCAATGAATATGTCTAAGATGTGTTGGTCCGCCCACTGTGCATTACCTTGCTCGTCTTTGATGGAGGTAATCTGGGCCTGGCCAAGTTCCCTTCTTACAAGTGTCGCTAGTGTTTTCCCCGGTCTATCCCCCTCACCATATTTTCTTGTTGACCAGCGTGCAGTGTAGTATGATATAGCTTCCTTTGGGGTCTATGTAGCTTTTGTGTAATACAAATTGAATAGCTTTATGGACCATCGTGAGGACACCCCTGGATTGGGTGGAGTAGGAAGTGAAGTACCTAGTGGAGCCTCACGACGGAGCCATGGTACTTGGCATATGACCATTGGGTTGCGTTTCCCGTAGAAATAGTATTTTACAGCCGTGCCTTTTAGCATAGGTCATGATCTTACGGGCCTTGGTATAATTGCTCAATCCCTGAACATTCCAGGACATTATGATGATAGGCATTTCAGTGATTATCATCTAATCCCATGATACCTGTCTAGTGAACATCCCAGATCCAGCGATTGTGTGAGCTCCAAAAGTTGGAGTTGAAAGTGCGATTGTGCCCTTTCAATGCGTGTGCCATGCAACCTTGTGTGTCTTTTTTGAATAACACCCCATTCCCTCCCACCACCCTCACCACCAACCCGAGATAAGTAGTGTGAACATCACCCACCCTTACCTGTATAAAGCTGAGCCTTCCCCAACTTGGCCCAACCTGTACAACAGCCACACTGGGGCTAACCCACAACAAAGGTGTATCTAAGAGCAGTGCAATTGCAGTGGGGTGCACCATTGCCTTGCACTAGCACGCTTGGAACACAAATGGTTCTGTTACAAAACAAGCAGTTTTAGCGGTCGCATAGTGCTTGCCCCTGCATCTCTAAATGGGAGATAGGGGTCTGCATATGAAACATTGGAGCATTGCAGTTTGAACACTAATAAACAATACATGTAATCAAATTAAACAATTCAGTATTGCATTAGCTCAGTGGTGTGTATCCCCAAGGTACTAGGTGACATGTGTGCAGCCGGAGCTGTGTAACAGGGTAAGTAAGGCAACAGGGTTAACTGTAGGTAAGGCCAATGTCCGGTGAGATTCTTAATTCACATATGAATAGGACATTTAGAGAATACAGGCCATGTTCGAAGCTCAGTCATTGTCCATGAGGTCATCAGTGGGAGGATGTAGGGGAACATGTGCTTCTATGAATTTCACTGCTTCCGTTGGCACCGTAAAGAAATACAGTTTGTTGTTGAATGTGAACTTCAGGCGCGTAGGGAATAATATGGCATAAGGAATATTCCTCTCTATAAGCAGTTTTTTAACTCCAAGGAATTGGCCACGCTCTTGCTGAACTACGGTTGAAAAGTCAGGAAAAATTCTGATAACTTGTTTGTTTGTTTGTTTGTTTGTTTTATTCACTTTTTATGCGCGCCAGACCCGGTGGTAGCAGGGCGCAGTGGCAAGAAAATGCGAAACTTACAGGTTACATCATAACAAAATGTACATTAAGATTACATTGGGTCAGACAGATCAGGCATACAGTAATTACAGCAAGTATGCAAGTTCAAGGAGGTCAAGATACCCGTAGGAAGTAGGAACCCCCGGTCAGCAAAGGTCAGTCGAGGTAAGGAGTTGAATAACTTTTTTCCTGAAACAACGGTAGGGCATGTCTGCTCTCAGGTCTTGTGGTAGAGAATTCCAGGTTTTAGCCGCCTTTACTGGGAAGCTGTTTCCTCCAATAGTGTTGAGTCTAAGGTTCGGTATTGTCAAACAGTTGAGGTTGCCAGCTCTGGTAGGTCTAAGAGATGTTCTCCTATGGAGTTTGTCAGTCAAGTAACTAGGGGCAGAGTTATTGAGGGCTTTGTGGGTCAAGGATAGCATCTTGAGTTTTATTTTGTTCTCTGTAGATTCCATTCTAAGCTCTCCCTTTTCGCGTGCAAGGCGGAGAATCTGGTAGCGGTCTTTAAAGCTTAGGATTTTCGCAATGATGGGCCTCGGGAAGTCCCCTGGTTTGGGGCGCGAAGACAGCGCCCTATGAGCTCTCTCAATGGTGAAGAAGGGGGACATGTCAGGATTGCCCAGTAGATCTTTCAGAAGATACTCGACTGCCAGTTCAAGCTGGCCCTTCAGCGCGTTTTTCCGGGACTCCGATAATACGTATATTATTCCTCTGTGATCTGGATTCGAGATCATCACATTTGGCTTTCACTAACTTCATGTCGGTGACCAGGGTGGACACTGTGCCCTGTAGTGTGGTTATATTGTCCTCATTAGCACCTATCCTATTTTCAGCTTCCGTGATTCTCGTTCCCTGCTGATCTAGTTTAGCCCTGAGTGATGCCACATTTGCATTGATGTCATCCAGCTTTTCGTGGAAGGCTGCGAAGTTTCTAGCCATTGATTCCATCATGACCGTTAGGTCTGTGGCAGGCACCTCTGCAGGGAGCGTGACATCAACCTGGTTGCATGATGTGTGGGCCGAGTCAGATCTCGGGTGGCTTTAGTGAATTTGTCCATGGCTCCGGTTTTATTATTATTCCTGGATCTGTTGGACATTGTGCAGTATGGTGACGGAGTACTCAGTGCTCGGAGTAGGATCACATGTGGGTATTTTGCACCAGGAAGTCATGTGGCGCAGAGGCAGAAGAGGAGATCCATCACAAGCACCACAGTGGGGGCACCACGTTGTGGAGAACAGCTCTCTTGTCAATCACATAGCAATAGAACACAGTATTATCAGGCGAGAGCTGGCGGTGCCTAGAGCCAGGGATCAGAGGAGGCAGTGATTGGGGCGGCGAATGGAGGCCAGCGGGGGTGATTCACGTTAATGGCACATCAAAGGTTTAGATATGGTGACCGGGGCAAAGTAGACACGAAATCACAGGGTCCCGGGGCCATAGAACCATGAAGATCAGCCCCAGCGTGGGAGTGGGAGGCAGCAGTTAGATTAGGGGGACAGCGGAGGAAATCAGTGTGCAGCAACCCCTCCAGCTCCTCACTTGCAGCATGGCCCGTGATTCAGGTCGCAGCTGACTGGATCTCCGGTGTGCCCGTAGGGGACGCACGTGGTGGGTATGTGTGGTGGGGCAGTGCAAACGGGTCCAGGAGGGATGGCACGTACAGCCCCTCCAATGCAGCGCCAGCAAGGACACAGGGTGCTCTCCAGCCGTCAGGCACAGCGAGAGGAGGGGCAAGGCGCCGCGCTGCAGGGCGGCCTCAGCGGTCGGGCGGCAGAGTGGGCCCAGAGCAGTCACAGGCCCCCGGCAGTCCCGGGATCCTAGAGCCGGCACCTCATGGAGGTTCAGCCCCTTCGTAGTGGCTCAGGTCCCGCAGGCGGACCACGTAAACCGCGCTCGGCACGGATCCCCTGGAAAGGACAATGAGGAGACCATTCAGGTAGGTGGCACAAGTTCCGGAGCTGCAGGGACACAGACAGCAGCAAGCGCCACCCAGGGCTGCCGCGCGCGCCTCTGCAGTCACAGGGCCCAGCCCAGTACGGAGGCAGTGCAGGCGGGCCGTATGTCTGTCCCAGATGTCCTATTCAGGGCCAAATTTCACACGCAGGTAGCCCTGGATATCAGCAAGGCAGGGGGATGGGTATGAAGGGGTGAAGTAGCTGACCGCAGATGTCAGCGGATGAAGAGCGGCAGTGCTCGGAGCCGAAAAGCTAGGCAGCCATTTTGTCGGCTGCTCAACAGTGCCCTCCCACTCCTGAGGGATTCTTGACATTTAGGACTCTTGTCACCACTGTGATGAGTAAGTTTACTCTTGATGTATTATTTACTTTGACAGTAGGCTTGCTATTTAGGGAGCCTATCCCTGAGAATCTCTTGGCCTTTTCCTCCTTGATTATCAGCACCAGTGTGCCGGCTTCTAAATTCAAGGAATACTGGACTGTTAGCCTTTTGGGTGTTACTCTGATGAGGGAGAACACTACTGAGTAACACCTAACTGTTAGTTCTCTGGGTATCACTGTGACAAGAGAGAACACTCCTGAGTAACCCTTGACTCTTGGTCTCTGGGTATCACTGTGACAAAGGAGATCACCCCAGAGGCTTTCTTCAGAGTCAGTAGCTTTGGGGTGGCTACTATGATGAGGGAGATTATTCCTGATGCACTTGTCAAGTTCCCCCCAAGCTACTACCGCATCTACCATGGCCCCCATTACCTTGTTTATGGAGCAACCACTTTGCCGGTTCTTCCTGGGTTCTTCCCAGCAGCTACTTGTCCTCTGCTCTCCGCTCCCTGATGCTCCGCACTGACTCTGTGGGGCCTTTGGTCCTTCAGTTCCAGCATCTGCAGGGCCTTTGGATTTACCACCATGCTGGGCATGTCGGCTCTCCTGCCTTTTTTGGAGCACTCTGCAAACTAGTGTACGGTATCCTCTCTGTTGAGGATCAGTCTCTGCAGCTTGCTTCCCTGCTCCCAGCTTTGAACTTCCTGGGGTTTCCAGTGTTCACACCAGCTTCTTTCTTTCTCTAGCCCTTCTTCTCTCTACATACCTTGTAGCTGGTCCCTCCCCAGCAGACTGTCAAAGTCTTTCTTTCGTTTAATTGAGTAATGTTCATGCTTCCTCAGGGCCTCAAGTAGTAGCCTGCATAACTCCTTCGATCTTCATCTTCTCATTACTTTTGAGAAATGCTTGAGAATTACCCTGATTTTTTTTTGTGACACTGTCAATCTTTAGGGGACTACAGGAGGGAGTATTGTAAAACAAAACAAGTACTCTCAGACTGGTCAAGGATTCATCATGGAGACTTTGAGGCCTCAAGGTTAAGATGATTAGGGAGTTCCACCACAGAATGGGAGTCCTTAGCCCCATGAGGGAAGTCTCTCCTGGTGAGATCCCACTTTCCACTAAGCCGAGGAGAAATTTCAGTGAGATGCCTCACTTCCGTAGCCTCAAAGGAAAGGCATCCCCTCTGGTGAGAAGCGATGAGATCCCATGAATCATCACATACCATTCTCCTCGTGAAATTGGCTTCTCCTTCTAAGTTTGAGGCTGGATTCTTGGGAAAGGTATCCATTGGCTGGGATTTCTAGTAGCTTGCCCCCAAACCCTGATGTCCGGTTCTATCTTAAAGCATTCCCTTTTCCTGGTATTTGAGTGGGAACAACTTGAGGAAAAGCTATTAGATTTTCCCAGCAGACCATTAAAGCCAGGAGAATCAGCACCAAAACTGGTAAGGAGCAGTTCCTTGTGGCATCACCCATTTCTCTACATGATTAGCATACATTGCCCATGGTTGGAGTTAAAAGTAAATATGGTATTACCTGCTCATCCTGGATGTCTCCTTCGGAGGGATTTTCTAACTTGGGAAATCTTGGATGATTCTACTTTCCCTAGGAATTATATCCTCTCACAACCCTTGGGCCCCACAGTAACTTTTCTATATTGTTTGGTTCTCGCCACAGCTTTTCTTTCATGAAGGGAATATTCTGGTGGAACAGCAGAGAGGAGGATAATTCAGAGTTTTCTTTCTCTGTTGGGGATCTGATTTTCTTGGGCACTTGGGAGTTATGTGCTTTTACCTCCCATGAGCAGTTGTTGTGTCCTGTCTTTTTAATCAGAATAGGGCCTTTTCTTGCTCTCCAATCTAACTTGATCTGAAAAAATGCCATGGGGTTTTTCATTTGCTTGGGTGGGTCTAGTAGTTGAGATGATGTCATCCAAGCCAGGTCTTACTTTCTCTTGAATAACTGCTCACCCCTCCGTTCTCTTTACCTCTTGTGAGATAACCAGCCTAGGGCAGAGAGAAAACGGTTATCACTTCGAGACTCTCATAACCCCCTACTTCAGTGGAGGAGTGCCCTCTGTGGAATTGCACATTTTGTAAAGAAGTGCTTCTAAACTGATCCAACGCCAGAGTCTTAAATGTACATCTGGTAATAATGGTCACCGGCAACGTTTCAATGGTGGTTGCTGCCCTGACCGTTAGAGTGGCATTCTGTCTTTTCAAGTTGATTTTTTAGGAAACTACTTTCACAGAAATTGGTAAAATTTTGAAGCATCTTGAGCAGAACGGTTTTGCATAGAAATGTGTGTGTTATCAACGGTACTTCGCAACACTGGTTAGGGCTGTGAACAGAAGGAGGCACGTAAGTGGCTGTGTGCTAGAATGAGAGTATATGTCAAGAACAATGAGTATATAAATCTTTGATTCTTAAGTCCAGCAGAGTTAGATGTGCTTTGACTCTCATCCGATTCCTTTGGAAGGTGGCAGTAGTGACTGGGCATGCTTTGGGCAAAGCTCTGTTTTGTTTAAATTTCGAGGGGTGTTGCTCAGGATTGAGACCGCTCTGTGGTCATTACAGAGGGTATTCCAATGGTAGAATTCAGGCCAAGTAAACAGTGCGAATCCTGAGGGATGTGAGGCATGAAAGGGTTTCGCTAGGAAGAGGGAAAAGGGTTTGGCAGGAGACATGTGTCAGATTTGGGGTGAGGGCTGAGGATCCCAGTGGAAGAAAGAGAATCAGTCCACCAAATGTCTAAATGTGGAGTTGGAGTTCCAAGATGGGAAACTGAAAATGTGGCACTCGGCAAATGGAAGATGTTGTTGGCTCTGTGGAAATGTATAGGGGCACAGCATGCTTATGTATAGCAGATGGTGGAAGCTGCTGTTGAGTTTGCAATTACTGTCAAAGAGAGCTGAAAGTTAAAGAGGGGAGAATAGAGTCGGGATAAAAAAGGAAAATATTGTCATGGAGGGTTAATGATGAGAGAAGGTTATTGATCTAATTCCTGGATGGGTTGAGGATAAAGTTGTTGAAGCCATGCCAGTGCTATCACCAACATCAGTATCACAGGGCCGGTCATTGCATCAGGCTGTGCAGGCGGCTGCTTGAGGTCCTAGGCTCTGGGGGCGCCAGTCTGACTTCAACAACGCCATTGTCATAATTTTAATTATTTTTAAAAAGTACATACATTACACAAAAAACAAAGTGAAACCTGTTAAATCATCAGACTCTCCAATTCCTGCAGTCAGCAGCGGTGCCTTCAAAGCCAGGATCCTCTGGGATCTTTGCAAGCTCTTGCAGCCGGGCCTTAAAAGCAACATGTGTTGCTTATCAGTTCGCAGGCTGAGGCTTGGGTGATCACACGTGCCTCCTCCTCAGCGCATGTGCTGTACAGAGATGGGGCTGATTGATTGATCGGGCTGGTAGAATACAGATGGCACTTGTGAAGTTGTGCTTGAGTGGTTATTATCTCGGGTACATGCAACTCTTCGTCCCAGTGTGGGAAACCTGGTACGGATGCGAAGAGATGATGTGTGTTTGCATTATTGTAGCTCTGCATCTTGCTCTGTGAGTCCAGTGCTGTGCAGGTGAGTGTGGGGAAGTTGTGCAACAACCATGCAGTACGAGAGTAACACAGTAATATAAGAGTCACTCATATAATAGGCAATTCAGGATGCAAAGGCGTTCATTTGTCATTGTAATGGAGCACTACAAAGCCCTTCATTAAAAGAGTAACCGTGTTTAATGTACATTTTACTCACATACTAAGTAAAACCGAAATACTCTACTTTTAAAATGATGGTCACCTTGGTCGAAGTGTATGAAAAGAAGTAGTGGAACTATGTTCGCTGCAGGCCTGCACCCACTCCCCACAACCCCCATCATTGAAAGTTTCAACTTCTTCCAAGACTTTTGTTTTACAACGAAAGCATTCCAGAACGGTTTCCTTTTAAAGTAAAAGTATAGGAACAGTAAAACTTAATAAAAAAAAGTAGAGGACCACAGCTCCCAACCGCTCCCACTCATTTCGAACACTGGATGGTCGCCACTTTAACACAGACATGAAAAGCTCTTTTTTTGCTGTGCTCTGGGTGTAGCACAAGCACAACAATGTATACACTTATTATTTGTTTTTTTCAAACCTTTAAAATAAGTACAACATATCAACAAACAAACAAACACCAACACACAATTCCAAGATTCTTTCATTATGAATCATCATTTAGCATTTCTCCCAGTTTTAAGTTTTCCGGGTAAGTTCACTCTGCTGGTGACAAACAGTTTTCAATTGTCTCCAACAGCCTTGTTAAGGGGAGTACCAATTTTAAATCGGTTCCTGAAACATTAGCTTCCACCAGTCATCTGCACACAAGGAGGGATGGATTACACTCCAAGGTCCCAGGTGAAGCGTCCTTTCAGATCTTAGTTTGGTGCAAAATAGCACCAGGTGTTTGAGTGATTCCTTGGCTTTTGAACACAACCTACATTCAGGAGCTAGATGTTCATTACCTTTCCATGAGTCAATCCTGTCGATGGTTTTAAACATGTTTAACCGGAACAGTATAAATAGTCTTTGGGGCTGCAGTTCAGGAAACAGTGTAACATAGCGTTGTTGGATATTGAAGGCCCGTGTCTCAAGTGGCGCATCACTCATTGATTTGGCAACAACTCTATCCGCACAAGTTTCTTCCCAGTCTGCGCGCCAGATTTTAATATCGTATTTCTTTAGTATCACTTCACATCTGTTTGTCCACATAGACACAATTTTAGAGTTGGCAAATGAGACATCATAAAAGATGGCAAATTGTGGAATTTGTGCTCGTGTACAGGTCTGCAAATCCTAGCGTTAATCGATATAAGTGCTAGCTCATATCTTATGCAAGGTGTCTTCACGCCCCTTGGAAGAGCTGGCACTTTAGACCAAAAACAGTTTTCTAAGGAGGCCCATGTCTCATGGGGACAGCCAAGGGTGTTTTCTGATGCATATATCAAAGCCGAGATAACCTTTTGTTGGTAAAAGGACAAAACGGATCGTAAAGAAAATTTCCCTCATTTTTTATGGATGATCACGGCCTGGCTTGCTAGTTGTTTACATTTCTGTTTTGTTCAGCGAGCCAGGGCCCATCATTTATAGCTGAGCTTATTCTCATCCCAAGATATTTGACATTTTCAGAAATCTGAAGCATTTCTTGTCCTAGGGTCTATTTTAAGTTTTTTCTGTTGGACACACCACCGCCATTCAAGTTTTATAGGACCAGTATTTTGCATCTTTTGGTGTTAATAGATAAGTGGTTGGACGCAATGTATGGTTGTACAGCATTTAATTTTCTTTGCAACCAGATAGGCGTTACGTCCATCACAATCAAGTCATCTGCGTAAAGGAGCCAATTTAGATGTGTGTTAGCAATTTTTGGTGGAAAAGACTACCTCGTCTATTGATTCACCTATATCCGATATGAAAAGGCTGAATATCGCTGCGGCTAAAGGACGACCCTGCTTAACTCCTTTATAGGTGTAAATAGATGCAGATAAGAGGCCTGTTTGATCCAGACGAATTCGAATTGATGTCTTAGTGTGAAGTTCTCTAATTGCAGCTGTTTAGTCCGCCGGACAACCACAGCTCTGCAGTTTTGCCCATAAAAGTGATCTGTCGATGGTGTCGAACGCATACGAAAAGTCTACAAATGCTAATTAGGCCTTCGTGTTAGACTTTATAGCCTCCATTTTGATGATATTTAGCAATAATAAGTTTAGCGAGCATCCCACTTGTTTGACAAACCCAGACTGGCGTTTATCCACGTGGTTTGATGTTATCGACCAGGCGTTGAGTTTTTGCTGTAACATTGTGGCGTAGATTTTGCCTAATACATCCAACAATGCAACCAGCCGATAATTTTTAGGGTTCGATCTATCGCCCTTTTTAAATATAGGTACAATAATTGCACACTTCCACGATTTTGGAGTTTGCCGAATTGTATTTATCCTTTTAAAGAGCGTCTCACAAAACTCTGCCCATAACTCTGGATGCAGTTTGATGGTAAAGTTTGTGAGCCCGTCCGGGCCGGGAGCTCGAGAAAAAAGACAAAGCCCAAGGTTTAGAAGTTTCGTTGTCTGAGCTGACAAGTGGCTCCTTTGCTTGATATAAAGCTTCAAAATGGGTTATCCAGTCAGATTCTGACACCATACATGTTTGTATAGCACTTTGAGGGGCATGCACGTTGTTAATACGACTCCAGAAGTCCTTTGTGTTTTTATGTTGCAATATCGTCAACATTTGTTCTGCATCATTTTGAATCATAACGTGCTTGTGTGATTTTACCCAGTTTTTATATCTTTGCTTCGCATCCTTTACTACTTGCGTACGGACATAGGGCCTAATCAGGACTTTGGCAGTAACCCTTAAATCCGGTGGTAGCGCTATTACCGCCGGATTTAAGGGTCTGCCAAATCAGGCCTTCGGTGGAATTTGCCCAGCTGTGAGTTGGGGAGAAATCCGCCGAAAATGTGTGCTATTACCGCCGGCGGGAAATCCGCCGGTGGTAAGAGCGCGAAAATTCCCCATTGAGCCCAATGGGGAATGCGGCATTCCCGAATGGGCACAATGGGGAATGAGGATTAACATTACCGCCAAACTCGTGATCCGGCGCTATTAGCGCCAGGGAGTTCGGCGGTAGGGCTAATACCGCCGGCAGTAATACCGCCGGCGATACCGCCAAAGTCATGATCAGGCCCATAGTCATCTAAAGTCGTAAATCGTCTAATTTCACTATGCAGCAGACGTTTCTGTTTATTTACATAAAGTATTTAATTTCCAAAATAACGCTTGTAAAATAACCAAAAATGGCTTCTTTTTAATATTAATAATGTTCAACAGATATAAACACTATAGAGGAACGAGCATTCGGAATGTAGGATTACACTGTAATACCACAAAGTAAGGTTGGGTATGCGGACCGCAGAAGCATCCATCTATATACATTAGAAGTCCCCCATTTACATTTCCGCCTCGCCATCCATGGTGGCACTGAAACAATGCAATCAACTTGGAGATTAGTGACTGTCTGCAGGCTAAATGGGTCCTGCAGAGAAGTTATACAGCACCCACATATGCTTATTTGTTTTTTGGGTTGTCCTAGCTTCCCAAGCACTCTGCAAATGATCTCAAAGGTGCCCCGGCCAGGCTTCCCCGTAATACTGGTGTTTGCTAAGAGACTGCACAGGGCACACACAGACTGAAAGCTGCACCCATCATTGTGTTACACCCGGTCAGACACTGAGGCGCACAGAGGCACTGGAGAAGTACCAGATCAGAAACAAATGAGAGGGAGGGGATAATGGGAGGGGCACACACACTGGTAAGACCGCCCACACACATCCCCCTCCACAACCACCCGCCTCCAGGGAATCAAGCAGAGCCTAGGCAAATACCCCTGATCAGCTTCAGTGATACAGATCTGACACCTGGAATCTTAAACAAAACACATTGACCCCCTCCCCTTATCTCAGAACTTCAGCGAACCCCCTCTTCCGTTCATCATGTATGGTAAGGCGAACAGAGCTGTAGACGGAAAGAGCAGGACACAGACAATAAATGGTGCTGGTGGCTGTACAGTTAACAAATGCCCAGCGAATACTAATGTAAAACGTTTCATTGTTAGCACATGCATTCGAATGCATACATTTTTAGGCAAATGAAAGAGGAGGGGTGTTCGTACTTGCATGTCAGGGGAGTGATTGGAAGGGTAGGGGCAGGAGACCGCTGTTCTCACAGCAGTGCTTAAGTGTGTGGTTTCTCCGGTTTCAGATGTGAAGCAGAGAGTTAAGTGATTGTAACATTGAAGATGCACTAGAAACGTCTCATTAGAATGTGTAAACAAGTTAGATGCCCCACACAAGTAAGTTTGCCCCTACCCCATCGTCTCTGAAGTTAGCACCTCTCCTAACATTTTGGGGGGGGCTCCAACCATGCTTTCATGCCTGGGGTGCAATCTGGTCTAAGACCGGCCCACTAGCACAATAGCGGCTGTGCAGTTTACTCTGCAACATCACTGTGTGATGTGCCCACAAGCAATGCCACTGACTGTATTTGATATCAGTCTGTGTGTGTGGTGCACTTTACATGCATCATATGTGTAGTGCACAGTAAGCTTTTGCTCGCCGTTAAGATGAGCGAGGAATAGACTGCAGTATAATTGTTCGGGATGTAACTTTGTCACATTTGGAGGGTGGGTCTAAAAGCTGCTTACATAGTCACAGAATGCTTCACACTCTCCGTATCATTCAATTTCATGCCCGCTTTAAAGTTAATGGATTCAATGCATAGTTATGAAAATGGGAATGCAATGGGAATGCGGTATGGCAAACGGCAACACAAGCTATAACGTTGTTTCCACATCGTGACTTTTTGCAGCAAAGTGTTAAAATATCTGAGTCAGGCTAATTAGATTAAAACAACACGTTTATGAAGTTACTGCAAATTAAGGCCTCGTGTTCGCTACATTGGTTTGTGTTTATTCTTGGGGAAATGTCCCGCCACCCCGGGGGGCTGTCGACATCAGATTGCATGTGTCATGGTTTCCTTGCTGCTTGATTGCAATCTGGCACAAATTCGACATTGCTGTACACTAAATACTATGTTTTCACAAAAACAGGCAAACAATATTTACGGTTACCCATGTCCAAAAGTGAAAAATAGAAGTTTGTTCAGGTACTGTACTTGGCCAGCACATGCCACAATGCGCTGCATTTATTTGGACTAATCTGGAAAAAGGCCGAATGAAAGCAAGCTGGAACAACCCTTACTTTATATTAAGCAAAACAATGACTTCATAATACCCTTTTTTCGGTTGCCATGTCAAAATATTGGACATAAATGTTTACCTTAATTTTCGACGCCAATAAACATTTAGGTAATCACTTATGCATAAATGTTGACGTAGCTTTCTTTAATTGCAAGTATGGAATTGAATAGACCCTGAGCAATAATGCAGTTTTCCTTGAAATCCCGAGCTGCAGTAAGCTAGTACTGTGCTCTAAGCAAGACCAGATTTTAATACCAATTCAGAACAAAAATACTTACCTAATGGCTTCCCCCAGCACTTGTGGTCTGTATCTGTAACACTACAGTCCCTTCACTCTGCACTTATTAGCCACCTATTGGCTGCACACTCTTATTTACCTGCACCGAGCCACCCGCTGGCTGCACTTTTTGACTACCTGCACTTCTCCCACCCTGGAACTTCTCCCCTTCCACTTGCCCGCAATTGTGAGTTCTGAATGACATAGGGTCTAGTAAGATCGTTGTTTTGTCCTCCCTCTGTTTCCCTCACCGTGTCTTGTCCCGCCTAGAAACACTTGTGTACAGGTGCGTTATAATTGCCATATCATATCAATGCAAAAGGATACCTAGCAAACGTGAAAATACAGTATGCAGTACAAGGCATGCTCAAATTGAGTCCCCTCAATGAGCATTTGTGAAAATCTGTGAGTCACCACTTTAAAAATGCAGTGACCGGTTAATTTGTAGGCGTCACTCTATGGGGTTCGAACTTCAACACTGTACAACACCAGAGGACCCTAAGCCCCCTTGAAGTCCTCCCTAATATACTTACATTTTACCGTTGGTACAGAGAAGCTGCCAGCATAATTCAAGTGAGCCTGCTCTTCCTGGCAATAGCCTGCTCACACTGAAAATAGAAAAAACTTGTATTTGTAATTTCTGCATGATCAGCATGCTCCCACTAGAAATGGGAGATGTATTTTTTATAGATTGATGTAAGTAAAAAAAAAAAAAAGCTTTCACACGTCCCACTACCTTGTAATCAGCATACCTAGCAAGGTGGCAGTGCATGTTCTTGGACCATCGTTCTGAAAGCAGCCTGCCAGTCAGTGTAGGCTCCTGTCTTGACTGAACCTTGAACATTTCCGGTTGGATTGTCTGGAAAGTTTTAGACTTCAAGGGACTTCAAACTACCCATAATTCCGACTTTCCCTCGGACAAGTCTATAGGCTTGCCTGAAAAAGGTAGACCGATGTGTGTGTCCCTGCCCAAAATAATTTAAACTAAAGACCGAAAACTTGGTACTATGTAGACTTTATATAGAATGATAAAAATCAATGATCCTACAAAGTGTTCCAAAAGTAAAGATTTGTTTACAACATAGGTGTATAGCATATATCTTTATAACATGTATATGCTTGACTGACAAAACGTAATGATGGCAATAAGAAGAAATGCAAATAAGTGGTGTAAATATTTTTGAAGAGATCTGACATCATTGAAGGAAATAGCATTTTATAAATGTTTTTCTTACAGTTTTAACAAACCTTTCACAATAAATACAAATAAAGGAATCAAATACAATGAAAGCAGACACTATTCCTCTCCAAAGTATACATAAATATGGAGAATTATATGACCTTGACAAATCATTTACACAATATTTACAAAACTGCATTATTTTCACTAGCCTCAAAATGGTTTTAAAAAACGTTTCAAAGTTCAAACACTGCAATAATCAAAAATCATTGTGTTCTATCTTGAATGTCACGTCATAATTTACAAATCAAAGCAAATAAACCAATCTCATGTTTCAGGTTTCAGGGCACGCAATATATAAATGTCTCAAGGTTTCAATTTGGCCATTACTTTTACAAACCTTTGACCACTGCTTTTACAAACACCTTCAATCCTCTCTAGGTATCCTCAGGCAATTTTCAATGATGTCATATGTCAGATGAAAATAAAATGTCATATATATTCATCTATATATCCATCTACTCTCTTTATCAGGGTTTATTACCACATTGATTGGTCTGCCATTGTAATCTGGGTCCACTTTCAGACTATGGCCCTCATTAGGACTCCGGCGCTGGTCCATGCCGGAGTCCGCCATGGAGAAAGGGGGAATTACCACCCCATTCCAAGGTTGGGGGGGCGGTAATTCCCCCTTTCTCCATGGCCCTTCCCCATTCCCATTTTTACCCCATAAGACTCAATGGGAATGGGGAAGGCGGCAATTACGGTACCGCAAATTGCGGTACCGTAATTGCCATCAAGGTCCCTTTGCGGGTCCCTACTTTAACGGCTGGTCCAGACCAGCTGTTCAGGTCGGGAGCCGCAAAGGGACCTAGTAGTAAGGCGTTAAGGGGTTAACGGCGCCGCAGCCTTTTACGGCGCCGTTAACCCCTTAACACCAGGGTCCTAATGAGGGCCTATCTCTTTGAAAATGTTGTTCTTTAATCTTTGAAAATTAAGATCTCCACTAGGCATCTTTTGATTTTCCTAATCAAACTTTTTCAGCAATATTGTGTAGGCCCTCACATATTTTCTTAGAGAATCATAATTCCCTGCAAGAACAGATCTAGCCAAAAAGTGAATCTTTTGGCACATGCAGAATTGTGCATAGAAGACTCAGGAGCTGATGTGCAAAAGTGGTTCCATTGGGAAATCCACCATCGAAAAAAGCTGCAAATCATGTACTCAATCTTCTAATATTTGCTAAATATTTTAACAAACTTAATCCCATTTCAGTTTAGACCTCATTAATTGATGGGTATAGATGGCACCAAAATCGTGTTCCAAATTGTACCTTAAAAACTGTTAAGCCAATCATAGGTGATATCCATACTACATTAAATACTATACAACTACAGGTGGTAATTCTGACGATTTTGCTGATTTCTGTGTTGGATTTCCCTCCAGCTTTTGGTGGGAGAAAAATCCTCCACCTCACTGTCAAACCTATAGTAAAATGTGTGCGGTAAGGTGGCAGTAAAATAATTTCCTGCCTGTTACCACTGTTTTTTACTGCACCGATGTAGTCGTAACAAGGCCTATTTATATCTGCAAAAATTGGTGTGGATCATCAATCCTGGTTAGCACATGCCGATGGCTTTGTTTTGATGGATCAGATCTTAATGAGCCTTCAGCATAGCCTAAATGTACCATGTCCGAAAAGCATGTCAGGCAATAGTTTGGAGACCAATACAAAAAACTGAAGGAGTATTAGGTTTACAAATAATAGAGAAACAATGAAGAAACACTCCTGACCTGTGGGAATTCTGACAAAATCCTACCTGCCTATCACCACTTTTAATACTGCTGTAAATCTGCAGTACCAGATGGCTGTAACAGTAAATCTGTTGGTGGTATTCCAGAATATTTACTGCCGCAATACCACCAAACTTGTAATGAGGGCCATATTTCCTCTGTTTGTTTTACCTTGCCCAAAATCAGCCAGATGCAAACATGCAGCCAACTACAACCTTGTTTTAAACCCGAATCCATGGCAACATCTCTTGAAAAGGAAACATCTTCATGCATCTTGCTTCTTACTTCCATATTAGTATGAAGCAGTATAATTCATTTGAATAGACCTTCATCTATACTCCCATTAGAAGGTTTTACCTGTACTATGTCCTAATCAACCTTCTCAAAAGCTGCTGTCATGTCTAAAAAGGTAACATGTACCATTAAATTAGCGTTTTGCATTGCTTTAGCCTTCACCAGACTCAAAATAAAGTCATTACGATTAGTGTCCATCCCTTTCCAAAAACACGTTTTGTACATGGGCAGATTTAATTTCCCTCTGCCAATTCAAGATTTTTTAAGATAACTGACGCAAAAGTCATACCCTTCACATCTAACAAAGCTGTACGTTTATATGATATGGCATGTATAACGCACAAGTGTTTCAAGGTGCGACGAGGCAAGGGAGGGGGAACAGAGGAAACATGGAGACAATGATCTTACTAGGCCAGGTGACATTGAGATTGCGCATGTGCAGGGGAGGGGGCTGGGGGAAAGGTTCAGGGGAAAGGGGAGGGGGCATTGCAGTACATCGGATGAACAGTAAAATAAATAAAACAATAAATAAAAAGTGCAGCCAGCTAGTGTCAAGTGCAAGGGTAAGCGCAGCCATCGGGTGTCAAGTGCTGGTAGAGGACTGTAGGGATACAGAAACAGACCCTGAGTGCAAGGTGTGCAACTGGCGGGAGGGGACCTGGGTCCGAGATCACAGGATAGCTAGGCGACCAGTGCAGTTTCAATTTCAGCCAGGAGATCAGCAGGGGAGAGGAGGAGAGAAAGCGGAAGCAAAGAGGAAGGTATTGAGGTGCTTTCGGAACCGGAGTTGGTTCTCCTCAAGTTTCAGAAAGGCATATCTACCATCATCTTCCTCTTCCCCCATTTATAGATAGGTATTAACACAGACATATTCAATCTATGTGGCAACGTCCCCATTTTCAAAATATTAGAGAACCTGCAATTTAGGGCTTAATTCATGGGCATTTTAGTATGGCGCAAAGTGACTTTGCTTTCGTGCAACAAACACTGTGATTCACAGAGTGGTGCAAAGTGTATGCCTGCAGTGCAGTCACTTTTGCACTGCAAAGGTACACGTTTCACCCCTCTGTGAATCAGGGTGTTTGTTGGCAGTGCAAAGTCACTGCACTGCACAACAAATTCCATGAATTAGGCCCTTAGTATTTTGACCCTGCTCTTAAGTTTTTCTTTCATGACCATGTCTGAGAGGAAATCTGGTCCCTAAGCCCTTGGGTTTTTCAGTTGACTTATTATGGCTTAATCCTCAAACCTAGAAAACAATTCTTGCCATGTTATCAACCCACATGAGTGAACAGTATTTGGCATAGTTCCTGAAGCATAAAAAATAGAGTGAGCTAATGGAATCCAAACTTTTTCTGGAATACAATTTATTTGTGCCACCTGTTATCTCAGCTATATGTTTATTTTCAATGCCCATATTTTTAGTTGTCCTTTTCAACTACAATCTCCAACATGTTGGTCCACGTACCATATTTTACAGCCTTTTTATGGTACAGCCTTTCATCAAACATAGACCCGCATCACTTTTTCCCTATAAAGTTTCCTAAACTGACCACTAATCGCCTTCTTTTAAAGAGCTATTTTTTTAAAAAAAATAGGGACATTTTTAATTCAATCCTTACTATAGATTTTAGCAAGAGACAAGTTGCTGAGACAATTTTTTTTACCACATCCACAAAATCATGAGGGCTATAGGGAGCCATTCTCTTACTCATTGACAATTACCGTCCAATTCAAGAGTCAATTTTAGTGTTTAATTTTTTTAGATTTTTATTAGACCAAATCACCTGGCCGTTACTACTATTAACATTAATTTCCCACCACAAAATAGTCAGGTTCTTTCAATGTGTCACATGTACATGTTACACAGAGAGAGCCATGATCACTCCAAATGTTTTCAACACTTTCAACTGGTTACCCGGAAAAAAGGAGAGCTAGCAAAAAAGGAAAATTGTTAGAGGACAAATGGTTGTTATACAATTTAAAATTGCCAGGGCTGATTCCAAGATGGCGACCAGTGCTGGGAGGATGTGAGCATGCAAACTCTGTCTCCGAACAGCCCTGGTAATAAGGCTTATAATACGCATCCAGCTCTGACCGACTGACACAAGCTTGCAGACGGCACCCGCTACAGTTTTGTGTCGGCTTGGTGGAGAGGATGGGCAGTGAGTCACGCCAGCCACCACAAGGCCCGGCAACGGGGAAAAACAGAGGTGGTGCACTGGGCCCATCTCAGAGGTAGCAGTCTCCCCTCCACCGCAGGGGGATGAAGAAAGGGACACTGCAGTGTCCAGCAATAAGACCGGGGAAACTTGCACCCAAGCCTGGGTGCCTTGAGTAAGGTTCCTGGGGGCTGCAGCAATTGGCTGCAGCCCAAGCACATGCGCCTGCTCAGGGGCAGCGATCAGGCCGGGTAAGAAGTTGCAAAGGGCGGTGATCCCTGGGTGGCACCAGCCAGAAGGCCGGTCCGCCGGGAGCGGTGGCTTCCACCTGTCCTCGGAGCGTCACGCCAAACCTCATCAAAGACAACATCAAAGGGACCTGGGGACCAAAGGCCTGCAGCAATGTGGACTTATGGCCTGCTGCCCCTCTCCCCCCCAGTGGCAGCAGTGACAACAGAATAGCCATGCCCCTACTGGGCACCAACTATTTCTGTTTTGGCACAGACAGAGCAAGGAGTGGAACACCCTAAGCACCTCCCTGGACATTGGCCCCATTGGATACTCACAGGGTCGGTGGACGCGAAGGCATAGGGGCAGCTCCCCTCTATAACTTCACTAACTGCACCCAGCCACAGGAGCAGTGAGCACCATTGCCCAATGCTGGGGAGCAATTTGGGGGGTACACCTGGCAAATGGCAACCACCGTCCATACCACATGAGGTTACCGTCCATCAATACTGGGTGAAAGACTCTTAAACCACTGCATACAGGCTTCAGACCAAGCACGTGAAGATGCACACTCTCTTAGCAGCACCAACACTATGGCTATGTCCAAGGAGGTCATAGAAGCATGCATCAATGACTTTCAGAACAAACTCACAACCTCCTTCCGAACCCAGTTTGCAACGATCACCTCAGAAGTAAAACAAGTAATCTAGGACTTGAAAAAGGATGTTGCAACTCTGGGGGAGCGGATGGAGGCTCCAGAGAGGGCGCTGCAGGAGATAGTGGAGAATAACCAGAAAACAGAAGAAATCCTTGGTCAGAATCTCCCACGATTTAGATCTTCAATGTGATGACCTAGAAAACAGGTTGTGGAGATACAGGTATTCAAAACATGTCGGAGGAAGTGGGGGATAAGGTCCTTAAAGAGACGGTCCAACAGATTTGTGCAAACCTTATTGGAGACGGGACAGTGGAGGAGGTGCACATTGACAGAGTGCATAGGACCAGTCCAAAAAGGATAGACCCAGGCACGCACCCCAGAGATACACTGGCGCCACTAACACGCTACCCCCAATAGGCGTTAATCCCAGAGAGGCCCACCAGGTGGAAACCATCCCCTACAATTGGACAGAAATCCAATTGTATCAGGATTTATCTCAGTGAACTGTGCAGAAGCACAGGCGAAATTGTACCAGTTTTTTGAGCCCTACGGGCTACACAAGTCAAATACAAATGGACCTTCTCTTTTGGCCTTCTTTTCATCTGGGATGGGAAGAGCACAGAAATACCACGTGTGACGAAGGAGTTCACATTCTACATCTCAGCAATGAGGACACACAACCTAAAACATCTGAGCTGCAGAGGCACCCATAAGGAGGAAATTATGGGAATGGTCGCAAGTGACAAGACCATGAAGAAGCAACCAGAGCCTGAGCCTACAGGACAAACATCCCACATGTGATACGCAATTCATATCGACATGATGGGGAACGTAGTAGATGAACGGCAGATACCCATACCACAAAGAGCTACAGAAAAGGGGCATCCAGTGTCAGAGGATCACCTCACTGGAATCCACTTGGAATAGTGCATGGATTATAGGATACCCCGCTAGCCTGCCCTGGAAGCACCAGTGAGCCAAATTTGAGGGTGACATGACCAAAGATTCCTTAGGAACTTTGATTCCCTCCAGGGAGTTGGGGGGTATATGGCGGTGCTTTAGCTGGTGGGTTTTGCAGGGGGGCATAAGTGGTAATGTGAGGGTGACAGACAGGAAAGATAGGTCCAACAAGAAGGGAGAAAACGGTGGAGGGTGCAGTGGCCGCAGAAAAACATGGTGGAATACATTCAAATTCCTGATGCTTAACGTTAGGGGTTTAAATTCCCCTACAAATAGACAAAATGTCAGTAGGTTTCTCTAGAGAACAAAGCAAAACATAGTGTCCTTCCAAGAGATTCATATTAGGAAACGGGACTGTCCCAGACTCAAACCATGACACTATCAGTGCATTTAGCACTCTAAAACCCAGGGGAAGGTGGCAGGGTACTTATAGCACTTCGATCGGACCCTGATACTAGACACAAGGGTGTATAGTCAAGGAAGGTATCTGCTTGTGACCATTTATGCCCCAAATACATGATGGCTTCCTTAGAACGGTCCTAGTCTGCTGATGGGAGATTTTAACTTGGCATAGGACCTGGGGAGGGAGAGGAGTGCAGGTGCATACCATGGGCAACCCCCTCCCTCGCAAGCCCTTTGCACTAAAATAGACCATTTGGCCATGAAAGATATCTGGATGGCTCTCAAGGGGACGGAAAAGGGATATACCGTCTACTCGCATGTCCATAAGTTGTTTTCCTGCATCAAATCCATCTGGTCCTCGGTTACCCTGTTGGGCATGGTGAGGGTGATAGATCTTGGTGCCATCCTCATGTCAGACCATGCTCCCCTGAATGTTAGGCTGGAAATACTGATGGTGAGGAGAGGCGTATGGAAATTGTCATTTCCTCAAGAGCTCCTAGTGGATCAGGCATTGAGGGATGAAATAGAAACTATAATCAGAGATTTCTTAGAACTCAATGCCTCTCCGAAGGTTACAGAGCCATTTCTCTGGGATACCATCAAGGCTACTTTCCAGGGAGACCTAATAGAAATCTGAGCAGCAAGGGTAAAGCAGGCTGTGACGGGGCGTCTCACCACAAATAGCCACACTTACTGTTATGAAAAGTTCAACGATGTTTATTTGAAAATGTAATGGTCAGAATGGCTGCTTCTGTTCTTGATTCTTTGGGGTCTGAGGGACTGTGAATGATTGGTGCTAGGGCTGTCCGTTTTCTCTCTCAACTTCCACGGGACTGGCAGCCACCTGCCAGCCCAAAACGTCCCTATCAGGTTGTTAGTCACTATCAATCGGTAACACCTATCTGTTCTACTATGACTATAGGTGTTTTCCCTAAAATGCTGGTTACCTGACTCCCAAGGGAACTTCTAACTTTCCCTCTCCTATCATTGGGAATCGGAATGGTGCCTTCTTTCACCCAGCATCACGCACACTCCTTTCAAAACCTCTCACACTTGATACATTCCTTTACTTATCCCTTAATCTATTCTTCTCCTACCCCGTTACTATCCCTCCAATCTCTCACTCTGCCTTTCCAACTCCTCCATTCAATCTTACTTCCTTTCCCACTGCTATTCTTTACTGCCACTTGTACTTCTAACTATCCCTCTACCTTGGTTCCTTTCCCTCCTTCCACTCACTCTACTTCCCCACCGCTTGCTATTCCCTTGGTTATAATTTCTGTCTCACTTAATGCCAATAGCCCTCCTACTCTCCCAATCACTGTCACTCTTCCTGCTCTACCACTATTTCTATTTCCCTACTTCCACTACCTCTCTACTACCTTTACTACTCCAAGACAAACGGAAATATGGTGCCCTGTACACCACTCTCACTGTTACAGAACCTGGGGATATGGTGTCCCGCTCACACTCTACTAGCCCCTGTTTAGCCCTCAAGGACCACCAGGTATATTGTGTCCTGTGCATCCATCTACTACTAACTCCCACTTTACCACTAATGTCCTTGCTCACTACTCCCACCACCTACTACCTTTACCCCCAACAACTACTACTGCTACATCTACTCCTATTGCTATCTCACTCCTCCACTATGCCTTCTCTACCTCTAATACGCACACTCTCCTCTCTCTCACACAAACACTCCACAGACCTCCTCTTTAACAATATCCTCCGCACTCCAGTTGCTCTCGCCTCCTCTGGTTTCTTGGACATCCTCCTCCTTATCCGGTCCTCACCCAACTGCCCACACCTGCACACTCACACACACCTCCTTAAACACACAACCCCCTCCCAGGATTGCCCACTCACCCTGTCCAATCACTTACCTGACTCAAGGGGGAATGGCAGGGGGAGTTTTTAGGGAGGTTTCAAAAATGGCATGTAAGTCCCACACCCTTTTCTGGAACAATCTCTGGCAAGGAAAGTGGGAGAATTTCTGAGGAACTGGAGTCCCTGTTCCATGATGCCTTTAATCTTAATATCTCTGATGAGCTGGTGGGAGCCTCATTAATAAGACCACTTTTCCTGAATGGTGTGCAGATTTCTGTAGACTTTGCTACACCGCTTTCTCACTGGCCTGGCTGCCAGCTGTGTGCTGCTGTGTCGTGTCTGCCCTCTGCTGTCGGTTGTAGGTGAACGAGTCGAATGCAATTGTTTCGAATGCAATAGTTTCGAACCAGAAGGACCGGAAAAAAAAGTCGAATGTACGTTTTTAGTGTCAAATCCATTTGTTTTTCCAATACGAAAGCACACAAAAAAATAAATTTAAAAAAAGGGATCCGACTTTTTTTTCGGTCCTTTTGTTTCGAAACTATTGTATTTCGAAACAATGCATTCGACCCTTTGACCGGACACCCTACTGTCTCCCGCTGCAGTTTTTCCCTGTCAGTGTTCATCATCATCACAGGTAAAGTGGGGATGGGAGAGGGTCTGCACACACTCGCATGAGCACCAGGAAATGTTTGGGGGTGGACTGCCTCCATTCCCTGACATGACCTATGAGCAGGCATTGTCACAAGGCTTACATATTAGAATGAGATCTGGAGAGAGAGCTCCAGGAAACCAATGCGCAAAATGGAGAATGATGCGGGGATGCAGCTTTGCAATACATGCAGGACCCTTCGGTGCAAGCTTGAACTGCTCCAGAGCAAAAAGGCTGAAAAGGGGCTGCTATACCTGTCACAGTAATACTATGTGAAGGCAAACAAAGCCCATAGGCTGTTGGCACACAAATTAAAGCAAGAAGTGGCATCGCAAACTAACCAAGAGATAACAACCCCCGTGGGGTCAAAAGCTACCACCATTATTGAGCCATTTTCTGCATTCTACACCTCTTTACATACATCCTATTTCTCCAATCGTGTTTAGCAGGACACATACCTCCACTCAATCCCCTTGCAAAAAATAACCCTAGGAGAACCAGAACAATTAGAGACAGCGATCACCCTTGAAGAGGTACTTAGGGCAATAAGGGAGCTCCTGCTTAACATATACCCTTAGCCCAATGGCTACCCACCCATCTTCTACAAAACGTACCAGCACCAACTGGCCCCCAGACTAACTACCCTCTTTAACACATTTGGCAGCTCAGACCCCATAATCCCCACAATGGAAGATGCAAATTTGGTCCACTGCCCAATGCTAGCCAAAGGTCCCTCCCTTTGTGGTTCATACTGACCTATCGCTCTAATTAATATCAATGCGAAGCTCTCTGCAAAAGTCCTGGAAAATCAAATGGTGGAATTCATCCCCAAACTAAAACACCCGAATCAGTGAGGATTTATTAAGCAGATGCAAACATTCGAAAAAATAAGGAGGGTTTACCACTTGATTGAGAAAGCCTTAAAGAAACCCATGCCATCAGTACTCCTCTTGCCCAATGCAGAGAAAGCATTTGACCAAGTTGAGTGGTCCGTCCTGTTTCCGCACTATGGAAATGATGGGTTTGGGGAATCATTCTTGCAAAAGATATGTGCCAACTATAGCAATCTGACAGTTAGGCTCTCAATCAATGGTCGGCTGTACAAGACTATTCTGCGGGGGAGCGGAACCAAGAAGGGCTGTCCTCTGTCCCCACTTCTTTACGCCATTCACTTAGAGCCATTCTTCAGCAGATTAAAAACTCCAGCGGATATTCGTGGATTCCCTTTTGGGGATCAGGACAACAGGGTGATGGCATTCACTGACGACATGGTCCTCACACATGCTAACCCGGAGCACTCCATCCCGGCCATAATACGAGTGATACAGGCATTTGGGGTGGTGGCAGGACTGAAGGTTAACATCACAAAAACAGAAATCCTGAACTTGTTGCCAGCGGGTGACTTCCTGACCTGGTCCATTCACAGGACCTCCTTCTGATGGGTGCTCAAGGGCATAAAGCTACTGGGGGTGACGATCACCAAGTCACTGGTGGGACTATGTGAGGTGAATTACAAACCCCTGTTGGAAGCAACCAAAGCCCAGCTACACCGGTAGGCCCTCCTGTCGGTCTTTTAGCTCAGGAGAATCAACACTATCAAGATGGTGATCCAACCCAGACTTCTGTATTATTTTCAGGCACTCCTGATCACTATCCCCAAACAGTTTTTCGGAGCTTCAAACAAGATACTGGTAGCTTTTGCGTGCAACAATAGGACCCTTTGGGTTGCCGTCAACACTATGATGGTGTCCACATACGGGGGGGGGGCTGGGTCTAATGAATTTCTCTCTCTACTACATAGCAGCCCAACTGAGGTGTATAAAAGATTGGTTCACGGAGAACTTTGAAAAAATATGGGTATGCATGGACCGGGTAGTGATGGCAGCATCCCCCCACGGGAGGTCCTGTGGCTGAGCAGACCGAACAGACCACAAAGCGTTCACAAGAGTGCCGTTATGGGTTTCCTCTGAGACACATAGAACAAAGCAGTGCACGAGTGTGCCATTACCACGTACCCATCCCCTTTTAATCCACTCTTTCAAACCCCCAGTTTACCCCCATAATGGAGCCAGGAGCATTCTCATTGGAAGGCCATGGGGTGCACAAAGATGGAGATATGTTTCAGGCCAGGAGATCAAACCGTTCGAACAGTGTAAACTAGAGTTACGACTGAGGGAAAGTGACAGGTTAAAATACTTACAGCTCCTGCATTGATGCGTACCCCTCTAACAAAGCAGCCACAACAAGGCCCCATATGCCATTCAAGAAATATTTAATCAACAGCACTGGAGACAAGAAGCTAGTCTCCAATATATATAAACTCCTGGTAGACGGAGCCCCTAGTTTACTTTAGTTTAGTTTCTTTATTTATACCGCGCGCCGAACCCTGAGGTAACTGGGCGCCGGAGACTTAGAGCATGTTACAACAGAATATAGACATAGAAGATAACAACAGTAAGTACAGCTCACCGGCTTACATGGTGGTCGAGAGGCAGACATAGGATAATAGTACAGTGATTAGTGCGTCAGACAATGGTGGAGTTCTTGTTGGCGAGCCAGGACTTGGTTTTTGCTCTGAAGGTCCAAAAGGACGGTTCTGCTCTAAGGTTCAACGGTATAGCATTCCATTGTTTGGGGGCTAAGACCGGGAAACTGGAGCTGGAAGCTTTTTTTAGGGAGACTTTGGGGATGAATAGGCAGTGAGAGTACAACATTCTGGTTGGTCTGGTTGAAGTGTGTTTGTTGAACTTGTCTGACAAGTATTTGGTGGCGTCATTAGAGAGGCATTTGTGGACGATGTTGAGAGATCTAAGGGTGATTCTGTCTCATACAGGGAGCCAATGGGCATCTTGTCTGAAGCTGGAGAAGTGTGAGTGCCGCTGGATACTCAGATCCGCCCTGAGGGCATTATTCTGCAACAACTGCAGTTTGTTCAGATTGTGTTCAGAGGTGTCAAGAAAGAGAGTGGTTCAATAGTCAGTGTTTGAGAGCACTAGCGCTCTGGCTAGTTTAATGCAGCTGGAAGGTGAGAGGAAGGCTTTGCAGGCATTGATGAGCTTATTTGAATAAGATGTGAAGGAGGCTGTGGCATGCACCTGTTTTTTGAGCGAAAGCGTGGAATCTAGATAAACCCCTAGAGTTTTAATTTCTTTGGCCACAGAGAATAGGTTACCATCTATGTTGATAGAAGCATAACGGGGGTCTAGTTTGTTTAGCCATGGTTGGGAGACGACGAGAAGGAACTCAGTTTTCTCGTTGTTGAGGCATAAGCTGTGTTCTGCCATCCAGGCTTGGATCTCCAGGTAGAGGTTGTTGATCCGTATGGAGTCCTCTTCATAGCAACCTGATAGGCTGATGAGAACCTGAGTATCGTCAGCATAATTTGTGTATGTGACACCTAGGTTATCAAGGCGGTCGAACAATAGCTTTGTGAAGATATTGTATAAGGTCGGTGAGACACACAAACATTGTGGGACGCCACAGAGGATGGGGTGGGCTGAAGCCCACGGTGAGAAGACCCGGGTGGGTCGGTCGGCTAGGAAGGATTGGACTCAGGCGGTCGACTGGCTACAGAAAGCAGCTGAGGCCGTCAAATGTTCTGTGAGGATCTGATGGTCAACGAGGTCAAAGGCTGCCAAGAGGTCAAGCAGCAGGAGAATGGCTAGATTGTCCTTATCCTTTGCCTTGTCCATCTGGATTTTTAAGTCCAGAAGGGCTGTCTCTGTTCCGTGCCTTGGTCTGAAGCCAGATTGTCTAAGGCCCAGAAGGTTGTTCTCTTCCAGGTGCTTCTGGATTTGTAGGTCGGCCACTCTGTCTAAAATCTTTAGGATGTAAGGGGCGGTGGTAATTGGCCTATAATTGGTTGGGTTGTTGGGGTCTAGGTTAGGTTTTTTTTATAAGGGGCATGGCCCAGGCCTCCTTGAGGCTGCTAGCGACTGAGCTTGTTGTGTAGGAGGCATTGATTAGGGCTGTTATGAAGTGGGCCAGATCGTTGGTGCCTTCCTGGATGAAAGGAGCTTGGCAGGAGTCCCCTTGGCATCTGGAGGGCTTGAGGCCTTTGATGATACTTTCCAATTCTTTTGTTCACACCGGGGTGAAAGAGAAGGGGAGACATGTTGGAGTTTTAGAGGTGAGTGGTGGTGGAGAGTTTGCTTTTTTGGGTAGGCTAAGCTTTTTCTGTTCAGTTCTGGATTGTTACATGGCAATTTTGTCTGCCAAGGCTTTTTGGATTCTCTCACACCAGTCTGCATCTTTCACACAGGTTTCTGTGGGTAAGGAGGGGGACTTGAGTTCCATGAGGATGATGAAGAGCTCTTTTGTTCCATATTTGGCATTCTCAATTCTGTTGTCATAGGTCTCTTTTTTGGCCCTGAAGATAGAGGTTTTGTAGGTGGTGGCCGCTACCGTGAATAGTATTTTGTTGGCCTGGTTGGGCATTTTTCTCCAGGTGGCTTCTGCCGCTCGTTTAGCATTCCGAAGGATTTGGAAGTCAGAGGTGAACCATTTGTTCAAGTGGGCTTCTGGTTTAGCTTTAGTGAGTTTGATAGGAGCGATGATATCTACTGCTGATTTGAGTATTTTATTATAGAGGTCAGCAAGTTTATCCATATCTAGGTTGGAGTAGTTTGCGGGAACAAGGATGTTGTATATTAGAGGGCAAAGGCTCTGCAAGGTGATGTTGTGGTTATTCCTGGTGAGGGTTTTCGGGATGGTAGCTGGGGGAGTGTTCGGTTGCGTCTTCCCTTGGATGGAGCAGGGGATGGCGTGGTGGTCTGACCATGCGATTGGTTCATTTTTAAGGATGGAGGTAGAGCAGTTGTGATCCAACAACCAGTCCAAGGTTCTGCCGTTATGTGTTGGGGTTGTAATCCTGTGCTTGAACCCTAGTTGGGAGATAGTGTTTTCCAGGGATAGCGCATTGGCGTCTTTAGGATCACCGAGGCCCAAGTTGAAATCCCCTAGTAGGATGACTTGAGGTCCTGTTTTGGTATTAGTGGTCAGGAGGTCAGATATCTTTTCCTCAAATGACGAGATGAGGCCTGGTGGTCTGTAAGCAAGGTGCATAAGTATAGTATGTGTAGCGGAAAGTTGGAACTTAACTGACAGAAGTTCAGCGGACTGGTAGCTGTATATAGGGGTAATTCTAAGGTCAATGGATGTTTTGGCAACAAAGGCTAATCCTCCTCCTTTACCTGAGTCCCTGTCGTTCCTTAGTATTGAGCAGCCCTCTGGGATGGCGAGGGATAGAACTGGGCCAGCTGCCTGATGCAGCCAGGTTTCAGTGATAGCCAGGAAATGCAGGCTGTTAGCGGAGATGAGGTCTGCGATGTCAAGTGCATGGGCGACCAGTGATCCAGCATTGATGAGAGCACCTTTCATCAAAGGGTGTTCAATTATGCTGATGGTTTTTTTTTTTTTGGCTGTTCTCCAAGATTTGCAAAGTGCTGGCTTGAACTTGGTTAGGATGAGAATGAAGGGGGTGTTTTTTGATGGGAGACCTAGGGGGTGCGAACAGGGCGCCAAGTCTTAGGTTTCTGTCCTTCACTGGGCATGGGTTCCACAGAGTGGTAGGAGCAGTAAATTCCAAATCCATTCTAATGGGCTGATGGAGCAATTTGGCAGGTTGTTTTGTTTAGTATCAACATACCCCATAGTTCTGGTGTATGTGAGACATTGAGGTGGGGGTGATTGAGGTAGTGGAATCAAAGGGAAGAGGGTTGTGTTATTGGGTTGGAGTAGGTAAAGAGTTAACGTCAAGGTAAAAATTGTTATGTAGAGGGTTGCCATGAACAAGCTGTTTGGGTCCGGGGTTCACTGGAGTTTGTTCTGGCACAGTAGGCTAGTACAATCAGGTACAGTTGGCTGGTATTTTTGTTGGGCACAATGGGCTAGCTCGGTTGGGGAGCATAGGCTAGTACAGTTTAGGCACAATGTACAGTGTAGATACAGCAGGCTGGTTCAATTGGGGAGAATAGGCTGGTTCAGAATGATCATTGAATGCATATATGTCTAGATGGGAACGATCAGTCGGGGAGGGCATAGATCTGGAGGAATGGGGACAGCTATGGCAAGACATCCCGAAACTCAAGCGGGTGATCCAAACTAGGAAAATATGGTATACGGTCCTGACCCAGTGGCACTACACGCCGGCACTGCTCCACTCCATTAGCAAGAAAGCACCAAATGTTTGCCAGCCGGCATGCGAGGGAAGGGGGGATTAGGCCCATATCTGGTGGACTGGCCCAACACTATTGGAGTACTGGACGGCTGTCAACGATAATATGATCAAAGTGTTTAGCAATCTGATCAAGAGAGGTAGAAAGAAAGCATATTGGGACTCAGAGACTCTAAAAGTAAAAACTGGCCGAAGCCCAAGAGGAAGGCCTATGCAATGTTAAATCAAGCACCATTGTTGCTTATTGCACAGCGTTGGAGAGTGAAAGCCCCCCCCCCGCGTGTGAACAAGACTGGTGTTCCAAAGTGTGGCACTGTGTAGAGTTGAATGGCTGACCTACTCGCTACAAGGGGAGAGCGCCAGATTTTCAACTGAGTGGGGATGGTGCTTACCCTCTTGCACGATGACTATAGAGAGGCACAGTGCCCGCAGAAACTACAAATATTGGGAATTAATTGACTGACTGACCCTAATTATTCTGGCTTGTACCCCGGACAACCTTGGGTTGTGAAGGGGAGGGGCGCTTCGGGGGGTGGGAGGAAGGGGGGAAGTATACTGTTGTTGTTACATTCAAAAATGCCAATAAACAAGCGACCCCTGGCATCCAACAATTTACCATTAGTAGAGCCCACTGAATGCAGCCCAAACTATCTGACACATATCAATTTTAATCTGTTTAAACAATGCATTTGGAATACTACTTTCTAATCCAAACTCTAGTTATTCTATCCCATCACATGTATCTGGGCTGCGCATTCAGATAACACCCTATTATGATGGATAATATAAAATGGACCATATTGTCAATACGGCTGACATTATTTTGCCACCACATGCTATCCCTTCTCAAGGGGTTACATAGCTTTAAAATCATACAGTGTTGATCAGAAGGGTATATAGACAATGCATCTTTACATGTACTCTCGGTTTCAACTGGAATTGGCATCAGACTTTTCCTAAAAGCGATCAATAACCCCCCAAGGGGGTTAGTGAAAAGTAATTATTCCAGACATTCAATTTGGGGTTTATTTGTCAGACTGGTCTCTTGAAGCATTATACCATTGAAGTGAAATGATGTAAACTTAGCTAACCTTTCTTTTCAAAGACTTTTAAACTCCTAGTGCTCCTATAGAACACTTCACATTGTCTTCGTTAAAAGGGATGATTATGGTTTTCAGACTACAAATAATTAGTCAGCAAGTACAATAATTCAACTTGTCATTCTTATCATATGTATTATCCTTAACATGCTTGACTTGTCTTATACCTGCATTATTGAACAATGTTCTTTAAATTATATTAATTTTTTTGGGCCATTAATTCAGATTTTCCATAAAAACATTACAGAAAGTCATAATTCTATTAAAGATGCAAGGCGAAGGATTATGGGAAGGATTATGGTTTCTCTCATCTTTACTTTCTCAAGCATCAAAGATAAATCACAATAATCAATATAACAACAAAGCATAAAACTACAATCCCCTACATGTTTCAGTCTTTGGTAGTTAATATTATTATTGGTCTTTCCTTAACCACATGATTTTCTTGACCAATAGTCCTTCACCAGTCCCAATAAACCTGTCCAACATTTAGATCCTTCTCTTTATTTCACTGGTCTTCTTGAACAAACTTTTCACGTCTCAACTGGTAAACGCTAACTGATTTCATCCTCTTAGTAGACCATCCTGTTTCTGTCAGCTTGTCGCCTGTGCTGGAACATGCATCATAAACCATAACTGAGACATCTGGTCTATTCGGTTGGGTATCATGACACATTAACATTTCATTACCGTCTGATATCATAGCATCATCAATACCTTAGTTATCATTGTTAACGATTGTTAGGGTGGGATAATCCTTTGTCTCATCCTTTTTGCATAGACTTCCATAATAGCCTGGGATTTAAGGGATTAATTGCTCTGCTGGTGCTGTATTAATAACGGAGCTCCCCCATGGCAGATTGCTGAGCTCCAGCAATCTGCCATGGGGGAGCCGCGTTGTAAACAACACCAGCAGAGCAGTTTCAGTCCCCTGCTCGCATCCTCTCCTCCATGCCTCCTAATGTGGGGATTGCAGAGGGAGAGGGGTGCACGGGGGACCGGTGCTGCATTAATAACGCAGCTTCCCCATGGCAGATTGCTGGGCTCCAGCAATCTGCCATGGGGGAGCTGTGTTATTAATACAGCACCGGTCTTCCCTGCGCCCCTCTCCCTCTGCGACCCCCACATCAGGGGGCATGGAGGAGAGGAGGCAAGCAGTGGAGTACCTTTGCTGAAAATGTTGGGGGGGGGCATGACATCTGATGAAAAGTTTCCCCAGCTAAATGAATGGGGATAAAATGGTGTGCCATGAAAGTTGGGGGGGCAAACACCCCTGCCTCCCCTAAAATTACACCCATGGAGGCAAGCGGGGGACTGAAACTGCTCTGCTCTCGCCTCTGCCTGTGTTACCCTCGCCTCTGCCTCGGTTACGTGCTGTATGTGACAGTCATTTAATTTTTAATATGTCGATGGCACGAGCCTACGCTATACACAGGGACCTTTTCATGTATTGCTCTGAGCTGCAATGCTATTCCCAACTGGCCATTGCCCCTCTCTGCACAGCTGTCAATGGAAGCAGCACAGTGCTAGGTCTGCTTCTCAAAGAAGCACCTTCACTGTCTTGCTACCAACATATACTGTTTACTAGTCACTCCACAGATCTGCCGGTGTTGTGTTTGCATGTTGAAAGCCTGTCTTAAACAGTGATGCCTCCCCACCTCTGCTCTAACACCTTCTGTCCTCCCCACAACTTTAACGAAATGTGCAGTCAATGCACTGTTACCTTTCAGCACCTCATACCTGTGCGAAATTGGGTTCTCTGCACTTGCAGCCCTAAACACAAAACATCGGTTAAAGCTCGAGGTGGAAGAAAGCCTGCAGTTGGCTATTGCAAAAATTGAACCCAATATTGACAGGCTGGCTGGTGAAAGGCAGGCCCACCCTTCACACTAGTTCTCCAGTATGCCACTGTCCAACTTGCAAGTAACAGCATTCACAGTACATTGTTGTACTTGAGAAACAAATTGTTACAGCACCTGCATAGCAAATGTTACTACAGGACAGCAATCTTGGGTGTTTTCGTTTGGGTGAAATAAATATCCAACACTATTTTTAGTCGAGTCTTCTGTATTATATCAAAATAATCGGAATGCTTTGTTCACAAATATTTGTCCTCTAATCTGATTTGAATCATTGCAAGCAATGATTTTGAAACAACGTGGTGTTTGGCATTCACTCCTATGTTAGGGGCACCATTCTACTCCAGCGCGCGATAACCGTTCGCAACTGAGTACAATTTTGGAGTCCATGTGTATAGGGGGCGCCTGGGCCGGAGACATTTTTCTTAGGGGGGGCTCGGGGTTAAAAAGTTTGAAGATCACTGCTTTATGATGATCAGGAAAACCTTCATGTGATATTTTCAAGTTTGTTTTTGTTCTCTTCTCAATATAGAAGATTATCCCTCCGGGAGAATGTGATTTTCTGTGAACTTCCAATGCTCTCACTTCAGAAACCCTCTTACAAGATAAGAGACATTACAACATCATCACTTTGGCAGATAAAGCCTTCCTGGATAGTTTGTTGTTGTCAGACCAGGACGAGAACATTGTCAGAACTTTGTCTACATCCCACAACTGGAGTACTTCTCCTTAGGTGGTCACATCACCTTGCAGCCCTTCAGCAGCCTGCATATTAAAGGTTGTTCCCCGACTGCTAGACCTTTATCTGAGGGCAGTCTGGTCAAATCGTTGAGTGGACCATATTAGCGGTCCTGAATGCATTGCCTTGCACTGGCATCTGTGGTAAATATATGGCTATGTGTATCACATCTGTTCTAGAGGGATGTAGGTTCCTCTCCATGCACCAGCTACGCCAGCCAGACCATGCTGACCTGCATGCTCTCCTGGTCGCTGGGGCCCAGGATTCCTTGATATATGTTCAGCCTCACTCGATAATCCTAGCCTAGCCCAGGATCCCGTGAAATTGCCCATGCAATGAATCTGAGGCTGTTCAATCCCACTAGCGGGTGGCTGTTCATGAATGGTCTCACACTGTCTGCTCACACTCCGGGAGAGCTATCGGATTGTTGTGTGACAGCTCTAATAGGTCTGGAAACGATGCTTGGCTTTTCCAGTCTAGAGTTATCAGAATCAGTGATCAGTGCTGTCTCCTCACCTGGACCAGTGTCCTCGCTATCATAGAAAATGGAGGGAATGCATGTTCCATGCACGGGCCCCAGGTCTGAAGAAACGCTTCTGTTGCCTACGCCTCTGAGTCCAGTCTTCAACTGAAGAAACCGAGGTATTTGCCTGTTCATCCTCGATGCAAACAGGTCTGTTTGACATGGACCCCATCTTGTCTCCTTCGTCCAGCCTCCAGTCGCTGGCATCCCTGAGGAACCTGGCGTTCCAGTCGGCTACCTTGTTCTGTCATCCAGGTAGGAACTCCACTGTTAGTGACACCTTCCTCTCATGCTTCCTGAGATAGAGGCACCCTTTGCTCGTAAGAAACACCCCTCCTGAGGTGTTGAATCCTTACTCTCTAAAGGTCTCTGTAGTGCAGTGGACCTGGAAAGATTGCTTGGATTGATGACGCCAAGCGTCCAACCAGTCAAGCTGTCTCTTGTCAAAGTATTGCTTATTTCCTTCTTGATGTCATTAACTTTGTGTAGGGGTAGACTTAGTAACCCCCATGATGAATCTATCCTGAAGCCCAAGAATCCCATGGCTTATTCCAGTTGTAGAAGGGATTTCTCCCAATTCACCAAAATTCTAATCGTAATCGCAGGTCTATTGTAATTTATATTTATTCTCTGATCAAATACTTGTCCTGACACATTATGCATATTTCATCCAGATACAAAATCAGGCATATCCCTTGCTCTCTCAGGTATGTTACTACCGGTATTTATAGTTTTCTAAAGCACAATGGGCTGACAGTAGCCCGAAGGGTAGACATGTGAATTCCCATATCTAATCTTTCCATCAGAATCTCAGGAATTTATGTTGCTCTTTTAAAATGGGCACTGTAAAATAGACATCTTTGGCTCTATCCTGGCTAACCAGTACCTTTGCTGCAAGATGTTTCTGAGAAGGACTATCCCCTTCAACTTGAAGAGCCTGTAAACCACAAAAACTGTTTATTCCCCTCAGATGTATGACCGGTATCATTTTGTGCTTCCCCTTTACCAGAAACCTATTGCTTATGAAGCTTCCTGATGGATCTGTTACTTGTGTAATTGCTGCTTTCTGTTTTAGCCCTCTTATTTCTGTGTCTAATAGTATTGCATCTTCTGCGCTCTGCACTAATGCGTTTGTCCATTTGCTTTGCAATGGGGAGTATGAAAATCTATGTGAAAACCTTTTACTGTATCTTTCCCCCATGCATCTGATGATATGAGATACCAATTATCTATGCATTGGTTCCTCTCACCGAAGGACCTGTTGTATGTATAACTGCTGGCAGAGTGGCCCCTTCCAGTCCTCCCAAATATGTGCTTGTTGAATACCCTTTTGAGGGACTCTTGTGCCTTGTCTATGACCGCATAGGAGTTGGCAAACTTTGTTGGTTCCCTTATAAATGAGTCACCAAATAACTTTCCTTTGGTCACAGCTGTTGACTCTCACGTGGCTAGATCGCTAAGTGTCGGGTCTATTTTAACCAGTATTGACCTTTGCCTCTCTGCATTAATTGCACTGTTGGCATTACCCAACAGGCAAATTTCTCTCTGGGCTCAGCCATTCAGTTTGGTTGGATCGATGGCTTTGTTCTTTTCTTTGGCTTCTTCCGCCATTTGAAGAATCTTAGGGATCAATGGCTTTGTTCTTTTCTTTGGCTTCTTCTGTCATTTGACGAATCTTATTAAGTCATCCTACCATGTCTGGCATTTTGTCCTGACATGATCGCGAGGCCTATCCAACCCTTTTTTATATCTTTGACATATTTACAATTTCTGGAGCCTCCGCCACTCCTTCTGAGAGATTTGGTTTAGGGAACTCAGCCGTGAGTTTACTTCTAGTCTATTTCGCAAGTACCGTTCTGAGGCCTTACTTTAGGTATGCCGCTACCTTAGTCTGCGCCTTCCACTCAGATGAACGTGGGTGTTTTGGGATAAAAATCATCCCCACCATCTTCCTCCGTTTCCATATTTTTCTTCAGAGCCTTTGATCACCCCTCCTCACTGGTGGATATTATCTCCACTTCTTGCTCCGAGGAGTGCCTCTGTTACCATCTTCTAGCTCCTCTGAGATCCCTGATGATGTTTCTTGGCACCTCCTTTCTTTTCTGACTGATCTCACTGATTTGCTTTTGCATTTCGTTTGCGGGGTCTTGCCTTCTCTAGACTTCCAGGCTTTTTTTTGCTTCCCCCTTTGTCTTTCCATTGAGTTTGATATCTTTTGATATCTTCCATTACCCTCGCAACAACAACAAGTCACCCATTATGGATTTTTGGTGTGGTCCATGCCCCAGATCTGCTCCCAGGGCCTTTTGAATGATTTGTCCGATACTGGGATGCAGTCTCTTTTGTCTTGTTCTGAGTTCACAGGGAGATTATTTATGTGCACTCAGGATACTTTGCTTGATCTTGTTAACAAATGGTGTAATATTGCTGTACATATTCAAAGTACAGTGAGGCTGATATATAACTGGTGTCTCAGCTATCAGGTTTTGCTGCGGACTGTGCACGTCAGAATGTTTTATAATGTGAGTGCACTTTTACTCATGGTCAGTAGGTGGTACTGTGCCATACCATGTAGTGGATTGACAGCAACCTGAAACGGTTGGAATGCATGCACGCTCCATGCAATTTTCCATTCAGCGATGAACTGTTTGCATTTGCTGTGTTGTGTGCTTCGGCGTGTTCCCTGAGTACCAGTTTGGTAAACTGTAGGATTCCCTCGCACCGAAGGACCTCGTTACCTCAACTCTAACGGTCACAGTTAATGATCAATGGGTGCCAGGACTTATATCAGTCCTGTCGCGCCCTGATCCCCTCTGTGACCGCAATGTCCCCTTCTCTGTACTTGAATATTACGGTCTTCAGAGCCTTCGTTCTACGTGTCTGTCAGACCAAAAGAATTTAATTCCCTTACTTGCGCATGGATATGCTCCATCAATCCTCCCTGTGTCACGCTTGCACTGCCTTGTTAACACACGTGCTGCAACTATTTACTGAATGTTATAAGTCTCACATTCTTTTTTCACACATATAAAGTGAAAGGGAAAAAAGGTACTTAATTGGCTGTCCGAGCAGCAAAGAAAGATCAGGATCAGAAACGGCAGACAGGTTTATTGGCACTGCTGAAGGACTATTGGTCAAGAGAAATACGTGGTAAAGGAAAGACAAATTATAATATGAACTACCAAAGACTCAAACATGTTGGGGATATTAGTTTTAGGCTTTGTTGTTATATTGATTATTGTGATTTATCTTTGCTGCTCGAGAAAGTAAAGATGAGAGAAAGTAGAATCCGAACCTGCGGGTCTTGACATAGAATTGATGTTTCTCTGAAACTCTATTGTTAGTCTTACCTTCCTTCATCTATATCACTTAAATAAACATCAAATCCCATTCTTAAAAATGTCTCAACTTTGGACAATATTAGCTTTCACACTTCATACGATCTCAGGTGGAAATGAATTCATTATAACAAATTTAGCAGCAGAAATACTACTTGTAAAATGTCCTCGAAGTGATGACTTTCAGAGTACCCAAACGTTCATTCTTAATTAACTTTGTGTATCCAAATCCACCTTCTTCCACTCTAAAGATGACCTTGATGCTTGTTCCCCGTCCTGTTCTTCCACCTCCTCAGAATCATTGTCCTCTGTGGTATGGTTAAGCTCCAGAAAGTACCCATCTCCGTACTCATCTCTGATATCATTAGGGGAAAAGGAGGTATTTTATTCCATTTCATTCTGTTCTTGATCTCAGGTTTAACATACTGTAACTCATAAAGCTCACCCGACGTTAGAAGTAAGGAGGTGCCCACTTATCCTAAACTCTATGGATACCTTATGTGAGTTTTCCAATTAAGGCAGGTTGTGTAAACTGAGATCACCTTTACTTTACACGTGACATATGTTTCATTGCATGCCCTCCGGAGCACTTTTCCAGTGGTGAGTTAACCATTGTTGCACTAATTTCTATTTTTATTATTAAGCTTCCTCACCATTTGCTTTTCCCTTTCCTCCAATTACATTTGACAGCTGAGGTTTGTGAGGCTGCAATTTCGTCTTAAACATCATTATGTTTAGATATATTTATCACACACTTCTCAAATATATTCATGGAATGGTCTGCCAGAGACATCATGGGTGAAGTGTCATTCAGCACCTGCATAAGGATATGGGCACATATAATTTTTCCATCACTTAGCCACTGATGTACATCAGTATGTTTTGCTTTGTTTGTGAGGAATTGCTTTCTGGCAACGCTGAAGAAGACGTGGCATTTTAGATTTTTATTGATTAATAAAATGACAAAGGTAATTCCATGTCAAGACTGGAAATCTGCTAATCAGATTTCCCTTTCAAAAGATCTGTGCCAAAAGCACAGCGTACACTTGTGCCGTACTGCATCAGTAGCCTGATCTGCAGTACCTGCTCCCCAGTGGCCTAGAACATGTTCAGAGGTCACAGGGGCCCATTTGACAGCTGCAGTGACAGGCAAGTCTCTGCAGCACAGGGCTGCAATTAGGATATGCATCCCTGTTCCAAATACTACATAACTATGATTTTGCTGTCCTGGTGGCACACAAAACAGTTAACATAAGCCATACCTGAATGTATGGTATGGTGGTCAGCATCTCTCATAGTTATTCCGGCCACATCAATTTGATATCACACATCTACCAGCCTTGTGATTCCAGCTTAGCTACTAAAGGTTTTGTTTATTCTCTGCAAAAGGCTGGACCTTGCTACTGCTGGCAAGACTGTAGCCTTGTAGAGTGCCGCTCTGTTCCGTTGTGAGGGCAGGTAACAGCCTCCCCAAACAGACAGCCACTCTGCAAGAAGCTGTCCTAGGAATAGGAATCAGGGGGCATACCCACCCACAACAGCAATACCCTCACACTAGGGTGCTGTATATCTAAAGGCCTTTGATTATATTGAGAAGTGAAGAGAGGAGATAGAGTAGACAGTAGGAGCACTTGAGAGCTTAAGGAATGTTTCACCATCTTGTTTCTCTCTGCCGTTATGTCTCCTTCCTGCCCCCTCCACTTCCTGTCACACAAGGCACTGTGGGTGTGATTTCAGAAGGCAAAGTCCACTTGTTCCAATAACAGGGATTCAACCCATAAAGCATTCTAGCTTTGGTCCATTCACCAGGGGGACTTTGCCTTTAGAAAATGGGGGAGGGGGGGTGGTCTCCACCATTCTTTATTCATCTCTGAACTTCAGCCCTTTATCAAGAATGTGGACCCAGTTGGGAGAGCAGTCCTTTTCAAAGTCCTCCGGTTTAGAGGTAAAGACAGGTAGTCAAAGGCAGGGGTAAGCTCTGCTCCCTAACCATCCCCAAGGAACTTTGGGAGTGACCTGCTGTTGGAACAAAACCTCACTCTCTGCCAGGCACAGCGGTACCCAGGAGCTCACTGAGATGAATGACCCCAGCAGTTGTATACCAGCCTCCCCTGTGTTTGGGAACCCAAAAGCAAGGACTCATCTTGACCCTGAATACCTCAAGTGGGACTTGCAGCAAGCTGAGGATGGCCCTGCTGCTGAAGCAAGACCAGCCTCACTGCCAGCCACAGTGGTATTGAAGACCTCACCATGTTGAAGGACCCCTGCAGTTGTGTGCCATCTTCCCTGTGTTTGGGAGCATTAGAACATGACGTGTCTTGTACCTGAGCACCTGGATTGGGACTGATAGCACCCTGAGAGCCAAAACAGCCTGGATCCTAGCATTTTTGCTATTGAACTACTTAGATCCATATTTCAAGATCGGTTCGATACATTCAAACCACAAGGACCCTCTGCGGCACCCTTTTGCACCCTCCCGATCTTCGACTCATTCACACAGCGCCAAGAGGTCTGGCTCGGTGCTGCCGGACTACCAAGAATTTAGATATTATTGACAGCTAACTGCCCTCTTGGTCCATACAGATTGACCAGGTCTCATTAATATTTTTTTGCATCCAAGAACATATCCTTGTAAAGAACGCTGTGGGTATTACTTACCTTACACCCCTGATCCATTACTCGGAGTGCTGCATTGTGCTATTATTACTTATTTAGTGTTATTTGCTTAGTGGTGGGTTTTGTGCAGTGTTTTTCAAGATAGTTATTATTGTATTGGTGTGTCTGAATAAAGTATTTATAATTTGTAGAACCTCAATTGGATATTCCTTTATTTTGGACTGTTATGCTTTGCTGTTTGGGTTGCTACTGAACCACATTAACACTACTATTGGGAGTATATCCATCCCTCGGCTCACGTTAGCACCAAAGGCGAAGGAGGCCTATCTCTTAACTGTGTCTGTGTTATCAATATGATTGCATTGGCTCTTTGTTTATACAAGTGTGAGGTCTGAGTGTGTGTTTTAGCCTCTGCTCATCATTGTACTTCTGCAGGGCAGAATTCAATTCCTCACAGTCTTTAATTCACATAATAGTTGGTTATTCTCTTTCACTTCAGTGACAATGTTCTCCTATAGTCCCACCATAGACCGTTGAACCAAATGGAAGACTTTATTCGATGAGGCGGTGGGTATGACAGTCTGGGTATCCACTGTTGTATGGAAATTATGCAAATCAATTGCTTTCAAGGCCCTCAAGGAAAAGGTATCATTCAGGAAGTGATACTTTGTCCCCTTCCCTTAATGTTCATCAAAAATGTCAGAGCTGGGATGGACCATACAGGATGGGGAATCCCATCATTGATACAGCAGTTTCTCAATTTTATTCATTATGTGCCATGGCCTCGGTTTGCAAACTTAAACGTGTTCCAATCAACCAGGAATCCTCCACCTCTGCTCCCTTTTTCTCACTTGATATGGGGTCAAAACGACATAAAATTAGTCTGAATGGAAGACTTCCAAAAGACACCACACGTTGATTAGTAGGGGATCAAGAGAAAGTATTTTCTCTGCTGTTGACCCCCTGTTTTATTTAATATGAGCTTATTTTCTTTTCTTCTGCCTTTCTAATACCACTACTAAGACCCCAGAGTCGCACATTCTGCTTGTTCAATGTTATCTGTCTTTTTGGGCTCACATCAGCTTTGTCATTTCGCTTATATATCAATGCAGGATTGTGATACTCTGCTTCACGTTGCCCGATTTTACTCTGTACATTGTATACAGAGAGTGTCATACTAGGTAATTCGAGAAGCAAGAAGAAAAGTAGATTTGAAAAATGGAACAATGTACCTCAAGTGGACCTGTGGATTGCAGACTGTATACAACACATAGGGCCTCATTACGACCCTTGCGGAAATGGAAAAATGATGGCGGAAATGCAATACCGCCATCGAACACCGCTCGTTGCGATCATGACCCGTCACCGTAAAGTACGATGCCAATAGCGACACCGCATTGAACGGCAACGCTAACTGCACCAAGTACGCGCACGCGCGCCTTGCAAAACCGGAATCACCGCCATGGCGCAACGGTACGCGAATTCTGACCCTAGCGGACATGTACTGAACGCCATCAAGCACGTCGTAAAGTACCATTCCGCCATGGCGAGAAATACGGCAACGCGAACCAACCGTAAATGGCCCACTGAGTGCCTGTACTCCACTCCCTGGCCTCATTGCACAACTCCTGGCAGGCGCAATGTACTCACACTATCCAACCAGTGAAATCCACAATTCACCCATGCATGCCAACGTAGAAAAGCATGCAGGGGCTCAAAGCGCCCCGTGAGTGGGCATCCATGTACGGCATGTCACCATAGCCGTACTGACGCAGCACAGGCATGTGAAGGTACAATACATCAAAATGAAAATCAAGAACACATGACACAAAACAACAGTAGACCCCCATCGCTTGCCACCAGCGCAAGGCAACATCCAAAACAGCATCCTGAGGGGGATTGCACCAGCCCTGTACTCATGCCAGCAAACAAACCAACCATCAGCAGAAGCATGTACCACACAAGTCGGCAGAGTGACTGAGCAGCCAGGCTCATCCCAAGAGGGGCCGATGGGAGCTGCAGGGCACAGATGGCATCAATACAGAAGCTATTCCAATGGACATGACCCCAGTCCCCCTCCAACAAACGCACGCAAACACAGTCACCTGTGACCAGCCACATTCTGAACAACCCATCATTCCACCAATCGACCTGGCTGACAGGCACCAGTCGGCCAAAAGCCAATCCCCCGCCCCTGAACAGCACATCATGTAAACAGTCACAATGGCAGCCCCCATCCGTGACCATACTGTGCTACGTAGGCAAACGCGGCCAGTACTGTACCACACAACTCAACTCAGAAGGCGGAACATAATGCAGATCATCACGCAATACATACCGCCACAAAGCGAAAACTCGCCACATCACCTGCAAAGAACAACGCAACACGACAAATATCGGAATACAATTTAAATGCACATCCAAATGACAAAGGCCCCACAGCAATTTGCAAAATACCACCAAAACAACCATCATCACCGAGGGCTGCATCTGCAATGATTGACCGGCTTCCACTTGTGTGACGCCCTGTACCATCATGGCACACAGGGCCTACATCAACGTTCCAAAAGGCAACATGGAAGCGGCAAGAACCGCAGGTCCGTCCCATGAGGCAGGCACTAGTCGAGCTGAAAGGCCGAAATGTTGCACCTAGCCACCAGTACAGCGTAAGGGCATGTGGCCCATTGGCGATCGTCCCATAAGATCGAAATGGTGCTCCACTGATTCACCCGAAGCTGCAGGAGTCGAGAGTAAAAACCATCTGGAGGAGTGGCGTAGAGATGGCATCTGCAATAGGGCAGGAGATACCTGTCACCCAAAAGAAACACAAATTAACCGATTGCATTACGGGACTCATGATGCATTACAATCTTCATTCAACACACCAAATCCACACCCATATGCATGCTAGCCCACTCCAAAGGAATATACACACCCCTAAATCAGTATCGAATCATAACGAAACCAATCGAGCTAAATACACCACTGTCAACGTCGGTTACTGTGCATGCGTCCGTCAAGATAGAACCCATGACATGGGATTAGTAACGTGCCTAGACACAAGTGTATGAAGGCGCGTCGAGACAGGGAGGATCCGACAAGGGCAGATAGACGTATGTCCCACTATGGCAGCCTTGCATCACATAACGCAGGGGAAGGGGAGTGAATCAAAAAACCCATGTACATGGCAGACCCTAAACGGAATCATCAGTCCATGCATCCACACATCATTCCCTCATCCCGCAATGAAAACGCATGAATATTCACTCACATAATATGTGAAACTTCCATCGCGTCTGTGCGTAATGCAGTCCGCAAAAACCACTGTGCCCCTGGCCGGATCTGTAGTGTTGTGAAGCAAGATGGATTTGGGAACGTCCTGCCTTATCGTCCACAACGCTATTGCGCATCCCATTCAATTCATATCATTCATTGCCTGCTCGTTATGGGCCATGTCCCAAGGACATTCTACAATAGAACGTTACATTTCCAGCCAGACCTGTGGGCGTATCCTCGCCGCTACTTCAAAACCCAAAATGCTGGCCTTCGAATTCCTCACTTGCAACATTACGTCGAAAATGCTTCTGTGAACGCTTGCATTCACAATTACATCAATGTAGTGCGGCTGTGTGTCATGATGCTAACTGGCTGCATTCACAAAAGGCACGCCACGCCCGTCGGTGAAGTACGTTACTGTGCTGCATGAGGGTCGCCCATCGATCGAGCCCTACATGCCACTGACTCTTCACAGGTATGTAAGCGGCTGCAATCATAGCATGTGTAACAATGGGAGCATAGCATGAAGATCAGTCAAAGTACATCACACTGCCATCGGGATTTGATACATGATTCAAATCCCAATATGCCATGCGGCCAAATGCAGCCTTACGGGCGGGACGTGCTCGGCCAGAAGGGATTGCATCTGCCACAGATTCATTCAATCAGCACAGGTGGAGGCCATACAGGCCGACAGCACATATATTGCAGACCCAAACCCCTCCCACAACCACTCCCACTCCAAAATGCTACCGGCAGGACTAGCGATGTTGGGCCTGGGGTACCAGATAGCACTGCAAGTGCTACAACTACAAGAAGACGACGAACAACAACAGGTACAACAACCGGGCGCACAGGGGAGACGGAGGAGAAGGAGGAGGAGGAGGGCAAGGCAGGGTCAGCAAGGCCCACAAGCACTGCCACTACCACCACGCAGGCGGCCCGCAATCCCACGCCTCCGAGCCGATCCGTTCAACCTCACTGCTGAGCAGGTCCACACCCTCTACCGTTTGGACCGGGACACCATAATCGCCATTGTGGACATGACACATGCTGACCTCGTGAGCATGATAGATAGCCCAACCGCCATCCCACCCCTACTGAAGGTGGTGTCTGCACTCCACTTCCTGGCCACAGGCACCTACCAGCACACAGTGGGACAGTTGCATGGCATTTCACAGCCACTGTTCTCACGGACACTCTTCCAAGTGCACGATGCCCTCCTGAAGCACGCCGACGACCACATCACACTACCACGCACGTACCAGGAGATTACCAACGCTAAAGTGGGATTCCATGCACTTGGCGGCATCCCGGGTTGCATTGGTGCCATCGACTGCACCCATGTTGAATTGGTTGTCCCACATGCCATGGAGGTCCAGTACCGCAACCGGAAACAATTTCATTCAATCAATGTGCAAATGGTGTGTGACTCCAACAAGATATTTACGCATTGTTGTGCCAGATTTCCAGGATCTACCCATGATTCCATGGTCCTGAGGAACACAAGAATACCACGCTACATGGAGCGACACGCAGGGCACAGATCCTGGCTACTCGGTGAGTCTCATTCCATGCATGACATCGTGGCCCATTTGATGCGTCAATGACCTTGCAGGGGGGGGGGGGGGGGCTACTTAGCACTATCATTCCACTGACACCCTTTATTCGTCTCATACAGGTGATGCCGGGTATCCACTGAAGAGATGGCTCCTTACACCAATCCGGAACCCACAGAACGAGCATGAGGAGGACTACAACCATGCCCACTCACGTACCCGTGTGGTCATTGAACAGGCATTCGGCCTACTGAAGGCTCGTTTCCGCAGCCTCAGCAGGTCTGGCGGGGCACTCATGTACAGCCATGAGAAGGTTTCTAAGATGGTCATGGCATGTGTCATGCTGCACAACATGTGCATACGTAGGAATGTGCCCATGCCCCCTGACGCTGTACTGCATGCACCTGAAGATGATGATGATGATGAGGGTGGGGATGTGGAGGCACCTCAAGGAGTCCATGAGGCACAGGATGTACGTGCAAACCGACAGAGCATCATAGATGCATGCTTCTAGCAACCACGCATGGTGCCTATTACACGGAAAGGGGACCTGTGGCACTGTGTGTGTGTAGTACAGGCACATTGTGGACTGTACGCCTATGAAGGCCTCGTACGCAAATATCAATGTCCACACATGTCATTGGATGATAATGAGGTGCTGTATTGTTAATGTGAATTGATTTATACACCCTATGGACCCGCCACCCAGTGAAGCCCAACACACCCCCTCCACCCTACTCCCTCCCCCCCCCACACCAGTGTCCGAATATGCATGCTGTCCGTGGGTAGACGCTATTGCAAGCCCCCTCTACGGGTATCAGGGGCACCCCTGCCCGTGGAGCGCAGGTTCCTGCCAGATCTGCGTTGGGGGCTGCCCTGGACGGAACTTGCCACGGATGATGTCTCTGCCTGCTCGCGTCCATGCATGTCTCTGAGGGTTTGTGAGAGCTCCGAGAGCACACGGCGCACAGCAGCAAGTTCAGCACAAACGTCTTTGGACGTCGCATGCAGTTCCCCCCTCAGGCTCTCGGTGCTTTTCTCCATTTGTGCTCTCAGGCTCTCGGTGCTTCTCTCCATTTCTCCCCTGAGGCTCTCACTACTTTTCTCTATTTGTGCCCTGAGTGTCTCGGTGGATGTTTCCATGGCTGCCCTGGAACCCCCGCATTCATTTGCATGGTCCTTGAGTAGCGTGGACGCTTCCTGCTGTTGCTCGATCAGCAGGTCGAGGGACTGTTGCCTCTGCTGGGCCATGGACATTTGCGGTGGTGTGACAGGGGGGCTGCTCAACACATGTTGCCTTGGCACAGGACTTGTGGGGGTTGGCCAGTCGTCGTCTTCAGGGTGCCCCTGCGTGGTTTCGTCATGGTGTAGGGGATGGAACATGCAGGGGGATTGGGAAAGGTCATGGATGGTACCTACGTCGCCAGCACTGTTTTCCGTGTCGGAGCATGCTGGCATGACAGCTGTGTCACCTATGGTGCTGCTACCACCAGAGGCAGTGCCATCAGATACGTTCTTGGGGGGGACCTGTGGTGCTGGGGTTGTGGACTTGCTGGCTGCTGGGGTGCCTGTTGCAGTCCCCTCCAGTGTGCTGCCACTTGATTCCTGCTGCTGCCGTGTCTTGATCCTTGCACCTGAGGTGGAGGCTCTTGGGACGTTGGTCCTGGCCCTCTTTGCAGGCGTGCTGGTAGGGGTGTCCTGCAGCTCGTCGTTGGTATCGGACCCTGTGGTGGAGTAAAGAGGGGCGTGCGTTAGTTATGGGTCTGTCGGATTTGGAATGGCAACGTATCAAATGCATTGGGGTGGTACATGAGGCTGATTTGGGACTGGGCCTTGGAGGTGGTCTCATTTTCGTGTGGATTGAGGATGCATTCATTTGGCTGCCTGCAGTTAGGGGGTGCATGCTGCACATGTAGGGGTTGTTTATGGCTTCTTGATTGATTTGTTTGTTCATTCTGACTTTTAGAGGGCGCTGTCAGGGCAAAGTATGTATTGCACTATGGGGTCACATGGTACTGCACATGTTCGTGGTTTGTGGATTTCGCATTGTTTCTCTTGGCCAACCTACCTGATTCTCCGGATGTCGGCACTCCTTTCTCCATCCCTCCGACTCCCTCTATGCTCTCCATTCCTATGGTGGAGGCGCAGATTTCCTCCCAGGGGGTCAACTTGATGGGCGACTCTGAACCCCCCCCGGTAGCTGTGGCGATGTTCCTGTTCGCAGAAAGTATGCTGCGTACGCGGATCCGCAGGTCGTCCCACCGCTTGCGACATTGCTGTGGCGTGCGGGGTGTTGTCCCCACCGCACTTACGCGCTGTGCCACCAGGGCCCATATGGCCTTCTTGTTGGCAAGGGCCGTCCTGGTCATTTGACTGGAGAAGACGACGGCGGCATTTTCCTGGAGGGTCTCGGTGAGCACGGTCAGTTCCTCTCGGGAGAAGTGTACCTGCCGCTTGCGGTCACACGCTTTCTTGGCTACCTTTCCCATATTTATTTTTTAGACTGGGGTTGCTAACGGGTTGGGATGTGTGTCAGGGTCGGATTTTTATGGTTGTGTTGGGATTCGGATTTTATAGTTGTGCGGCGTGCTGTTTCCCGTTCCGGCCACATGCTTTTACTTCCGTTTCCGTATATTTACGGTGGCCGTAATTTACGGTGTCCGCTCGTTACGGTGACCGCTCATTACGGTGACCGCTAAGATGGGTGGCGGTATTGCACCTGGTGCAGCGTACGGCGGCGGTAAGGGCCGTTTTGGGGTCATTTCCGCCATCGCAGCCTTTCGGATTCCGCCATGGCGTAATGCTCGTGCCCGATGGGTCGTAATTAGCCGCACTTTGCTCCTTCGTGCAATGGCGGAAACGCTATTTACGCTGTTGCGGTCCGGTCAGTCAATTTCCGCAAGGGTCGTAATGAGGCCCATAGCAGCTTTTAGCATGCGTCATGCTGTGCCTCAGCATAAGCCACTACCAACATCCTCAGCTATGTGTCACCTCACAGACTGCACATACCGCCTAGTGAATCTCTGCACGTGCTTTAAACTGTGCAATTGAAGACAAGCAGCTAACAATGCCCTCAGAAGGGCACCACCCCGCTGCTCTGCACAGTAATGCCAGCAAAACCAGGGTCCTAGCACTCCCTCCTCAAGTCTGCATGCAACACTAAGCAGCACTTCATTTCTAGAGTGAGGGGCCCTCATGACTTAACAGTGCACATCTGCCGAGGTGGGCAGTAATTGTATCCCATTGACTTGAAAGCCTAGGGAATGAGGGAATACAAAATCCTAAGGCAGAATTATGCCTGGCCACCTCCACACACAGTACCACTAGGCAAAAAGGTTTAGTGATCCTCACCCAGAAGGAGCCTTTTTTTACAATTGGTATCAAACGTGTGTCTGCCCTGTGAGCCTAGCTCAGCTGTGGGAGGGTTATCTGTATTCCCCTCAGCCAGGTTGTCCTTGCTGCTACCAGCAAGAGTGTAGGCCTGGGGGGGTTGCTCTCTTTGTTTCTTTGCGGGTGCAGGTAACACCCTACCTAGATACACAGGCACTCTGCAAGAAGCAGTCCTGGAAGTAGGCTCATACCAGGGTGCTGCATACCAAATGGACCATTAATTCTATTTAGAAGGGACGTGGGTGGGGTTAGTGTAGACAGAGGGAGCACCTTACAGCAGGAAGAAGGTTCCACCATCTTGTTTCTTCCAGCCTCTATTTGTCCTTTCTGTCCTCTGCACTTCCTGTATCACAAACCACTTTGGGTGTGACATAAAAAGGCAAAGTCCTCTTGTTCCACAGGAAAGGATTGGACCCTTAAGGCAGGCTTGCTTTTGTCCAATAAATTGTAGACTTTTGCCTTTAATAGATGAGGTCTCCCACTATTTCTCAGATTCACTTTGGTACAATCTCCTAAGGGAGAATCCTGTAGGACCTCTGATGGGAGAGTTGACATTCCAGAGCCCTCCATCAGTTAGGTGAAGACTGAGTGTGCAAGGTAAAGGTGAGCTCTGTTCCCTTCCTATCCCCAGCGCACATTGGGATGAACATGCTGATGGAACAAGGCCTTCATCTCTGCCAGTCACACTGCTGTCGAGGACCTTGTTGTGGTAAAGGACCAGAGAAAGTGTTTACCAGCCAATCATTCTTTGGGAGCCTTTGAAAAAGGACTCCACTTGTCCCTGAACCCCCTCAGTGGGATTCACCGCACCTGAGAGCCAGGACATCTAGGCTCCCTGCAGTTCCTGTTGTTGAACTAACACAAACCTTAATTCAAGCCTATTTGACTGCATCAAATCACCAGGACCCACCAGAACTGCATTTTGCACTCACCATGCTCTACAAACAAGAACCTGTTTGCCACTGCACTGCTCTAGCTGAGCGTGTAGTCTTCTCGGCCCTGCACTAAGGCAAACCCTTCCCTAAAGATCCATTTGTCTCTTTTATTTTTTACAGCTGATGCCTTTGAACCGTCGCTTACCTGACCAGCATCTTCTCTGCTGAGGATCACCATTCACTGACTATCGTACGCCACATTTCATTGTTTGAACTAAACTGTGCATCCAGTCTCCAGCATCTTTGCTGTCTACTTAACCATCAAACCGGCCCTCGTGCCCTCATCATTCACAGCCCTTTGAGCGCTTAATCAAATCAACCACATAGAACAGCAGATTCAGTCACCAGCATCTGCAATTTCCACTGACCGACATACCGAACCTGGTGGCCCCCATGATCCTCCCTTCTTCATGCATCACCTTTGAACCGCAAGAGCTCCTGTTTGAGCCCTGCTTGACACCGCTCCACCTCTACAACAACACAACTGCCGCATATGAGCCGCTTTGAACTGCACGAACAACACCAAGAAGCATGGTTCACCTTTGTAGAACTTCCAAAAAGGTGAAATTGACCCACAACTGCCCCAGTTGTCCATTTTGGGCCTTAGAAACTGGCTAAGTCATTTTTGCACCTTGTTCATCAAAGAGATATCCTTTTTAAAACAACATTTTGATTATTGAATTGCCTTTGACCCCTGTATTCTTGCCCAAAGTGCTGTGTTCTCTCTATTTTTGCATCTGCTCTTATTTCCACAATTTTGTACAGAGTTTTTCTGTTTAGTTTGCCTGCAGATGTTGTGTTTAATTGAACTATATATGTATTTTTGTAGTACCTTGATTGGACATTGTCTGTATTTTGGACTGTTATAGTATTCTCTTTGGATTGCTGATGAATCACGTTCTTACCCCTCTTGACAGTATAGCCTTCTCTCGGCCCACATTACCAAAAAAGGCAAAGGCGGTATACCTCTTTACTTTGTCTGTTTTACCTTTATGTTTGGGGTCACTCTTGGTTAGTAGAAGTGTGAGAGCTGAGTAAGTGGTGTTACTGCTACTCACACTTGTACTCCAGAAGAGCAGACGTCATTTTGTTGCAGTCATTTTCATCCGGGGTTAATTCATTCTTCTACATTTCTTTCTACCTCTCTAGAGATGACACTCAAGCCATGCCTCCTTTCCATGACCAGCTCCTGTGGTACCGCTGCTACGCCACTCCCTTGCTTCCCACCTAGGTTTATGCTTGCATTTATCTGCACAACTGCATTCCCCCAAAAGACGGACTGATTGCCTTCCAAGGGGCAACGTCAGAAATGGGGCCACCCCTCCTCTGGAAGTGTTGTGAAGAACTGCAAATAAACAATTGCACAACCCACATCTTTGATTGAGTCAAAAACAATTGTGTCTTCACACCTGTGGTTCCAATAAGGGCATCACGTGGAACACGGATATGGCCAGGTGGGGAGGGCGGAGGGAGGGCTGAGCTTACCGCACTTAAGGAAAACGTGCTAAAGGATCAAAGAGATGAATGGCCTGAGGGCTAATCCGAAAGAAACATTTCATTAAAAATAATTCAAATTGGAGAAAACATGTATTTACAGCAATCTGAGGAACTTAGACATGGGAAGCGAAGAACCCGTTTCAAAGCTTGCTTTATCTCTGAAAAACACAGTTCTAGCAATTCGGGCAAGCCTGAACAAAAACAATAATTTTCTAAGTCTTTGCGAATACTAATTGCATTCTCCGTTTAAGGAGCAGGCACAGATCTCCGGTGCTGGCAATAGTGATGGATGCGTGCTTGTGATTGACAGCTAGATCAGGATTTAGGGTGGCCGTGGATTGGTTTTGTGAATGGTAAGTGAATGCGCTAAGGAAGCCCGCGGGTAAAGTTTACTGAATCATGTTTTCACTTTCTGGAAGACAAATTGGTTCTTGTTTATGGACAAGAGGAATGTATTTACCTGAAGCAAACAGATGTTCAATGTTTAAAACACTAGGTGGACTTAGTTGGACGGCTCGCTGTGTACGGCTGTACTAGCAGGGTGCTCTCCATGCAACTCTCTAATGAAATGGATATTAAAAAGTTAATACATTACTGAAAAGAGAGCTTTGCGATTGATACCCAAGTGCTTGCTGAATTAAACACTTGGCCTTATTTCCAGGATGATGGTATTAACAGTGTCAATAAAGCCAAATAGAATTCCAGTCAAAGTTAGAGGTAATGGCAATTCACCGCCTGATTTGGGGGTTTTAGTTACTCCCCATTCTGAAGCCCCCTAGGACTTCAGTAGGAGCAGCGGTATTACTTCATGTGGTAATACCAACTACACCATTACCACCATCTCACAATAATGCGGTTTGCATGCTGTATGGGTTTTTAAACCCATAATATGACAGAGTAGTAAAGCAAGCAATATCTTAACAATCTTCTTAACAATTACTGCCATTGTCATAATAAGATCCAATGTGCCATTCTCCTGCAATGACACAACCAGTCCAGAGCATGGCGCAGGCTACAGCGCAGGGCCTGCACTTCATCTGAGGAAAGATGCAAAGCCGACCTGCAGGTGTGGAGGACATTAAGTGCACTGAAAAAGTGATGAGGCAAAAGATGCTAATTGCACGTGTTCACATTTAGGCTTTTCTGATTCTCTGTGTTCTAAGTATGTGTGTTCCAGTGTAGGGTTCATGTAGCACATACTTATGCAATTTGTTGCCAAGGGGAATAACATTTGTTCTGAAAGCTACTGTACTCTGCCAATCAAATAAGTCAACACACTTTTAGAGTACGTTTTGCTTAATATAATGATCAGCCAGGGAGCCAGCAGAAACTAGGTGAACATATATCTAAAAGTAAGCACTAAACATAAAACAAAATACAAACGCTCCTTTGTTAAGCGAGGCAGAGTTGGCAAACTAACATGTATGTTCATGCTGGCATAATTGAAACGTGACAGTCGCCACCGGGTCATGTAGCTGGGAGCCTTGGCATTGCAATTTTCTCCATACTTAACAACTTGTCAGTGATCACTAGAGGGCAAGATGGGCTTTTCTGATGTGGTTTGGAGAGTTTCCTCGCCTGAGAAAAACCTGTCCCTAGACAAACCACATTCTGTCTCTGTGAAAAGCTATGTGGGAATCCTGTGGCTTTTGTGTACTTAAGCTGTTACTGTCTCTATTACTGTAATGGCTGACCTTTGCGGTGAAGATTTTCCCTTCTACCCCTGCAGGGCAATGACACACATTGCAAACCCTAGTACATGATAACTTGGTTAGCACCTTGAACAATAAGCCGTCGCTTCCGAAAAAAATGCTAACATCTGTTCCCAAGCATTTCCCAAGGTGAGCTACACTGCTTGGGGTTTACAAATAAAACTGACAATTTGTTTTATGAAGACTCGCTCGTTTTGTTCTCTTTTTTTTCGGACTGTGTAAACTGTTCTGTGGTGAATCCTTGCGATTTTGCACACTGTTCTTTCATCTTTTGAACTGCCAATCTTTTCAAACATTAAAAAGGTTACAAGGGCAAAGAAAGCAATAAAAGTAACACCTTTACAAAAGAGAGGAATTGTGGCCTCCTTTATGGGTTTGAAGGCAGAACTCACACACAGGCAGATGCCACATCCTTATTTGTGAACCTAAAATTCGAAGCCGAGGGTAGATAGAGGAGTATAATAACCCTTTCACTGCCGTGTAAATATATATTCGGTGAAAAAACGGTGTTAAAGAGACGTTATGGTTACAAATAAAACCGGAAACACCCTTGAAATTCGCCAGTTTTAGTAAGCTTAGCACCCATAACTTGCGCCACCTCCGTGCACTGCTAAGACTAACACCCAGGACATCACAGATGACATCACAAATGTTATTGATGACATCACCAATGACATAACATATGAAATTAATATTGAGAAAAAGACTATAAAAGCGGTTGTGTTTGTAACGTTAGTAACACGATGTCAGGTGTGATTGGGAGATCTAGCATGAAATACTTAATGTATTAAATAATGTACTCATCCGAACAAAACATAATATTGCAGTGTTGTTGTTAATACAAGAACCTAATCATAAATACAAATAGGCAATGGCTGCATCATGCTCTATAGAGGTACAATATTTTTTATTTTGTAATTTTGGATAGTCAAATATTGAATGGTACCTTATAAGAGTTTTCTTTAATGATAAACATGAAATTAATAGCTAATAGCTAATAATTGAAGACTTGCTACATACTTGTTTTAGTACAAACAATACATATCAGGACCTACAATGATACAAATCTGAGGGACATACAGGGAAACTTCAGTAAGGAGGAATGAAACAACACCACCAGAAAATGACAGTAACATTAGATATTATCAAATACACAAACGAATTGTGTGTTAGAGGCTTGCTTATTTCCCCACATGTGTACCATGAACTGATGCCAAATCCTAAGGAAAGTGCCTTAAGAACATACAACATGGTTAATGTGTACATATGTAACACCTCTTAATTTGAAAAATAGGGCCTCATTACAAATCAGGCGGTCCGGATATAACGGTGGCGGTAAACCCGCCGCCACCGTTGTTTCCGGACCGCCTGATCCCGACTCCTGGAGGCGGGAGGTGATGTTCCCGCCAGGTCAAACCTGGCGGGTTTAACACCGCCCGCCTGCAGGCGGACGAGGAAACACCGGCAGCATTACAAGATGCTGCCGGTGTTTCCATGATCCCCATTCCCATTGAGTCCCATAGGACTCAATGGGAATGGGGATTAACACCATTCCGCCTCCGTGATTCCCGGGAAACCGGGGTTGTAATGCCCCGGTAATTCCGGGAATCATGGAGGCGGAATGATAATGCGAGTCTGGCAGTAACCAGGTGGTTTTACCATCAGTGAGCAAAATCGTGTGGCTTAGATATGTCAGGGAACAAAAAGAAGTGGCCCATTTTTGATCTTTGATGTCCTGGGTGTTAGCCTTAGCAGTGCACCGAGGTGGTGAGAGTTATGGATGCTTAGCATACCATAAATGGAAAATGTAAAGGGTTTTTCTTATACTTGTAACCATAGCGTCCCTTTAACAACTTTTTTCACTGAATTTCAACAGTTTTTGTTAGTGCAACTTAACCATACCATCACTTTAACAAAGTTTTTCATGGGTTTTTACTAGTGCACATTTTATATTCTGCAAGTTCCTTATATTATACCCCCGGTGGCAGATAAAGAGTCTACGGACAGTACGGTAATCTGCAGCCATTGGACAGCATTAACAAGGCTCAGAATCATAGGGGAGACCAAAAAAGTGTCTACCCATCAACCAACAAACAGATGTACATAAAATGATAACTAATGTTTATGGCACGCAAATATACCTTTTTGTACAAGCACTTCAAAAAATAAGATTTTTTAAATTTATTTAGCACACATTATAATGGAATGCATCAATCACAAACTATACCTGTCCACTTCATATAATCTTCTCACTACAAATCTGCATACAGATTGAGAAACATCAGGTGCTTATTGGACAGCAAATTCTCACTAGATAGTAAGTGCATTGCATTTATTTCTCTATTATTAGCTTTAATTAAATAAACATGTGTTTTAAGACAGAAGTACTTTTTTTTCTCACAGAAATGGCAAGCACACTTGAGTGGTTAGAGGAGAACTTCCCAAAAGAAGAAATTAGCAACGATAACATCTCCAATGGTATACAATACATATTTTAATGTAAACAAATAATGTTATTTGTACACCCCTTAGTAAAATAATAATTTTTCTTACAGTACATAGTATTCATGAAGAAACCACAGCCCAGATTCATTATATACAATCCCTAGAATCACAAAGAGAAGCCCTATCCCCAACTGCAAATCATCAAATCATGAACTTGTCCAAAAAAAATATATGTACTAAGTAATGATTTTTCAGAGTATGTGAAAAACCATGCAAATAAAAATTTTCCCTATCACTGTCCTTCTTGCACTTGTCACCCTTATCCCCAACAATCATCCCCATCAAATTCTGAACATTTTAATCAAATCACTCCCTTCCTCCCCTCATGATTATTGTACAAAGGTTCCTAATTCTCCCTTTTATGTTTACATTCCGATTTTTATACTATAAATGTGTTGTATATTGTGTGGTATGTCTTTTTTTTTTTAAAAAGCCCAGCTATGAGTCCACGGACAGTATGACTGTTCGGGGTGTCTGCATTGAAAATGGAGGTGCCCCAAGACAGGTGCGATGTCTGGACATATCCGGTTTTGCATGGCACACTTATAATTAATCCGCAGATACTGCCTGTTCTACGGACACCCGGCGCATGCGCCCTGCGATTCCCACCTGATGGGTGTCCACGGATGGCCGTTAGGGCCGTGGATGGCTGCGGACATCATCATGTGTCCGCACCGATGCTGCGTGACTGACGGTGTCTGCGAACGTTGTTTGTGACCACGGACAATCTAAAAGAACTTTTCCAGCCAATGTAGGCTGTTTCAAGTAGAAACGTTACCCTTCCACAGCTCCCAGACCCATTCTTGTTTGATCTGGCAACTTGTTACAACTTTTCAAGGCCTTTTTGTGACTTGATGGTCAATGGACAGCACAAATGTCTGCAGGCGGTTCCTCTAAAGGGATCCATCCATCACTTTTCCTCATTCTCAATCTGGCTATCCAGGACAGAGCACCTACTTTGCAGATCTGTTTTGCAGAACATCTTGGAGACCATCATAGCATCTGTTATGGCCATCCCTCCTTCCCAGCAATCCCCACCACCCCCACCACCTCAATAACCTGGAGGGCCTGGACATGTGAACAAACACAGAGACACAAATGAGGATCAAGAGGAAGAAGAGGATGAGGTGAAGGAAGTCCCTATCAACCAGTACTCAGCGTGATTCCTGGCTGTGCAAATTTTGTACTACCATTGGTAATATCTCAAAGGCTTGTGCAAGTAAGGTTCAATGCACTGAGTGCAAAGTTGTATTCACTTGCAGGAATCCTGGGTTATATTCCTATGGGACAACTTCCATGAGGCGCCATGCCCAATCTAACTACCCGACTACTCTTAGAAATGCGACACCTTTCTCAGGTAAGAGTAGGCTGGCTTCCTCCACCCCATCATCTTCATCTGCTCCTGTTACCACAAAGGATACTCCTTTGGGGCAAAAGATCCCAGCGGTGGCTTCACAGGCCATCCAGAACGCTGTTGACCCTTACCTTTCGAGGGTCACAGCGCTATGTTTGTACTGTGAAGCACCAATCTGTAGGGGGAAGCCATTTCAGAGTGCTTTCGAGGCTGCGGTCATGGAACACATGAAACACTGCTCCCCACCTTAAGTTAAAGGCCCGCCCAACATCTTCCTCTGTCCACTTGGCCCTTCATCCCTGTGATTGGTGCCCTTTCCCTCCCCTACCTTGCTTCCCCTGAATAAAAAAGCCAAGCAATTACAAAATCAAAAAAAACAAAAACAAAAAAAGGTTCCTTTAGTAGCCACATTTCACCATTAAAAAATAGAAGTGAGGAAAAAAAGTCACAGGGCCCTGTGCAGCCTGCATAGTTCGCATACAGCATAGTAGTCGGTGGACATCTAATAAATTCCAGACGTGGTGTGGATTAATTGAAATCATTTTAATTGTTTCATGCTAAAAAATGGTGGCCCTTAAAATAACCTTTTTTTGTGTTTTTGGCTTTTATATATTTTTTTTTAAATTTTGGGTTTTACAAACTGAGCTAAGAAATATTTTCCTGAATTTAATTATTCCTCCCACTCTGCCAAAAACTGCTTCAAAGATTTTTTTATGTTTTCCACAAAAATCTGATTACTCCGAAAAAAATGTGCACTATCAAATTTATTGTTCTCATTATGAAACAATGTCATGCCAACATCTTGCAGAAAAGTACACACAGCTTTACTGATGATGCGTGTCGCTTTTTCCATTTGCAGACCAAATAAACTGGAGAACATTTCCTTCAACTTTCCCAATGTCTTCTTCATTGCAAACTGCAATGAAATTCCAGTCACCTACCGCAAACTGTTACCTCCACAATGAACAATAATAATGTCTGGATTTTTCAATTCAACCATATTTGCATACAATGGGAGCAAAACCTCCCACTTCATACCTCGCACTCCATACCAGAACACTTCCAATTCAGAGAATCTAAGATTTTCGGCTAATGCTGAGCATACACCTTCAACCAATGGACCCAAGAGTCCACCAAAATCCAGCCACTCTGCCTTCTGAAATACATTACCATGGTTGTTTTCAGTCCTCTCACAACTCCTACTATCAAAACGCCTGCTACCCTCTCTTCCTCTAAGCCACACTGAGGAAACCTAATTGTCTCATCCTCCAATGTCCACGGACCCCACAACTGTCCGTGGACTCCGCAGATCCCTTTCCATGCCAGGTAACCTTAAAAGACCTGGATGCATGGGCGTAGGACATGGGGGAGGACACGGGGGACAAATCCCCCCACAATTTGAAGTGGGGGGATATAATAGCTTTTATCCCCCAGAATGTGTTTCTCTAGCACCTTCACCTCAATGCCACGCTTGTGTGTCTTGTTGCAAGTATTTCACATGGAAATTTGTCTGTGGTCAGTAATACTGCCTTTTTTAGGCTCATCCATATTATATATGCCCCCCACTTCTGCTTCATTGATAGTGCCGGAATCCTCCATGTCTAATAAAGCTGCCTTCTCCTACACTGAGCTTGCGCACAGGGTGAGCAGGCAAGTGCCACTCGCCGCACACATATATCACTAACAGACCTCGCTTCATTAACTGATTAGAAATGCACTGGGCCTGACTGCAAAATGCAAGCTGGCCTTTTCCCTGATTATGGGAAAGTTCTGAATAATAAAGCATTAGAAAACTGCAGGGTGGGGTCAAAAAAGTATAGGGGACCCTGCAGTCAGTTCCATTAACCTTGCTGGAGATGAGGCATCTTGCATGCACTGTCGCGTGATGGCTCTATGTTATGTTATGTTAATATAAATTTGTATTGCACGCTTCACCACTGTAGTGCACACATGGTGCTGAACCGTGTCTGGATAGTGGTATATGGTGTCTCCACCCAGAGAAAACCAGACCATGGTCTGTGTGGGAAAGACCAATGGGAAAAGGGGAGAGGGTCTGAGAAGTGGGATTAGAAAAGGAGCCACATTTAAGAAATTTAAGGCGGAGGTGTCATATAATCGGCCCATAAAATACGGTCACTTCAAACAGAGTTCAAACAAAGCTGTTTGCTATTTTCATTGCTCGGATTTTACATCATCGGAATGCAGCTGCAAAGATGCCAACATGTCCCAACTCAATCTGAAGGTGCTTCTCCAGTCCTGTTTTTTTTATTTACATTCTGGGACTTGTAGACCGAGTTTTATAATGGGAAGTGTGAAACTTCAAGTGCCAGAATGCAAAGAAAATTACCAGGACTGGATAAGCACATACAGATTAGAATGGGCCATGTTGACATGTACGCTGCTGGGTGATGAAAAAGGAAAAGGTGGGAGGAAGAGTAGAGTAGGCGTGGGGTACACAGGGTGTCCCCACTGCTTTTGGTGGGGTTAAGAGCTGGAGAAGTAGCATGCAATGAATGAGTTTCTGCACGCAGATCAGCGGAAAAGGGCCAGTCTGCGCAGGCCAGAGAAGGAATGTAAAAAGTGAAATGGGGAGTGTTGGGGAGGTAGATCGGCATTGAGGGTGCCATGGGAAATAGCTGGGTACAGGGTGAGATTGCCCACTCAAATTGCACTTACAGAAACGCCCATTAAAAAATATGGCAACCCCCCCCCCCCACTGAAACCAAAAATAGTTGACTCTGACAATTGAGGGGGTGGGGAGGTGGAATGGAAAAAAACAAAGCTAGCATTGTATTTCGAATTTTCAAAAATTCTTGCCAGAATTTATTTTACTTTACACTGGCCCTCATTACGACCCTGGCGGAGTGGGTTACCGCCAGCGGTAATCGTGGCGGACCCGTCCGCCCTACTACGAGTTCCCGTAGCGCCATGGAGCCTTTCTCCGCCTGGTTTTACCGGGCGGAGAAATCCATGGCGCTAAGGGACCTCGTTGTTAATTACGCCACCGTACTTTACGGTGGCGTAATTAACGCCTTCCCCACTCCCATTATACCCTATGGGGCAAGAATGGGAATGGGGAAGGGCAAAATGGGGATTGGGGATTTACCGCTCCGCCAAGGTCGGCATGGGGTGGAAAATCCGCCAACCCCCATGGCGCTATCGGCAGCTTTCCGCCGTGCTCCGCGGTGCATTTAGCACCGCGAATTCCGCCAGGGTCGTAATGAGGGCCACTGTC